>NW_008340429.1:2410969-2437880 GCF_000622305.1 Nannospalax galili
GGGCAACAGGGGAACCCTGTCAAAAAAAAACAAAAAAAAAAAAAAAAAAAAAGACATTTGTAAAAATAAAACTGCTTTGTGTGTGTGGGGCGGGGAGCAAATAGTAAAAACAAATAATACAGAATCAAGGCAGGTAAAAGCAAAAGTCAACCCCCTAAATTATACTCCCTAGTAATTGTTATTCTGGGAGCTATGACAACACAAAAGTACTTACATGCTTGTGCCTAAAAGATGGTGCATTCTCGATGATGTGAGGTCTATTGAGAATTGAAGAAATTATTCTGAAATTTTTTCCAGGAGTTTATCCAGACACTCACGAGGGATAGAGGACAAGGTTGCAAAGGGGACGAGGGCAGTAGGCAAGGTTTCTGGGACTCTGGCTTTACTGGAACAATTCCTCTGCCTCCACCTCTCTTGTTCATGCTCTGCCCCAGACTCCATGTGCCAAGAAGTAGGAGGAGAGGGGAACTGTCTCTTGTTGCTAGAATCTTTGACAATAACAGCTTAGAGAAAGCTTCATGTTTTAGTAGGGTGTTTGTTTGAGGCAGGGTCTTACTATGTAGCACTGACTGGCCTAGAACTTGCTATGCAGATCAGGTTGGCATCAAGCCGGTGGTAATCCTCCTGCCTCTGCCTTCCAAGTGCAGAGATTACAGGTATGTACCACCACGCCCCTTTTTTGTTTTGTTTTGAGACAGGCTGTCTCAAGCTAACTTCTCATTCATGATCTTCCTGCCTCTACTTCCAGTTTTTGGATTATAGAGCTACCACTTCTGACTCTCTGTAGAGATGTTTGTTGTTGTTTAATGAAGCACTAATTCTATAAGAAAATTTTGGTTTGTTTCACTGCAGTAGTTTTGCAAATGTGTTGTGCATCCCATTCTCTCCACTGCCTATCACTGAGTTACACCTCCAGCCCCATACTTATTTTTTTGTTTGTTTTTAAATTTGTTTTTGGTTTTTGAAATAGGCTCTCCCTGTAGCCACAGCTGCCTTGGAACTCACTATTTAGAACAGGATGGCCTCAGTCTCATAGAGATCCACCTGCCTCTGTCTCCTAAGTACATCCAGCCCATACTAGTTTTAATGCTGCCTTGGCTTATAGAATTTAGGCCTTACACAGGCAAAGTTTCAGTTACAATGACGGATGGAGTTTTTTTGAAAAGGCAATGTCTCAGTATTGCCCAGATTTGGAATTTTGCAGGGGTTGGAAGTGATTGGAAAATATTTTTCCATGTTGAGTATTAAAAGAGGAAACACGCTCCAAATGCCCTCCCTTCTCATGTTGCAAATCACCAAGAGAGCTCTGAGTACAGTTTCTGCAGGAAAACCCAAGGAGGCCATCCACAGAAAAAGTGAGGTTGGAACTGGTGACAAATGCACCAGACGACAGTGTGGTCCACCAGGACGGCTTATGGAGCCAAAGACTCCGAGATCCTCCTCCTGTTGATTGTTCCCCTCTCCCATTCTGATAAACATTCTTTCCTTGCATTTTAACCAGTGACATGGTGCAGATTAGCTCCACATGTGCTGCTTTTTCCATTCTATTCCTTTCCAGTTTTTCCCCCCCTCAAACAGTCTGAAGAAAAAGGAACTGGAAATCAGTCCTGGATTGCATGCATCCACCCGGCAGAGACACTCCCTTATATTAGCGAACGCTCTGTCCTTTGCGACTACAAGTGCTGAAGTTACAGACAGACAGACACACAGACAGACACACAGACAGACATCATAGTCCCATTTTCATTTGCTTCTGACTTCCCAAAAAGCTGTTCTTTGGCCTGGAACTTTCCATGCTTTGTTTCTGCTCAAAGGTGAGTTTATTTTGGAAAGTTTACACTAATTATTCAGAGACTTGGAAGGGACGTGAAAGTAAAAATATACCTTTTTCTGCTCTATAAATAAATGTAAGACTTTGGTCTTAGATAACTCTGGAGTAGCCAAACGGCCGAACAATAAACAGGTCTCAGAAAGCCGCTGCTGAAGCAGGTTGATGTGATTCACCACATATTTCTTGCACACTACGAGCTGCTGGGAGTTCTCTGGGGCCCTGCAGTCCTTTCTGAAGGATGATGGCCAGGACAGGGAATTTCAGAACCTGGACAGAAGAGATTGTTCAGATTATTTTGTGGTCTACAAAGTTTTAAAGCACTTTGATTATTGTTAAAGGGACTTCTTTTGAAAGAAGAGCAAACTGGAAGGTCTTAGAGCCTGAATTGCCCAAACCTACGTCGTCGCGGTGTCTGTGAGTGGGATGCCAGGTCCTTGGCATGTTAAATGGCAACAGTGCAGTTTCTTAGCAGTGCCTCTGCTGTCCCTGGGGTTGGATAATTGTTTTCTGGGGGTGGAGGTGGCAGTGTCCCCAGTGTATTGAAGGACATTCCATAGACTCCTCTATCGACTTATTAGAGTCCAGTAGCAGTTCACACCCTGCTACCCCAGCTCAAGTGCTACAGATAAAAAATATGCTCAAGCACTGTGAAATATTTTGGGGTGTGGACTGGGGGATTTGTCTCTATCTGAGAACAACTGATAAAATTCAGGGTTTAGACCCATCTGAGCAGGTATTTGCAAGAGATGGAATCCATGTGATGGAAATATGGCATTTTAGTGAAGGCTTACAAAATTGAAGAGTCAGCTTTTACAAAGAACTAACCCTCTTGTCCAAAGCTGTTCTCCCATGACTTGTGCCTGGCACTAACTGGATTCAACCATTCAAGTTCCTTAGCTGCTGCATCATGCTTTGCCCTTACCATTATTAAAAAGAAGAGCTTGCTGTGTCTTAAAGAATGCAACAAATGCTTATCAAGTATGACAAGATCCCATACTATCCATTGGCTAATGCAGCCGTGAGCACTATGGTTCCTATGTGGCCAAGTCTTTAAGAAGACTTAAACAGATGCAAACATCAGAGAACAGTACAGAATGTGAAATGGAATCATGAGAAAAGCATAAACAAGAGCTTGGAATAAAGGCTGTAGAGAATATTGCAGGCTTATGAGGAGGATTAGTACCACACTGCCTCCTGCCTCCTCCAGGACCAAGCACCATACAGAGCATGTGGGAAGGTGTATACAGTCTGATGAGGATGAATCAATGATCACGCATTTCAGTAGGAAGTATTCGGTTTGAAGGAGAGATAGTAACATGAGAGTAGACTAACTTTGGACGAGGAGTCTTGGACAGGTGTTCTTGAGGAAATGATGACTGACCTGAGCACTGAAGACATTTGCTGGATGAAGGGTATGCATGTGTGTGTACATATGTGTGCATGTGTGTATATATACATGCATGTGTACATGTTGTAGGAGAGTACAGATATTTGAGGAAGAGATACCAACATGTGCAAAGTTCACAAAATTGAAGCTGAAGAGAACACAGAATTCAGAGGCTCTAGAGGAATCCAGTAAATCTAAGGCATAGAGCCCAGGGCCAGACTCTGAAGGGCTTAGTGTGCTGCAATGATGGCTTTAGTTTTTATTGCAGAAATAGTAGGGTGTCATTAAGGGATGATGAGTGACATCATCAGATTTGAGTTTTCAAAAGCTCCCTCTGACCACATTGGCTTGAAAGGGACCAGGGTAGATTTGGGGGCATTTGATTGTATATATGAAAGATTGCATAGATGCAACACAAAGCCCCAAGCTTATTTGCCTTTGTCCCTATGCATTGAATGGTTTTGCCCCTCTCCTAGCTTCTGGCAGTTGCTAACAGTCTTTGGCATTCCTTGACTTGCAGATAACATAGCTGCAATTTCTGCCCCCATCTTCATGTAGCCTGCTCCTCTCTCTGTGTTTTTATTTCCAACTTGTCCACTAGTCACTGGACTAGAGTCCACCCTCATCTAGAATGACCGCATTTTGACTTAACTCATTACATTTTCAATGACTATTTCCAAATAAGGTCATATTCTGACGTTCTTGAGGGACAGGATTGAACTCCGCACACAAACTATCCTGACAGCTTGTCAGGACATTGTTTATGGATGTATTTCAACCAGAAGAGATCTATAAAGACCTCTGTTCTAGAAGAACATCCTGAAGTTGAAGCTGTCAACCAGAGCCACACGTGGCCTCTCCCTGGACAAGCAGGTGTCCTCCAGTTGTCACCTAGACTACTTTGGTCATTTATTTTTGTCTGGTAGGTTTCCAAAGATGGTTAGGTTTGTGATTCAATATCTGCAAAGTGAATAGTATTCTGTTGAAGGACTGAAGGCTGCTGTGGAGTGGGTCAGGGGCCCCATTTTCTTGGAGGCTGCTGAATTGATGAGTGGTTATGCTAGAAGAATGTAGCAGGGCTGTTCTGGCAACTGTATCTCTGGAAGACCACAGATGATGTCTATTATGTCCCCAGGCATCAGCCATCACCTTGGAAACAGGCCATCCAACAGCGTGTCAAGGAAGTTGTTACAGAGAATTATTTCAGCCAGAAGAGCTCTCTGCAAAGCAATCCGTTCCAGCCTGCTGTGTCATGGAGTGGTCCCCATGTTCCCCCCCTTTTTTTTTCTTTCTGGAAATGCTGTGGCAGCCTGTATAAAGCCTACACCTGTCATGAGCTAATGTTTGATCCCTGCCAAAATTTGCGCTTGGGCTCCATTAACAGGCTAGAAAGGACCTTCCTGGGAAGTGTGTTAATGTTTAACCCTTTCCTGGCTAGTTCGCTTGGAATTTGCCAAACCACTACCATGCAGTCTGGAATTTTGCTTTTGCTTTTTAATGTTTTTTGGTTTAGGAGACAGACTGGAGAAAGAAAAGTTAATAGAAACTGAATTTGCAGGAAGTGGGAGTGTAGCTCAGTTGGTAGAATACTTGCCTACCATGGATTAGGCCCTGGGTTCAACCCAGGCACCACATAAACGTAAACCAGGTGTGGTGGCTCATGCCTGTAATCCTAGCACTTGGGAGGTGGAAGCACGAGGATCAGAAGTTCAAGGTCATCTTTGGCTACATAGTGAGTTCAAGGCCAGCTGGGCTACATGAAACCTTGTTTAAGAAAGAAAAAGATACAGAAATAGGAAAAAGATCCCAGCAGGGCTGGTGAGTTGGCTCAGTGGTTAAGAGCACTGGCTACTCTTGTAGAAGACCTGGGTTTAGTTCCCAGCATCCACATGGAGGCTAACAACCATCTATAACTCCAGTTCCAGAGGATTCATAGCCCTCTTCTGACCTCCAAGGGCATTGTACAGCATGAGTGCACTTATATACATCAGGCAATACACTCTTACACATAAAGTAAAATAAAAGAAAACACCAGGTGTGGTGGTGCATGGAGCTCCAGTACAAGTCCATAAGGCTTTTTGAAAGATTAGCGCAGAGTGGAGACAAGCAGCTGAGCTGTTGTCCAACCTCTCCTTTCCAGCTCAGCTGGAGCAGAACCCAAGGATGGAGATTGGGGGTTGGGTTTTGGGTATGGAGGTTGAGGGTGGGGTGGTCAGTAGCTCCGAGCCTCCAAATCCCAATTCCATTTCTGTGTCTGATGGGGTGGGGGCAGTTTTTCAAGTGGCAATTCCCATTTTTTGGCATATTTTTCTGCCATGGGACCAGGCGGTGGTTATGGGGAATGACTGCCCCACTCCTAGTCCCTGTGATCTTGAGATGTTACCTTCAGATCAGATCAGGGGTGAAGTAAAGGTACCGTGGCTCAAGGTTAGGGCGGCATTTGTTGAATAAGTGCTGAATATCTGAAAGGATGGCCCCCCTGAGCCGGTTGGGGCTCTCCATGAGTTTAGAAACCTGAGTCCTACCTGGAGTTTAAGGCATCCTGGTGGAAAGGAATTTGGGGTTAAGAAATGGGCTATGGGGAGCCTCAGGGAACAAAGAAACTACTAGGTGGTTCTGTCCAGAATTTACAGAACAAGGCCTGCATCTGGTAGACCCTTAGGAAGTATTTGTTAAATGAATGAATGATGAATGGAGAAATTTTGTCAGCAAACAAGCTAAGGCTTCTGGGGCTAAGGAAAGTTGCTCTGTTTTATTATGTTTGGAGGGGTGTCCCAATGCTAGGACAGACCAACTGGATTTCTGTAAACACCTTAAAATTAATCTCATTTTATGTGGTAAATATATATGTTGTTCTCTCTGTCTCTTTCTTTTTCACTGTGTGTGTCTTGGATGTATGTGTGTGCATGTGTGTGTGTGTATGCAGGAGAGCATACCCATGTGTCTGCATGTGGAGGCCAGAGGAAGGTGTCAACTGTTTTCCTCCATCCCCTTGAGAGACCCCTTGAAACAGGGTCTCTCAGTGAACCTAAGGCTCACAGATTTGGTTAGGCTGCTGACCAGGGAGCTCCCAGGATCTGCCTGCCTTCACCTTGCAATATTGGGGTTACAGGTACACACAGCACACAGCTATACAAGGCTTTTTTTTTTTCGGTCTTTTTCAGACAGGGTCTCCCTGTAGCCCCACCTGTCCTGGAACTCACTATGTAGACCAAGCTGGCCTTGAACTCACAGAGATCTGCCTACCTCTGCCTCCTGAGTGCTGGGATTAAAGGTATGCACTACCACACCCGGCTTATACAAGGCTTTTTAATGTGAGTGTCTGGAATTTGAACTCAGGTCCTCAGGTTTACATAGCAAGTGCTCTTTCCCAGTGAGCCATCTCCCCAGCTCTAAATAGTGTTCCTATCAGAAATTTTCAAGGAAGTCTTTCACCACTAGCCTGAATCCCAGAACTGTTCCCCTTACTCTTTAGAGAATCTCAGCCTTTCCATTTGATTGTAGCCTGATAGACAGACACATAAGACATCATTTTGTTTTTTGGTGAGGAATGATGATATGTAAATAGCATGGCTTTATTCTGCCAGTTGTTTTTGTCACTCAGCAAAGTGACCTGGAGACATCTCCATTTTGTTTTATCTAGATGTACCGTATTCTCTCTAACTGCTGCATCGTGTCCCTTGGGTTGACTTCCATAGTGTATTGTACCATTGCCCTATTGGCAGGCATTTAGGCTGTTCCCAGCTTTACGCTATGACCAACAGCACTGTGCACAATATCTTTGTGCCTCCTTGGCAAGAGTGTTAATTTAATTTTATTAATTACTCATCTGAAATCAATTACTCATCAGGAGCAAGGCTGGAGTCCTGAGATGCTTGTCCCTCCCTGGTATAATAGTTCTAAACCTCGGCACTTGACCACAAATGGATTATACAAGGAAGGGGCACAAGAAGAGAACTGATAGAAAAAAAAAGCTACTTAAGTTTCAAGACTTAGGAGGAAGTAAATTTACCCCTGGTGATGTCAGCAGACAGGACATGGAGCTGGGAAACACATTGTAGGGGTCGGGACAGAGGATCTATCAGTGGATCCAACTCATTCTCACCCTACTGAATGTAGACCATGACTCTTGCTTTTAGATTTGGAAGGAGCCAGGTCTTATTGATGACCTCTGGTCAACACAAAGCGTGCCTGTTTTTCATGTAGTCCACCAAGCTGTCATAGCCTCTGTGGTGCCTTGTGCTGCCCAATATTGGATCTGTAGATCATTCCTGAGTCAACTTAGTAATGCCATCTCAACCACTCTGATAATATTCTCAGTAATCTGTAATAAGTATTATCCATGTAGATGGTAAGTGGGGATGTAGCCATTTCTTATTTTTGTGTGTGTTATTTCTTATTTTTGACTGTTGTTATCCCTGGTCATGTGAGCTTGGTGCTAAAGGGACAAGGCAAAGAGACCATTGGCATTGGTTGTGTTTTCCTTTTATGGGGTCTTTCAGAAGACTAGGATAAGACCTGATTATTCTATTGTCAGTGAAACCTCTCCTATGATTACTTCTAACCATATCATTACACATTCTCAAAGATGACATCAAAAGGTATGCTCTTACCAGTTTCTCCATCTTCAGTCATCTTTGACTGATGGCAAACTCAGTTTACTATAGCAAAGCTTTGAGAGCAGGGAGAATTTTTAGTACCTCTGTCTTTGTTGCTATAACAAAATAACCGTGGCTATCTGATTTTTTTAATAAAGAGGTTTGTTTAGATTATTGTTGTGATGGTCCAAGAACGTGGAGCTGGTATCCGGTTGAGCCCCACCCCCATCCTGGTTGTGTCCACACATGTCAGAAATTAGAAAAGGAACCAACCAGCCATGTGCAGAAGGGGCCAAGCATGTTGAATGGTCTCTCTTCAATGTTGTCACCCAAACTGGCTCACTGTGAGAGAACAAGAAGCATTAATCCCTTCCGAATGAAGGTAGAACCCCCAAGATCAATGAACTTCCAATAAGTCCCATCTCTTTGTCTTTGTTTTTTTATTTTATTATTTATTTTTATGTGTATGTCTATATTGCCTGCATGTTGTGCAATGCCCATGGAGGTCAAGAGGGCATTGGGTCCCCTAGAACTGGAGTTACAGATGGTTGTTAGCTGCCATGTGGTTGCTGGGAATTGAACCCAGGTCCTCTGCAAGAGCTGCCAGTGCTTGTTACTGTTGAGCCATCTCTCCAGCCCCACTTTTTATTTTTTGAAGCAGGGTCTCAAATAGCCCAGTCTGGCCTCAAATTCACCCTGTAGCCAAGGATGACACTGAACACTGATTCTCCTGTTTCTGCTTCTCTAGTGCTGAGATTATAGACATGTGTCACTACGCCTGGTATACGCAGTGCTGGGAATGGAACCCAGGGCCTCATGTATGTTGGGCAAGCATTCTACCAACTGAGATTGCTCATATCTCCAGCTCCATCCCACAACCCCGGCACAGTATGCCCCTTAAAGGTTCCACCACCTCTACATTCCTACAGTGGACCAAGCTTCCAAAGAATGCACAAACTCATGGCAGATGTGCTCCATCCATATTGTGGCACCATCTCACTTTTAATTGTCTTTCATACTGCTGCCCATTCTGTGAGCCTTTAAAGAGAGGCCATCCCAAAGAAATGAGTGTGGAGGGGTTCCCACTGAAATTCAATGAGTAACTCATGCACTTGTACATCTCTCACTTTCATGTATACAGATATTCTCCAGGTGTGTGTGTGTGTGTGTGTGTGTGTGTGTGTGTGTGTGTGTGTGTGTGTGTGTGGAGGGGTTCCCACTGAAATTCAATGAGTAACTCATGCACTTGTACATCTCTCACTTTCATGTATGCAGATATTCTCCAGGGGTGTGTGTGTGTGTGTGTGTGTGTGTGTGTGCACACATATGTATATATGTACATCTCTATACCTTTAGGTTTGGCTTGGCTTAGCTGTCTGTGGAGTCAGGCTTCCACATCGTGCTTTTCTCAGGGTTCCCTGATAAATCCAGCCAAGGCCTCTTTTTTCCTGTTGCCGATTAAGAGCCAAGGCTCTAGAGTTAAATAAGGTATCAGTTTGAGACCTGGTCCTATCTCTCACCAGCTCTGACCTGGAGGTCCTTTACAAATGTTGAGCTTACCAACCTTGTAAAATGCTGGTGGCAGTAGTTACGTTGCAAGTGGACTACGAGGAAGAAGATGCCAAATGTGAAGAGCACAGTGCCGGGCACATAGTAAGAGCACACCAACCAGCATGGGGAGGATTCCATTAGAGTCTTGGGGAAATCACCATACAGGAAACTGGAAAGAAGGCTGGCGCTGGCAGGCGGGGTGGAAAACAGCTATTATTTTCCTCTCCCCCAATTTTGTGTGGTTTTTCCCTTCATCCATGCCCATAGGCAATGGGAACACCTACCTCTCTTCTTTTAATGCCTTTAGGTTGAGGCACAGAAAATTTCAACATCAGACCTTCTGAAAACTCAGAATCCCCTTTGTAAATTAAGGGAATACATACCGAACCCCTATCCATCCCTTGTTTATGCTGAGAAACTGTACATCATGTTTGTTTGGAAGCTCCCTAGGTCTTCTGTTTCCATAGAACAGATTCAAGAGACCACACAAGTGACAAAAATGACATCTGAGGCCATTAAAAATGGTCACAGGGCTCAAGACCTATGAAATCCCTGATTTAGCCTGAATAGCTCAACAGGGTCTCAGTCTTTGGAGGGTTTCCTTCCTGTTTTTATCAGCTGCTGAGGCTATTCTAAGAAATCTCTTTACAAATCAAAGGTGGTTCTCCAGCCCATCCCTCCCTCACCCCAGTACTGATGACTCCTCGAGCCTGAATTAGCCAACTTACTGTGGTCCACAGTGAGCCATGTCCAAATGGAATGATTTCCTCTTTCCTTTCCATTTTTCAGCTTCTACATTGGCCCAAGTACTTGAAAACCCAGAAAAATATCACGGCTGTCCTAATAGTTTTTAGGTTTTTGGTGTTGTGCTTGTCATCTTTTTTCTTTTATTTCTCTTTTTCATCTATTTATTTTGTTGTTCTTGTTGTTGTCTTGTTTTGTTTTGGAGGTAGGGTCTCACTACATAGCTCTAGCTGGCCTGTCTGGAATGTTCTATGTAGACCAGTCTGGCCTCAAACTCACAGAGATCCTCTTGCCTCGGTTTCCCAAATGCTGGGATTAAAGGCAAGCCCTGCCTTTCTTTTTTAAATACAAAACATTTATTTGTTTGTTTGTTTATTTTTATGTGTATGGGCAGATATATCACAGCTCATGTGTGCAGATCAGAGGACAACTTTAAGGAGTTACTTCTCTTCTTCCACCATGTGGGTCCCTGGGATCAAACTCAGGTTGTGAGGTGGATGGCAAGTACCCTTACCCATTGAGGCTGAGCATCTCATCTCACTGGACTTCCTTTCCTTTTTTAAAAACAGGGCCAAAGTAGGGACAAAAGATAGCTTTTTGGCTCAGGCTTATAATTCTAGGTACTTGTAAGACCGAGACAGATGTCTAAGCAACTTAGTGAGACTGTATCTCAAAATAAAACTATAAAAAGAGCACTTAGGGCTGGGCGTGGGTGGCGCACGCCTTTAATCCCAGCACTTGGGAAGCAGAGGCAGGTGGGTCTTTGTGACATTGAGGCCAGCCTGGTCTACATAGTGAGTTCCAGGACAGCTGGGACTACTAGGAGACCCTGTTTCAAAAAGACCAAAAAAAAAAGAGCACTTAGGATGTATAAGCCTAGGCTGGCCTTGGCATCACCATCTTCCTGTCTCAGCTTCTAGAGTCCTGGGCTTGTAGGCATGTGCTAACATGCTTAACTTTGTGTCATTTCCCCCTCTTTTCTTTCCCTCCCTCCCCTTTCCCATTCCCCTTCCCATCCCTCTGTTTGTATGTGCATATATGTGTGTACATGTTCATGTATATGCACATGTGTGTGCAGGTGAACATGGAGACCAGAGGTCAATGTCAGATGTCTTCCTCAGTCACTGTCCACCTGTTTCTTTTGGAGTTAAGGTCTCTCATTGAACCTGGAGCTCACCAGTTTGGCTCGGGTGAGCCCCTGGGATATGTCTGTCTCCACCTTCCCAGCACCGAGAATACAGATTTGCACTATAGCACATGGGTTTTTAATGTGGTGCTGGGAATCTGAACTCAGATCCTCATGCTTGCATGGCAAGCGTGTTATCAATTTGAAACAAGGAGAAAGAGTGTCCCTTAGAAGGTTCTTAGTCTTATTCATAAAGAATTTAAGAATGGACCCAAACAGAAGTTTTTACAATTTTATTAGAATCTTAAAGAAAAATCCTCAGGGTAGGAGAGCTGGTAATCTTGGCAGCTGCCTTGAGAAGGTGAATAGTGGGACAAAGTAAAGAAAGACATGGAGCCATGCAGGTTTAGAGCCTGCATAGTGGTCAGACAGGTGGCTGACTTGCAGCCACGTGGCTGGGAGACGGAAGCTTTAGAGAAAAAAATGAAGAAATACAAAATGTAGCCCAAAGCCTTAAAAAAAAGCATGTTTAGTAAGAAAGACATGAAGAAGAAAAGGAGAAATTATGCTTTCCTGAACAGTTCAGGAGAGCGGACAGACTTACGAAGACCTACATGGCTGTGGCTAGTCTGGAAGTTCTGCAGAGGTCTGAGCTAGTTACAGACGGAAAATGTTCACTACCTTATTAACACACCAGGTATTCCGCCCATCTGTTTAGCATAACTTAAGATGAACCTGCCTTTCTGGGAGTAGTTCTATCACCAGGTAATTGACCAGTGAGACTGGAAATGTGGGTCCTCCAACACATAGACTAGACATTTTTATAGTCTGGACCAGTTCAATTTATAGGGCTTATTGATACTCTAACAAATTGAGCCATCTCTCCAAACCTAAGTGTGAACTTGTGTGTGTGTGTGTGTGTGTGTTGTATGTGTGTATAGTGTATATGAACATCTATGTGTGGGTCTGTACCCATGCATGTGCATGTAAAAGTCAGAAGATGTCAGATGTCCTGCTCCACTTTGTTCCATTGAGATTTAGTCTCACTGAACCTGGAGCTGGGCTGGCAGCCAGCGCAAGCAGGCCCCAGTGATCTCTGTCTCTACCTCCCCTACCCTCATTGTACTGGGTTTGCATGGGGAGTGTACATGATCACACACCAGGTTTTTATGAAGTGCTGGGGTCTTGAGCTCAGTCCCTCATGGTTACATAGCAAGGACTCTTAACCACTGAGCCATCTCTCCAATCCCCAAATAAATTTTTCTTAAAAATTAAAAAATATCCAGGTGTGGCGGCACATAACTTTAAACCCAGCTTTTGGGAGGCCGAGGCAGGCAGATCTCTGAGATTGAGGTCAGCCTGGTTTCCATGAGTCCAGGCCAGCTGGGGATTCAGGAAGACCCTGTCTCAAAAAGACCAAAAAAAATTTAAAAATTAAAATAAAACGTAGATTCTTAAGCCCCACTCCTAAAGGGCAGTCTCCCTCCTCCCCCCACCACACACACTACAACTGACATACCTTTCTTTGGCTCTGAGAAAAGCTGTGAGACAAGCTGTGACCATGTCTCAGCAGTTACCTTGCATGTCAAGAAGGGGCTGGTCTCTATATGTCTTCCAAAATGACAGGAGAATCAGTTATAGAATTGTGAAAATGCCGGTGTGGAGTCAAGTGGGCAGACCATTCCTACCTTCAGAGGGATTTGGATAGTAGTAATCACTTACATGTCTTTATCTTTTATCCCTGGGCAACCTTGTCACTATAAACCTAGCAATTTCCTTTTCTTGAAGTTCTTTGCCAAATATGGCCCGTGACTTCATCCAGAGAACAGGGAAACGTGGTGTATCCTAAGTGTAAACTTCTCAGGGTCTCTACTGCCGGCGTTGGTTTGGCTGCTTACTTGAGATGGCGTGTTATATAACTATTCTGTGCCCCCTCATTGGTTCTTTGGATCTGCCACTGGCTAGCAAGATTCTTTGCCAGACATTTGGACCCCCTGTCCTGACTGTCCTTGGCTTCCCACATGTCATGAGGCTGCTGTTGTACAGCTCGGCCCTGCTGCTGACTGGTGCAGCTACGTTAAAGGGCATTGACTTTCTTCTGCATCAGTGATGCTCAGGGTCTTATGTTAAAGCAAAGAACTCTCTGTAAATTAAGACACTGGGGGCCGAGTACATCTATGTACTAGTCCTTGGCAGTCAAAGAAAGCCCTTTACAGAGCCTGCATCTTCCTCAGCTTCGTGACTGAACCAAATGCCTATTGCTCTTGGCCTTTGACATTTGGTGCTGCTAGAGAAGTTAGAGAAGCCTCCAGATCAACACTGTAGCTGTTCAAATAGGAAGGCAAGGTATCTCTGAGGCAACTTTCTTTGGAAGGCTGGTCTGCTTTGGGGATCCAGTGATGCTGTAATGCTGGCCTCTGGTGTGGAAAGATACTGTTAAGGATGCCAGAGAGTGGATAAGATTGTGCCAAGGGAATCTGTCTAGATTGTCTCATTGGACAGTCCAGATGGCAGCAGAGTCTAGAGGTCTCTGTTCTGCTCTGTCATAAGGTGGCCAAGGAGCAACAGCCCGCTGACAGCTTGAAGTATGGTGCCCTGGGTAATTGGCTTTCTCATTTAGTAATTTGTCTGCTTTCTTTCCTCTTCCTCTGCTTCCTTTCTTGTAAACTGATAGTCTCCTGCCTCTTCAGTAGGCTGATAGAGTTGATCCCCAGAGCAGAGGCCGCACGCAGGGTGGGGTGCCAGAAGCCAGGTGGAGGGTCATTTGGAAAGCCCACGAAGGAAAACACCATCTTCTTTCTTCTGCTTGCCTGTGGTAACTTTCTGTTTCCTGCTGCCATTTCCTCCCTGTCTAGAATCACTGTCCCTTGCCACGTCACTCCTCATTTTTCTTCCTCCCCTTTGCCTGACTCCTCTTCCACCTTTACCCTTTTCTTTCTTTCTTTCTTTTGGTCTTTTTGAGACAGGGTCTCCCTGGAGCCCCAGCTGGCCTGAAACTCACTATGTAGACCAGGCTGGCCTTGAACTCACAGAGATCCGCCTGCCTCTGCCTCCCGAGTGCTGGGACTACAGGCGTGCGCCACCACGCCCGGCCCTTTTCTTTCTTTTACCCGTCCCCTCTGCTCTGTCCCTTCTGCTTTCTCTATGTTTGCAGTTGGCCTAGTTAAAATTCAGTTCAGAAAATGAGATTATGCCACACTTACCCAGGCTAGGCTACCTTTGCTTTGCTTTGCTTTTTCTACATGAATATTCCTTTTCTCCAAGGAAGAAAATAAATTAAAAACGCATTTCTGGCTCATTTCTGGCACCTTCACCCTCTCAAATGTGTTTGTCTTTAGGTGTCAGAAGTCCTGGGACCCAACATCCCTGCTTCATTGAAAATACAGATGCACCACTCAGAAAGTCTGTCTGCCTTTGGACCTGGAGAGTGGCGTCTGCTTTCACTTAATAAGTCATTTTGTTCTCCAGGTGGAATTCAGATCATTCTTTGGTGAACTTAGGAGCAGAATTGCCTCTGGTGCTGTCAGGGTTAGGTCAAATGTCTGAGCTGCCCTCCATCTGGAGGGGTGCCTTCAATGTCTACCTTCTCCTTGGTGTTGTTCCCAGATGTTGGGGATCACCACTGACAGGTGGTTTCCTCACGGAGAAAGGAGACAATAGCTGGTGTCCACTATTTGTCCCCATTTCTTCTTGTCTTTCAGTTATGATTTATAATAAGGCCTATAGCTCCCATTTGGTTTTAGTGAGTGGAAGGCAGGTTCTGGAGGCAGACATTTGTGTTCAAATCCTAGTTCTGCCCTAACTGTGTCCTCAGCAACTAACATACTTGGCACATAGTAGGTGTTGAATAAATACATTGAAGAGATGAATGTAGTGGTTAAGAGCAAGGACTTCATGTTGGGTTCAAATTCCAGCCTGCTACCTACTACCTAAGTGAGCTTGGGCCAGTCACTTCATCTTTAGTACCCAATTTCTTTGGGAAAGCAGGTAGGATTCATATCAATTTTCTAGGCTGCCTTGCAGTTACCACAACAGACTTATTTAACTCTGACAGCTATGGAGGACGGACGTCTCAAATCCAGGTGCTGCAGAGTCCTATTCCCTCTGGAGGCTCTGGAGAGAACTCTCCCTTGCCTCTTACAAGTTGGTGGCCCCAGGTGGCATCAGCCTGTGGCAGTTTCCCTCTGCTCCGTCCACCCTCTGCCTTGATCCTCACACAGCCCTTTCTCAGCATTTCCTCTTCACTCCTGTAAAATACTTGTCACTGGATTTAAGACATGCTTGATTAAGGTAATATCAGCTTGAGATCTTAATTATGTCAGCTAAGATCCCTTTTCTAAACAAGTTGTCACTCATAGGTCTCAGGAGTTAAGATATGCCTGTATCTTTGCAGGTTTTGCTACAAGGCTGTCATGAAGCTCTGTTGAGTTAATAGATGTCAAATGTTTGTGATAGTGCCTTGCCTGTAGCAAGAGGAAATTAAGTATCTTCCTATACATTACAATAATCCCATTGTAAAAGGGGACACAGGTGTGTGTAAATCAGACAGTGTCTGGCACACAGCAAGAGCTCAGGAAATTTAGTTATTTGCTAATTTAGCAAATCAATGGGGAGGGCCTACTGTGTGCTAGGGCCTTTGTTCTAAGTGCCAGGGATGCAGTAATAATGAGTAATCCAAAAGAAAAAATTAGTAAGAAATAGCACAGATAAGACTTTCCCCTAGCTTGTGTGTATACCCCAGCATTTTATTAACAGTGTCTTGGTCAACATCGCTGGCATCACCCCTGTGGACATCAGCATCCTAGTACTGAGACACCCCAACACAACGCTGAGTGAGTTCCCATGCGGAAGAGGTCACAGAAATCAGCCCACAGTGGAAACCAAATTTCTTGCTTGTGGTTTCAGAAGCATGAAAGATCAATTTTAGTTTTAGCAAAGCTGAGTTCAAAGGTTTGCGGTTTGGTTTTCTGGGGAGCCTTTCTGCTTTTCTAATTTGTTGGGATCTGGTAGAGGGATGAGGGACATCAATCTTGCCTGAAACTTCAGTCAGCTCTTGCTGTTGTGGTGGTGTCCAGCCTGCTGGAAGAAGGGCTCAGCAGTGTGCTGGCCCAGATCTGGGGCGGAGGCCCAGAATTCTATGGGCAGTGGGCCATAGGGGACACTAACCTCAGAGAACAGCATTACTGGTCCCTGTTGCCATGACAACTGGGGGCCGTGCCAGGAGACCCTGAGAATGAATTAAATAGAAGGAAATTGCTGGTGCCCTCAGAAGAAAAATAGAAACTGAAGCAAGCTTCTGGGGGTCTGTGGACATCATTTTGACCTCCACTCATGTCAGCAAGAGGCAGCTTGGGGATGGAGGTTGGCAAGACCTGCCCTGCCCACGGTGTGACCTTCGCATAAGGAAGATTGATTGCTCAGATTGTGGATGCTGACTTTCCCTAGCTGGCCGCAGAACAGAAACCTTGTCGTGGGTGGCAGCCTATGCTTAGCCATGGCAGCGGTGGCCCGTTTTATCTTCTAGTACGTCCCACATCTGTGGAGTGTGCCCTGATGGGACACGGTGACCTGGAAACTCAGAGCTGTTTCGGAATTGACTATATAGAAAGTAAACATGTGGAATAAATAAAGCACTGGGAAGGAAGGAATGGTTTGAAAAAGTTACCAAGAAAACCACGGGTGAGGTCAGGTTCAGAAATCCTGCTGCTCCGGAGGCCCTCGACACTGACATCACTCCCATTGCTCAACAGAGACCTCCAAGTGGAGCAGTTGCCTTTGGAGGCTGCCCAGCACTACGAGCGCTACCAGGCAGAAGAGCCCTGACCTACTTTCTTTCTTTCTTTTTGAAAAGAAAGTTTTGCTGCTTGCTGCGAGGCCTCGAACGAAGCAGTGAGCTCGAAGAAGTGGGGATTTTTGTGTGTTTTTCTGCACTATTTAATGTGTCAGATTCCACGTGTCCTTCACGGTGAGCCAGCCTCTATGGGGCCTGTGTGGGGATAGAACTTTGGGCACTGAGTCGGCCCCTTCCTTTTGTTCCTCTGCCCTGCTGAGAAAGAGATAATGAGGCTTTCCTGAGGGGTCTAAACAGAGGCAGACTCCTGGTAGTTGGATCAAGGGTTCCCATGCCCTTGCTGAAGTAGTACCTGAGGCTTTCCTTCATTCAGTCTCCCAAGTTAGTGTCCTACCTGCCCTGGTTTCTGTTGTCTTCTCTGTCCTCATCCACTGGTGCCACCTCTCCCGACTGTTCCAGCCACATGCATGAGCTTTCTGATCGAGTTCCCTGAGCTCATTCCTCTCTGGGAATTTGCACACCATCCTTACTTTCACTTCTGAAACTGTCCCCAGGTCTCTATACTAACTGCTTCTCTGATTTGCATTCAAATGATACTTTCTCAGATAGATCTATGCTACCATGATGTCCAACATGTCTCACCGCATTGGTCACTACTGATCAAGTCCCTTGCTTCCTTGCTGCAGGTCACTTGACACTGTCAGAAGCCATATGAGTCACTGATTTGTTCACTGCTTCATGCACTTCTCCCCAAGAATGTAAGTTTCACAGCTTTCTCTCTCTCTCTCTCTCTTTCCTTCCTCCCTCCCTCCCTCCCTCCCTCTCTCCCTCCTTCCTTCCTGTCTTTCTTTCTTCCTTTCTTCTTTCTTTCCTTTGAAACAGGATCTCATGTAGTTCAGGCTGGCTTTAAAGTCAGTATATAGTCGAGGTGGGCCTTGAACACCTGGTTCTCCTGGCTCCACTTCCAGAGTGCTTGGATTATAGGTATATACCACTATACTCAGTTTATACAGTGCTGAATCAAACCCAGACTTTCTTACATTCTAGGCAAACACTCTACCAACTGAGCCACATCCCCAGACCTATTTATTTATTTACTATTTATTTATTCATTATTTTGCAGGGTTTTGTGTACCACAAGCCTCAAATTCACTGTGTAACCGAGGATGATCTCCAACTTCTGATCTTGCTTCCACCTCTCCAGGGCTGGGATGACAGGCATGCACCACCACACATGATTTGGGGCTGTCATTCTTATTCTCTGCTATTATCCCAACTTCTGAAATAGTTTCTGGCTTGTATAGTAGGTACTCAGTATTTGTTGAGTGAATGATTGCTTACCAAGAGAGTGGGCTTGCTGAAATGTTGCCTAGGAGAAGAGAGATTGAAAATCTCCAAGGAGCAGGTTTCCCCTAGCCCAGTGAACCTGATTTCAAGTGATACTGACAATCTCCATGGAGACACTTTTGGCCAAGAGCTCACCTGATGGAATCTGGTAATCATCCTGTTGAGATGGAATGGAATGTTCCTGTTACAGATTTCCATGAAAAGAGATAATTGTATTAACTGCTTTCAGTCCATGACTTCAAGGGAATCTTTTTTTTTTTTCTTTTGGTCTTTTTGAGACAGGGTGTCCCTGTAGCCCCAGCTGTCCTGGATTTCACTATGTAGACCAGGGTGGCCTTGAATCCTACCTGCCTCTGCCTCCTGAGTGCTGGAATTAAAGGCATGCACCACCACTCTGGCTTAAAATTTTTAATAGCCCCAGCTGTCCTGGATTTACTATGGAGACCAGTCTGGCTTCGAACTCACAGAGATCCACCTGCCTCTGCCTCCGGAGTGCTGGGACTAAAGGCGTGCGCCAGCATGCCTTGCCTTGAAGAGAATCTTTATCTTACATATCTCCAGGAGAGGATGATACCCTCTGGCTCTCCAAATATGATTTGTTTGGATTCCAGTCTTTGACAATGGATGGCCTGGTCAAAAGTGTTGTTTCAAGGTCTCACAAAGGATAGTTTTGTGTTCTGGGTTTCATGTTCATTGCTATCCTCATCTCTTTGGCGTCTTTAATGCTATTTTCATGATGGATTTAGTTAGAAAAAATATAACCACAGCACTCCACCTATTGGTTGTCAGCGTCTCAATCTGCTGAACACTAGTAAATAGTCTTTCTCATATTTGGCTTTAACAAAATCCTGTTGTTAGCCCTTGCCAAAGTCTAATTTCTATTCTGTGCCACCTTTCTTCAAAAAGACTGATTAGCTAGCCTCCCCTGTTCTTTCTTTGCATCACAGTGTGAAGCAGGTTCAACGACACCAGACACCAACTTGTCTGTGTTTAGGGAGACAGGGCACCCATGCAAGAAGCAGGTTACATGAAGTGGATTTATCACTTAAGATAAGTGATGAGGGACCACACGAATAATGAAGCCTTCAGTTCATTATGAACTGGTCCCCTGAAGCTCAGAAAAGCTACCCGGAGCTGGTGGAGTCTCACCTGTATGTACAGCAGTGAAGGGATCCAGAAAGCATCTCTGGCAGAGTTTTTATACCTCAGGGCTGTATGACTCACTGGGACAAAGCATTAAAGGTCCTGTTTCTAGGTTGGAACAGGGCTGAGGCTGAACAAGCCAGCTCCTTATCACCGAATGGTACATTCCCAGCACTTCCTACCATTATTTATCAGAACTGCAAATGAGACAGAAGTGGTCAGTACAAGGCTACCCAGTGCACTGTTCTGCATACAGGACTGGGAATAGATTGTGTCAGGCTTACCAACCTGGTAACATTTTTGTGCTCCATTGTTTTCAGTTGTAAGATGTTTCCATCCATACAAGTGATGCAAAGATATCTATTTACTTACCTTCCACATTAGTATCTTCTTAAAATCACTTTGATTGTTAGATGGGAAACATCACAATTAAAGTCCTTACTCTCTTTCCCTACAATAAACCATTACTGGAAGTTATTGTATGACATTTGCCTACATGTACCTTATTACATCTGATTGCACATAACATATGATAATATTCATACAATTTATTTAGATGGCATTAATATGTATATGCCCTTCCTCCCTCCCTCCCCCGCCCTTCCTTTTCTTGAGGCAGGGTCCCTAAACCAGGCTGGCCTTGAATTTATGGTGAAGTGGAAAGTGATCTTGAACTTCTGATCCTCCTGCTTCCACTTCTTTAGTTCTGGGATTACAGGCATGTGCCATCATGCCTGTTTTAATGCAGTGGTGGGGTCAAACCCAGGGTGTCCTGCATGCTAGTCAAGCACTCAGCCAAGTGAGCCACATCCCTAGCCCTTGTGCAGTTTAGAAACATGCTTTGCTTTGACATTGTGTTTTATAGATTTAGGCATTCATGGATTCAGCAGACCAGAGGTTAACAAATTGCCCTCGAAACTGACTAAATGAATTAATAGTACCAGTAACAATACAGAAATAACCATATATTTGTTTATGCTTTCATACTTAATATTGTCATTTTTCAAATATAAGTGATTTTAAAAAGTGTCTCATTTTAAGATACTTGCATTTGCCAGGGTAGTAACACAATTAAGCATCTCCTCATTTGTGCACAGGATATTTTGATTTATTTTTACTTTATGTGTATGAGTGTTTTGCCTGT
This sequence comes from Nannospalax galili, assembly GCF_000622305.1. Taxonomy (NCBI): domain Eukaryota; kingdom Metazoa; phylum Chordata; class Mammalia; order Rodentia; family Spalacidae; genus Nannospalax; species Nannospalax galili. The sequence goes on from NW_008340429.1 coordinate 2,431,632, forward strand.
ATGTGTGTAAGTGCAGCATATGCATGCAATGCCCATGGAGGCCTAAAGAGGGTGTCAGATACCCTGGAACTGGAGTTATAGATGGTTGTTACTTGCCCTATGGGTATTGAGAACTGAGCTCAGGTCCTCTATAAGAGCAGCCAGTGCCAGAAAATTGGCTTTCTCATACTTGCTATGTACACACATGGAAGGGCCGGTGTGATTGAGTTGCTGGTGGTACTGAAGGCTTATCTATCCATTTCAAATGTTAAAGAAGACAGAGAAGGGGCTGGGAAGATGACTCGGTTGGTAAAGTGCTTCCCGCAGAAGGATGAGGCCCCGAGTTCCATCTCTAACATCCAATTAAGAAAACAGATGCATTGGTGTGTGCCAGCAACCCCAGCTCTGGGGAGATGAAAACGGGAGGATCCCTGAGGCTTGCTAGCCAGTCTATCTAGGTGAATCCGTGAGCCCCAGGTTCCGTAAGAGATCCTATCTCAAAAAATAAGGTTGAGAGCAATTGAGGATGATGCCCCACATCAACCTGTGACTGCCACACACACATGCACCTATGCTGCTCACATCCAAACACAAGGGGCCAGAGAAGGAACGTTACTTAAGGCAAGAACACATGAGCTACTCTTCCTGGGGGGCAGGGTGGAAAGCTAGAGGAAAATACAAACACTAGCCGGGAATATTTCCTTTTTAACTTGTAAAAGAGGTACTGCCATCTCTGTGTTATTAGGTTGGCACTCTGGTGCTTCTGGCTGTTAGGACAGCCTACTAAATACATGCCACTCATTAGGAAGTATCTGTTCTCTTTGTTGCTTCATCATTAAGAAAATTTCAGACCCTAAAATGAGAACAATAGGGAGTCTGGTGCTGAGTATGTCTCGCCATATAATGTCTGCAAGCCAGTGTAGTACTCTCATAACTGACTTAATGGGAAATCTGATGCTTTTTGGATGGTGCTGGACATTGGACTTAAGGCCTTGTACATGCTAAGCCAGTGTTCCACTCTAACTTATACCCCAGCTTTGATCTTTTCCATGGATGAGGAGGACTGCCCTATCTTCTAACAGGTTTTGAAAGAAATTTAGATTTCTCATTTTTGTCTTTTTTCAGAGTATTATTAGCTCACCTAAGCAAGACAGAGGGACAAAGAATGACCACTAAGGACAAATAAGGCCAGTTGTTGGGAAAGTAGCCCACAACCCCAGTTTCCTGGAGTCACCTTTCTCACAACTACACTTCCCTCTGGCTCACTTCTCTCTGGTTTCTTTCTCCAGGTCTCTCTTGGGAAATGCTTTGCTGTGTATTTGCCTGCCGCTGACAACATTGAGTCCTCCTCCCTGGCCACAGATAAAATAGAGTTGTTCATTATTTACCTCTTGGACTTTGCACAGACACTGCTTATGCAATTTAGTGAGCCCTGGCTGGAGGTGTGGACTCTTCACATCCGCATCACAGATAGTGAGTCCAGCTCAGGTCAACTTGTGCTCGTGGCTTTCCAGTGCTAAGGTAGATCTTAAGGTGGTTACAGTCATATTAGCTACAGTTAGGTATCCAGAGTGGTCCTTGAGCATAAGAATGGAAAACCAGATGTGTTAACAATGTTAATGAAGCTTGGAAGACACTTGGGTATTTGGCTATGATCTCTGTTTACCTTTTTTTTTTTTTGGTTTTTTTGAGACAGGATCTCCCTGTAGCCCCAGCTGTCCTGGAACTCACTATGTAGACCAGGCTGGCCTTGAACTCACAGAGATCCGCCTGCCTCTGCCTCCCAAGTGCTGGGATCAAAGGCATGCATCACTACGCCTGGCTCTGATCTCTGTTTATCTTTAAAACAGATTCAGTGCCAGGAAGGAGCAGAACCTACTTGGATGAAGGTGTGAGTGATATCTTTGGGCTGATAGGAGAGCCCTTTGTTGTTTACTGTTAAAAGGACTGACTACCATGTCACCCAGAGAAAAATACCTCATTATATAAGGCTTTTGCTATGTATATAGAGGATTAAAATTTTATACAGGGTGTTAAATGTAGATTCATTGAAATCTATGATCACAAGCTACCTGTTAAGAATCAGATAACAGTGGATTTGCTTCCCATTGATAATTGTGTAGTTACTGATTAATGGGTTCTTTTTGTGTGTGTGATCTTTTAAATTTTTTGGTTTTATTTTTAAATTTTTTATTTATTTTTATTTTATGTATATGAGTATATTGCCTGTATGTATGTAAGTGCACCTGTGTTGTGCAGTGCCCTCAGAGGTCAGAAGAGGGCATCAGATCCCTCGGAACTGGAGTTACAGTTGTTGGCCCCAATATGAGTGCTAGAAATTGAACCCAGGTCCTCTGTAAGAGCAGCCACTGTTCTTAACTGCTGAGCCATCTGTCCAGCCCCTTTTGTGGTCTTTTTGAGACCACTTTCCTGGCTGGGTGGCAAAGAATTTGTTTAGCTTGCCATGCAAGGCCCTGGATTTGGAACACAGCATTTCTAAAAACAAAAGTGGAAAGTGTTGGAGGGGGACATTTTTAGATAAACAAAATGAACAGGGTTTATTGCCAACTCATAATGCTACAAGAAATGTTGAAAGAAGTTCTTTGGGTCACTAAGGAGTGATACCAAAGAGAAATCTCAATCCCGGGGAGAGGCTGAAGAGTGTGGGACATGATATGTCTGTATTTGAACAACAAAGGCATTTTTGTCCTTCTCTTTTAAGATACATGTGGCTGTTTAGAGGGAAATGACATTGTCTTGGGGTGTGCTATGGTCTAACATCTATAAAAACTATCATATGATGAGTGAGAATGGAGAGATGGACATGTACAGGTAGGTACAAGGTTGTTGAGGTTATGAAATTCTGTAACATTCATTCGAAGTACACTGAAATGTTAAGGAGGTATGTTGTGATATTTAGAGCTACTACTGAAACAGAATAAAAACATGCAAGGTAGAATTTTAAAATTTTTATTTATTTATGTGTATGCATGTATTGCCTGCATGTAGGTAAGTGCACCCGTGTCGTGCAATGCCCATGGAGGACAGAAGAGGCCTTCAGATTCCCTGGAACTGGAGTTACGGACAGTTGTTAGCTGCCATGTGGGAGCTGGGATTCAAACCTGGGTCTTCTGCAAGAACAACCAGTGTTCTTAACTGCTGAGCCATCTCTCCAGCCCACAAAGGTAGAATTTTAAAGCTAATCAACAAGTTACAATAGAATTTAAAATGTTTGACTAACTCAGTAGAAGACAAGAAAAGAACAAAAACAAGAAGAATAGGTAGAAAACCAAACAATAAAATGTTAACATTAATCTAGCATACAAATAACAGTATTAAATGTAAATGGACCAAACATTTCAATTAAAGCAAAGACCTACAAAATTAATTTAAAACAATTAAAAAACCAACTATACACTAATGGTAAATAACCCATTTTAAGTATAAAGGTACAGATAAGAGTAAAGTAACTAGATAAAGGACCATTGAGATGGGTCAGTGGGTAAAGGCACTGGCCACCAAACCTGATGACCTGAGTTCAATCCCTGAGATTCATATGGTGGAAGGAGAGGACCATCTTCTGCACTGTGGCGTCTGAGGTTCTCCCCCCATAAATAAATTTAAATAAAAGTTTAAAATGCAAATAAAGCAGTAACACGAAAAGAGTGAGTATAAGACAGCAAGATTGGCTGTATTAGTAGCAGGTAAACTTTAGAAGGAAGTTAAGAGAAACATATCATAATGATAAAGTTGTAATGTCCGTGTTCCTGATAATAGAGTCAAAATCCACAAAAGGAAATTTATAAAATTGAAGAGAGACATATCCTTGGTCAGCATTGGAAAGACCACTCTTCTCTCAAAAATCAACAACTAGACAAAGGTGTAATTAAAATCTCAGAAGGTGTGAGTACACTGCCAACCGTTTTGACTCAATTGTGCATCACTGTACAGCAACTACAAAATGTTTGTTCTCTTCAAGTGCAGAAGGTATGTCAGTAAGGTAAATGATAATCCTGGGCCATAAAGAAGTCTCAGTGAACATATATGGACCAAAATTATACCAAATATGTTTTCTGGTAACAATCCAACTGAATTAGGAATAGAACAGTAACACATCTAGAAAAATTCCAAATTTTTGATATATAGTACATTTCTTATTGGATGCTTATTTGGGTCTCACTGTAAATACGACCTTCTGTATTAGTTTTTGTTATTACTGTAAGGAAATATCTGAGGCTGGACAGTTTATAAAGAGAAGTTTAACTCTTAGTTTAGGAAGCTGAAAGTCCTAACCACAGTGATCAGCCTCTCGTGAGGCTCCCTTGTGGTACAGTCGCCATTTCATTGCTGATGCCATCATGGTGGGAGCCTGTGTAAAAGGAGCATGGTGAGACAGGAAGCCAGAGAGGCTGGAGAGATGTGACAGCTTCCCCTAAGCCCCACCTGTTAAAAGTCCCACCACTTCTTAACAGCACCATCCTAAGTCCAAGCCTCCATCCAACACATGACCCTTGGGTGACAGACTCCAAAACAGAAGAGCACTGGACTTAATAACTGCTGAAAATGGGGGGATGTGTGTAGTATTGGGAGAGGAATGCTGTTTTTTTGTAAATAAATCAAATGTTGTTGAGACCAATGTTAATACTCTCAAAAAACTTCATAATGATCTATTTTCAAGATTTCAACTCATCGAACAATTAGGTTGGTTCAGTAATCCCTTGTTTTCATGGCTCCTACCCTTTGTTGGCCCCCTGATCATGCTGTGTGTCATTTTGATGCTTGCTCCCTGTTTCATACAATGTCTTCACTGACAAATCACTACCATTGCAAAAATTACTACCAAGCAGGTCACGGTCAATTATCAAACTTTGGATTCTCCCAAGATAGATGAGTTGGCTCTTAAACATTGTGATGACACTTCTCCATTGTAAAACAAAACAGGGGGAGATGTTGGGGAACCCTGCTGCTAGGGTTGTAATCCTCCATGTCCGGATAGCTCTAAGGGGCTCGGCGCTATATGGAAGGACTCCCCTTCTCAGCGGGGAGCCTCCTGCTCTCTGCCTGACTTACCTGGAAAGTGCCGCCAAGCATGGATGCCTGACCTTATTTAACCTCTGGCATAGTTACCTGGAGTAAAAACTACCCCCAGGTTTTTTCTATATGATAATTAGGCATTGTCCGATAGTCTGATGATAGGCGGCTACTGCCACATGCAAATAAAGCATACTATGAGCACCTATCAGCTGAAGCACTGGCTACTTCCTCCACACTATATTTTCCCTAACCCCCACTGAATAAATGGAGCTGTTTCACTGAGTCTGGAGCTGTTTGTATCACTGAACCTGCCTCCCCGGAAGGTCTTTTCTGTCATGCTCACTGGCCATCCTGACCCCGTTCGTCGCTTCTGCTCCCTTTGTCCTTGTGGACCGGTAGCCAACGACCCACGAGGGGAGGGAGAGACCCCACAAGAATCAAACTGTATCTAAACCTCAGCACCTCCTACATGAGGCCCTACATGACTGAAGATTTAAGGTAAACGCTCCAGAGCAGCCCTACTTTGCTCTTCTGCTTTGCTTTTTTGTAGCACGGGTCACCTTGCCAGAAAACATTGCTGCAGTTAACATTGGTTTGTTTTCCCTCAGTGATGTAAACTCTGAGGGGTGGGACTTGGTATCATTTTGGTCTTTATAAGTTCATTGAGACTTTTATGGCCCAGGGTTATCATTTACCTCACTGAACATACCATCTGCACTCGAAGAGAATGAACGTTTTGCAGTTGCTGCACAGTGATGCACAATTGAGACACTAATGCACAAGGAAACTGCAGGATGAACTCAGAGGGAGTACATAGTGTGGAGATACAGTTCAGTGGGAGAGTTATTGCCTAGCATGGGCAAGGCCCTAGGTTTGACTCCCAGCACCCACCAATCAACCAATCAATCACTAAGTAAATTTATAAATATTAAATGTAGTAAGCACGAGTCCTCCACAATCTATCATAAGCCTGCCTGGATATTGATGATGAGAAAAACTACACTTATACTAACAATAAATAAAAATAGGGCTGGAGAGATGACTCAGTAGTTAAGAGCATTGCTTGCTCTTACAGAAGACCTGAGTTCAGTTCTCAGCACCCACATAGGGGCTAACAACCATTCAAAACTCCCATTCCAGGGGATCTGATGCCCTCTTCTGATATCTGTGGGCATTGCATGACATGGTGCACTTACATACATGCAGGCAATATACACATAAAATAAAAATAATAAA
>NW_008340429.1:2438488-2474286 GCF_000622305.1 Nannospalax galili
GCCTATCCATGTAAAGAAAATTTACTGGTCTGTTTTGGAGAGAATGTCAATGATGTAGCCAAGGATACTTTTGATAGGAGATTACCATGGTTGAAGGAAGAAAGCTGCTCCCTATTAAGACAATAGAAAGATAATCTGAAGGCATTCTGAAGATCTTTCAACCTGCCTTCCACATCACACTCTTGAGTGGCAGTGTCTTCAGAGGAAAACATTTTCAGCAAGGTTCTCAGTTCAGTGTTTGGTCCTCTAAAATCACTTCCCTGAACATTTCAAGTCTCTATTTTCTTTCCTCTGCTACAATGTTCCTTGGCATCCCCACTTTTAGCTCTTGCTGACTTGGGTGCAGCTCAGAATCCTACCCCTGAGAAAATGTTGTCCAGCCTTAGAGGAGTAAGGTAGCACTGACTGCAGCACTTTGTACACTGGGGAGTTGTTCTGTAGCCATTTTCCATGAATTGAAATATTCATTTTGGAAGGAGGTAAGAAGTTCATGTGATTAACAAAGCAGAGGCAGGAGAGAAAAACTGAAGATTGACAATGTCTGTATCCAAGGCTATCTAAGCAGTAACAGGAACAGAAAGAAAGGTAAGTGTCAGCAGGGCCTCTGCAAGCTGTGCAAGCAGAACTCAAGGGAAGCAGCTTTTGTTAGCCGTCACCCATGCTGGGGTAGTATTTGGGATGATGGCAGTTGCCATTCAATCACCCACACTCCCATAAGTAGGCACTCACCCATATTCCTATGTTACTCCACTGATGGCTTTGATTCTCAAGCTAGACTTGGGTGCAACTGTTTGTTTGGTCTACAACTGGTGTTCTAAGTGGAGAAATTGCACATTTTTTCATGTCTCCCTTAAAAAAGATAAGTCACCAAAGAGAAGTGTGATTGTTTCAACCTAGGCTTTAGAAGATGTTATCGAAAGCTTCATTCACAAGTTCAGAAGTAACATAGTTCCGGTCTAACACAGATATTGCTCTAGTGGGAACATGGGAGCTGGGCCAACTCTGAGACCCCAAACTATAGAGCCCACAGGAAGCAGTAACAGCTGGCGATAATCACGGACATTCCTCTATAACATGAGAAATGACTGTACTCAGGAAAGTTGTCAAAATATCAGGTAGGGGACTGGAGTGATGGCTCAACAGTTTAGAGCACCAGCTGCTCCTGCAGAAGACAAGTGTTTGGTTCCCAGCATCCACATAGTTGCTAACAACCATCTGTAACTCCAGTACCACGGAATCTGATGCCCTCTTCTCACCTCCTTGGGCATTGCATGACATGGTACATTTACATACATGCAGGCTATACACTCATACACATAAAATAATAAAATAGGGGCTGGATAGATGGCTCAGCATATGAACTCTGGTTGTTCTTGCAGAAAACCTAGGTTTGAATCCCAGCGCCCATATGGCAGCTAACAACTGTCTTAGCTCCAGTTCCAGGGGATCCGATGCCCTCTTCTGACCTTAGTGGACATTGCACAACATGGGTATACTTACATACCAGGCAATATACACATAAAATAAAAATAATAAATAAAATATTTTTTAAAAATAAGTAAAAATAAATTGTATTTATACTAACAATAAAAATAACAGTCTTCCAGTGTTGCATTGCTCAGGTGCCTTAATTATTTTATCTTCTTTAATCCTCACATCTGCCTAATCCAATAAGTAGTTCTGGAGAGGGACAAAGAAGAGAGAAAGGTTGTCACTAATGTCTCTTGGCTAGAACTCATGATTTTTTTTTTATTCTAAGTAAAAATAAATTGTATTTATACTAACAATAAAAATAACAGTCTTCCAGTGTTGCATTGCTCAGGTGCCTTAATTATTTTATCTTCTTTAATCCTCACATCTGCCTAATCCAATAAGTAGTTCTGGAGAGGGACAAAGAAGAGAGAAAGGTTGTCACTAATGTCTCTTGGCTAGAACTCATGATTTTTTTTTTATTCTGGAGTCTTTATCCTGAGAAACTCATAGCAAATTCTTGTGAGAGAGAGGCAGGCTGGTGACTATGTGTGCACAGACATGTGCCACTTAACCATAGGGGTGGGTCTGAGAAATGTGTCATTAGGTGATTTCATCATTGTACAAACTTTATAGAGTATACTGACTTTGTGGCCAGTCCCATGGGTACTGTCCAGGATCTGGAGGCCAGGCTGCTGTCCCTCCACCTGCCTGTGGTCAGCCATTCCTCATTCCTTGGGCAACTGTCAAGCCCTCAGCAGATGTGTTCCCCAGTGTCTAGAAGAAAAAGAGCTTAGGCATCTTTAAAAGACTGTCTCTTTATTCATTCTTACTGGTTTCAGAAAAAGTGAACCCAAGCCAGTCCCTCCACAGGTACTATGAATGTTGTTCATTGACAGCACAGTGTTATCAGGCATATAGGAACGATAACTCACATTAGCTTTTCCATTTTTTCCCTCACTGGGATGCTGAGTAGTAATTTACCATCTCCTTGTTGGGGTTGGAGGGAAGGGACCTGCCTAAGTCATGGGGAGAGGGAATGTTGGATCATCCTAATGACTGGAGCTTTGAAGCTGGGGATCCAGGATTGCTCTGGGAGCACATCTACCAGGCTCCTGTTAACCTCTGCATCTAAAGAAACTGTTGAAAGAAAGGTTATTGGTGTGCAGTGTACTTGTTAAACTATGTTTCCAGAAAAAGCAAGCAAGCAAGCAAGCAAGCAAGCAAGCAAGCAATGTTGATCTGGTTTAAAAAAAAAGATAATTGATTTGATTTGGCTAATTTTTTGTCTTTAATAAAAATTAATGTATATGTTATACTGATTACATCCTGATATTTCTTAGAATAGTTTTATCACCTGATTGTGCATCCACAGATTGTATGGCTTAGTCTTTACCAGTTAGAAAAAAATCTTTCCAGACTCTTTTTTTTAAAACTTTAAAAAAATTTATTTTTATTTTATGTGTATGCGAGTATTGCCTGCATGTAGGTAAGTGCACCTGTGTCGTGCAATGCCCATGGAGGTCAGAAGAGGCCATCAGATCCCCTGGGACTGGAGTTATAGGCAGTTGTTAGCTGCCATGTGGGTGCTGGGATTTGAACCTGGGTCTTCTGCAAGGACAACCAGTGTTCTTAACCGCTTTCCAGACTCTAAATTTAGTCTATGGTTTTCCTTTCGTGTGTGTGTGTGTGTGTGTGTGTGTGTGTGTGTGTGTGTGTGCGCGAGTGTGTATGTGTTTAGTGTATATTCACCATACAAAATAGTTTCATTATGATGTTTTCATACAGGTGAATCCTATACTTTTCTTATGTTCACCCTCTCCTCATGATCCTCCCTCCTCCTGCTGGTCCCCGTCCACCTTTATGTCTTTAAAAAAAATTAAAGCTATAGATTCTGCATATGAGGAAAAATACAATATTCATTTCTCTGAGTCTGGCTTGTTCAGTTAACATCATTCTCCAGTCCTATCCATCGTCTGTAACTACTGCATATTCATTCTTCTTTATGGCTGAATAAAATTCCACTGTATATGTATTCCTCATAATCTATATCCATTCATTTGTTACTGGGCACTTTAACTTAGGTATTGTGAACAGTGTTGCATTAAACATGGATGTTGTGGTGGTTTGAATGTGGAGTGTCCCCACAGGCTTGCATACTTGAATACTGGCCCCCATTTGGTGGCACTGTTTGTGAAGGTTTAGGAGGTGTGGCCTTGCTGGAGGAAGCACATCACTGGGACTATGCTTTCTTTGACAGTTCAGAGCCTCACCCCATTTCCAGCTGGCTCTCTCTGCTTCCTACACTTGCTTTAAGATGTAAGTGCTGAGCTTTCCACTCCAGCTGCCTCCTGCCATGTCTCCCCTACCACAATGGACTTTTATCCCTTTGAATCATTAGGCCCAAATAAAATCTTTGCTCTATAAGTTACCTTGGGCATGGTGTTTTATCATAGCAACAGAAAAATAACTAATACAGGTGTGTAGGTTTTTGTAGGTATCTTTGTTTCACACTGACTTAGATTGCTTTGGAGATATATATAGATATATATAGATATATAGATATATTCAGTAGTAATGGTATAGCTTGATCATATAGTTCTCATTTTAGTTTTTTTTAAATTGAGGATTTCATACATGTCTATAATGTGGTTTGAGCAAATCTATGCCCATTCCTTTCCTTCCAGTTCTTCTTGCCCATTCCTCCTCCTCACCAAACTTCATGTCTCCTTCTCCCCTCCTCGCTTCTTCTCTTGTTGTGAGTCTGCGCCTTTAATGGCTGACTCTGTGCTGTATTCTTCATCAGGAGGCTAATGATGTCTGATTATCTCTTCCTTTTTTTGTGATATTAGTAGCTGTTGGTTCAAATTGCTTAGACCTTCATTCACTGATGGTTATAGATCAGTGATATTCTCATTCCTTTGATTTGTTTTTGTTTATTCACTGGAATATTTTGATCCTAAAGAAGTACTTTCCTTCATTTACTAATTGCTGATGTAGTGGCACAGTTCATATGGAAAAGGCAAGATACATGCTCTCCTTTGTCAAGTTTTAAAGATAATAAGTTCTCTATCCTCATCAAAAATCAGCTTTTAAAAACTGTGAGCTCATAGAGTGTAGGAATGACTTTCTTAAATGGACTTAATCTAGACTAATGAGTTTTAATTAACCCCGACAAAACCACACCCTCTTGAATCCGATGACCAAGGAGTCTCCTTGGCAACCACAGTTTGGTACTCTAGGGTATCCACCCATTGGAAACAGTGGAGGTTGGGAAGAACATGTGACCTTGGAAGAATGGGAACTAGGGATGCAGAGACCAGAAGGTCTGTGAGGATTAAGGGTGGAACCTAACTTGAACTTGTATATCCCCAGTGAAGCTGGAGGAACCATTTTGAATAAATTATAGATGTAGCCTGACTGGGGGACACAGTGGGAGAAACAGAGTTCCAGAGACTGTTCTATTGGCACAGGATGAGGACGCAAACATCTCCATTTGCACAGGTTGAGGGGACAAAGAGATCCATCAGCACAGTCCCGGGAGACAGATGGTTCTAAAAGATAACTAGGGGGAAGAAGTGTCCTCTAAGTTCAGGCCCACTCTTAAAAACTCAAGTCAGTCTATTTGTTCTGGCGATGCTACTGTAATAATGAACACTGCAAGGGCTGGAGAGATGGCTCAATGGTTAAGAACACTGACTGTTCTTGCAGAAGACTCAGATTCAAATCCCAGCACCCACATGGCAGCTAACAACTGTCCATAACTCCAGTTCCAGGGGATCCGACAGCCCCTTCTGTCCTCCACGGACATTGCACAGGCAGTGCATGGGTACACTTACCTACATGCAGGCAATACACAAATACACATAGAATAAAAATAATAAAATATTAAAAAAAAATAAGCTGGGCATGGTGGCGCATGCCTTTAGTCCCAACACTTGGGAGGCAGAGGCAGGCAGATCTTTGTGAGTTCGAGGCCAGCCTGGTCTACATAGTGAGGTCCAGGACAGCTGGGGCGACAGCGAGACCCTATCTCAAAAAGACAAAAAAAAAAAAAAAGATAGTAATAATAATGAACACTGCAATAGAGGTATCTGTTCCCTAGAGAGTGAGCCAGTTTGCACACCAAGTCACCAGTGCCAAGGACTGGAATCACATGCATGTCCCTGAAAACACCTGCCATTTTTGAAAGCAAGGTGGGCTAGTTATTCCTATGGTAAGCATAATACCTCACAGAAACAAATTGCGGGAGGAAATATCTCTTTTGGCTCATAGTTTCAGAGGCTCTCTCACTACATCACAACAAGGAAGGCATGATGGGAGATTCATGATGGTAGGAGAGAGTGGCAGTAGCTGTTCATGTGACAGTGAACCAAGAAGCAGAGAGCTAGACAGAACTAGGGATGCACTACAACCAAAGATCTGTCCCCTACTTCTACCTTGCTGTTGTTGCCTGCCTTAGTGGTGCTTGCCTTAGTGGTCTAGCTACTTGAGGACTCTCTGTTGGGGGCAGGGGATGAGTAGGCGCGAAGTCAACGGTGCAGACTTTGGGAGACTCACTTGGCAGTTAGCAAGCAAGCTCTCATTTATTGCGTACACATGGCTTTCTTATATACCCCTTACTCCTCCCCCATTGGTCCTGCAAGCCGAGTTCTTTAACGGTCATTGGTGCGACAGTTGTGTCATCAGTCTCCAGTCTGAGTGGCAGGTTTAACTGTCTGTGGAAGTAAACTGCGGAAGGGTGGCAGGTATCCGGTTAGCTTGAATAACGGAAGTATTTACCGGCCCATTTCCCCACACTACCTGCTGGGTTTTACATCTTAAAGGTTCCATACCCATGAAAATAGTGTCACAAACTAGGGATCAAGGATTCAAAGTACGGACCTATAGGGAATGTTTCTGATTCAAGCCATAACATTATACCTTTGACCAAATTTTTTATTGCTATTTATTTATTATTTATTTATGTCAGTTTATTTGTTTCTTTCAGTTGTTTCCTTTCACCGTATTGATCCCAGGGCTTGGCCTCAGGTCATCAGTCTTAGTGACAAGTACCCTTACCTACTGAGCCATCTCACCAGCCCAAAATGTATCTAGTCCAATCTCCACTGTCTTTCTACTCTTAGTATTTCTCAATATTGTTCAGTAGCCAAGATTTAAAGTAATGTCTTAGCTGTGAGTTCTTGTAAATTCAAAAAGTTACAGTTTCAGTATTTAATGGCATAGAATAAACATTCCCATTCAAAAGGGAAGAGCAAGAGAACAGCAAAGAGAGAGACATTGGGCCAATGACAGACTGAAACCCAACTGAAAACATTAAGTCCTGTAGCTCCATGTCTAGCCTTGGGTCAGACGGCTGTCGTGACATGAGAGCCAGAGGTTTGGGTAACCCAGCCGCTATGCGTCCTTCTTGAGCCAGCTCCACTTGGTGCCTGCAGCTTTCTTCAGCAGATGTCCCATGTTTCTGAGGTCTCCGCTGCAACTTAGGACTTGCCCTAAAAGTTTGTCCATAGACTGCAAGGGGCTCCCTACAGGGAGTCTGAGGCTGCTACACATTGTCTGAATTCACAGGCTTTTCTCTAGAATCTTGGTATAAACCTTCCTGACCCCATCACTTTTGCATTTTGCATATCTGCAAAACCAGGACCAGGTGAATGATGTCAAGTTATGCTGCCAGCCCAAGAGGCAACTAGGGTTCTTTGGACCACAGCTGCATCAGCCTCTGAGTATCTATTCTATGTGGCTGAATTTGGCAAATCCCTTTACTAGGCAGCCATGTTTAAGCAAGGTACCCCTGGGGCTTTCTTTTTATTTTTAATTTTAAATTAAAATTTACTTAACATACAAATAGATTTCATTTTATTTTCATCATAGTCCTTTGCTCATATATACTCTTCCATTGTCCTCACTACTTTTCCTACCCCTTCTTCCCTACCCCTTCCTATTAATCCCCTTCCTCTATCCATATAGCCCCCTTTCTGTTCTCCCTCTCTCTCTGTGTCTCTTATGCATGCCCTTGCTCTCAGCCAGTGAAAGTGTTCTAGATGGGGTTGCATTTTTATACCCTAGAACCTTCAGTGGGAGAGCATTGCCTCCACAGTAACTGTCTCTGTACCAAATGCACAGCTCCTCTTTAATAATGCTCATCTTTTTTTTTTTTTAATCTTTTTTAGACAGGGTCTCTCCATAGCCCCAGCTGGCCTGGAACTCACTCACTATGTAGCTCAGTCTGGCCTCCGTCTTACAGAGAGCCACCTGCCTCTGCCTCTTGAGTGCTGGGATTAAAGGAATGTGCCGCAGTGCCCAGCTCTGATGTTCATCTTTTTAACAACTATAACCACCTTATCCACCCTTGCTTTGTCTGCAGCTTTAACTGTGTTCATGTTCTTTTTTTTTTCAAAACTGCATGTTTTTTCAAATTCTTCTGCTTTGATTCCCCTGACCCCATCTCACAATAAATCTGGCTAAAAGCAGTCAACAGTAACCATACCATAGCTCGAATGTCATGCTGTCTTGAAATTTACTTAGTCTGGTTTTTTTTTTTTTTTTTACGTTATATTACACCAAATCTTAAGACAAAGGACACTGGACATTAAGAAAGAAGTCCACCCCAATCTTTGGGATCCAGTGTAGTTACTTTTCTTCTTGTGTGTTTGGTCCATTATTTTTTAAATTTAAATTTGAATTTTAAGTTCTCAGGACACAGGCAAAATATAGAAAAATTCTTTGCTAGCATGAAATACAAAGGGCCTCTGCCCATCCTAAGACTGTCCTCATTCCCATCTAAAATCTCATGAGTGCAGTTTTCACTATCTGCATTTCTACCAGTGTTCTGCTCCTTACACTCCATCAGAGTGGCCCATTACAGTAGAGCTTCTCTAGCTCACATCTCCAGACCCTTCCACAGTCCTTCTTCTAATAAGTTCCAAAGGCCTAAGAAGAGCCTTCAAAATATCACAACTAAAGACCAAGCATTCAAAACATGCACCTGTGTAAGACTTTTCAAATTGTACTCATATAACACAGGTCAAAGGCCAGTTCTGGTATGAAGAGTGGAAAGATAGATTCTAGTTCTTGATGGGAAGAACTACAGAAACTCATTACCATGTTTAATCTGTAACACCTAGTTACAAGTATCTGGTTTTGCTGTCTGTTTTTATGTGGGGATTCAGGGAGATTCAAAGACTATGCTGCTACCATTGTCTTATCCAGAATTCTTCCCTCTGAGTCATTTGTTAATCAAATTATTACTTGCAGAATTAGCCTCATAAAATAGGAAGTATCCAGTGAGGTGGCCATGATGGATGCTGGTAACTCATTGCTACCTTGACCTTTTCCATCTGTTCATGTCTATCCATTCCTCCCTTTCACCTCATTCCAAGTGATGGGTATGTAACTCCTCCCTGAAGGCCTTTTTACCTGTAGGCAAATCAGATTCCCAAGTATACACCTCTGCTCTTGCCCCCCCCCCCCTACTAGCCATACTAGCCCACCCATTTACCAGACAGAGCTAAACTCTGAGAATCCCAGTTCAGATTCCACTGGCACATACTGAGTCCCTTAGAGAAACTGTCCCCATCCAAGATTATATAGTCATATTCCTATGTATTCTTCTGGTATCTTTATGTATGGCTTCACATCATAGATTTAAACATTTAATCCATCTGTAATTTGTTTAGCCATACTAGCCCACCCATTTACCAGACAGAGCTAAACTCTGAGAATCCCAGTTCAGATTCCACTGGCACATACTGAGTCCCTTAGAGAAACTGTCCCCATCCAAGATTATATAGTCATATTCCTATGTATTCTTCTGGTATCTTTATGTATGGCTTCACATCATAGATTTAAACATTTAATCCATCTGTAATTTGTTTTGGTATATTGTAAGAAGTTGGAAGCTAGCCCTGTGGATGTAGCTCAGTGGTAAAAGTTTTATCTAGCATGGTGAGGCCCAGGGTTCTAACCCAAGCACTGGAAAAAAGAAGTTAGATTTTCCCCTAAATCATTTTACATGTCTAACTAAACAATTTTCTGAAGCCATCCTTCCCCCATCAATTTGAAATAACATTTCCTGTTTCGTTTATTGAAGGCTTTGATACACACATATAAATGCATGTGCATGTGCCCATGAACATGCACACACACAATCTCTGTGGTTTCATTCATCTCTGTTGTTTTTATCTGTATGACAACTAATTAAAATATCATAATGTCTTCATTCATTTTAGCTGTTTGATACATTTTAGTTGCTGATCCTTGTGTTCTCAAATTTTCCCTCTCATCCCCTCCCCAGAATCTCTGGTCTTTCCTGTTGATTTAGCCCCTCCATCTCTGTGGGCTTCTTCCCCTCCACCTATAAACACGTTTGTGCTCCACATGTTAAATAAACTAGCGCAGTCTCTTGAGGCCTCTCATTTCCTCCATCTGCCATCCTTTGCATAGGTGACCTCTGCTGCAGGGTTCACTGAGTTCTCACCATGGTCACTGGTGACATCCTAATCGCAAACTTCAGGGAATGTTTTGTTCTTTGCTTTCTTGTCTTCTGTGTGTGTTAGCCTCTTGATCACTTTGCTCTTCTTGAAACTTGCTCCTCCTGACCTTCTGCCCCAGCCTTTCACAGGTCCACCGTCTCCTGTCCCTTAGTTAGCCCTTAACAGTCAGTGTTCCCTAGGGTTTCCAGGCTTACCTCTTTCCACACTCAGTCTCTCTGGTTTCATCTCGCCCTGTGGCTTCTGACAGAAAGACTGTTCTACACTCCCAGCTCAGTTCCTTCCATAGTTGCAGTATCTGCTGGAGGGCTCCAACAGGATATCCTATTCAAGGAGGTCAAGTTCAGAGCCTCTCATCTTTCCCTACACACCTGCTCATGTGTATCTCAATTAATGGCCTTTCCATTCCTCTGGTCTCCTGAGCGTGAAACCTGAGCCTCCCATCTCTGTCTCCCTCTACTCCTCCCTCAAGAGCAGGAGACATCTTTTGTAGTGAGACAAGCTTGGTTTCCAGTCCTGGCTCTGTTTCCCATTCACCATGGGCTTTGTGTGAGCTCCTTTATCGTTCAGAACCTCCATTTCCACTCTGTGAAATTGCCATGAAGATGGTACTATCTTGAAGAACTTTGGGGAAGGATCCAATAATGTGCGTGTGAACCAGTCCTGACTCACCGGAGCTTTCAACCTTGTAAAGTGTTACTCAGATCAGTTTTTCTCTCCATTCTCTGTTGTTCTTTCCATTCTGTCCCCCCAGTCCTTGTCTGGACTTTTCCAGCAGCTTCCCACTGTCCCCTTTCCTCAGGTCCCATCGTCTAAGCACCACACCTATATTGGTTATCTGTTCCTCTTTCCCATCTTCTTCCTCCATGTGTTACCCTAAAGGTGTTCTTATACACCTGCAGTTCTTAGTGTGGCCTTCAGGCTCGTGGACTTCCAGACCTCACTGGCTTTCCTATGTCCCCCCTGTCCCTGTTCTGTGAGCTCCATGTTCCATGTCCCAGCTCTGTGCTTTGCATTTGCTTCTCCCCAGTGTGCCCTAACATTTCTCCTCCTCTTTACCTTTTTGCATACTGGAGTTCTGTCTGCTCAGATTCCCTTCCTTCCCTCCCTCTCTCCTATCCTCCCTTCTTTTGTCTTTCCTTCTTACTTTCTTTCTCCATCCCTGCCCCAGAGTTGGAATGCCCAGGGAGCTCCTACTGTTAACTCAAAGTCTCCTGAGTGGCAGTTTTCCTTTTCTGGTCCCTCCTCATGGTACACTCCATATTGTTATAATAGTGTTGAACTGTTCTGCAATCACAGTTTCTCGTTGTTTGTTTCCCATGCCTTCTTTTCCACCATTCCCTGCTCTCACCCCCAAAATGCCTGGAATCACCTGCTTAAAGGAGCAGTAGACATGGGAAACACTGTTAGAATGCCTAGGTTCAAATCCTATCTTACTGCTAAGTCACTTGGTAACACAGGGTAATTTATTTATCTGAGGCCCAGTTTCCTCATTTATAAAATGGAAATATTCATATATTTGTCTTAAAAGGTTACTTTTAGGCTTAAAATAATTCATGTAAAAGGCTTAGCACACAGTAAGTACTCAATAAACATTAGTAGCTGTTACCATCACTGTTACTGTTTTTATTACTATCAGTGTTTTAATATTGGAAGCAAGAATGTCTTACTCATTCCAAACCTTTGGGACAATCATATGAAGGTTACATTCTCTCTCTCTCTTTTTTTTTTTTTTTAACTGAGACAGGGTCTCACTATGACCCAGGGTATACTCTTATGCCCACATTCTAGTTAAGCAAACAGAGGCACAAAGCTGAAGTTCTGTGTCCTCCATGTCTCAGCTAGTAACTTGAGCTCAGTGAGCCACAGACTCCTCTGCACCCAGCAAAGGAGTCTACAGACTAAAATCCCAAGCCCAGAGCCAGCTTGATACTCTTCTGTCTCAGTTCTGAATTGAGGGCAGTGTCAAAATCGAACAGACTTTCCCAAGAAAACAAGATTGTCTAGATTTGTTAGAGTTATATTTCTCTTGATTTCTAAGATGTGAAGATTTTAGCAAAAACAGAGTTGAAAATTCTTGACACATCTGTCCTTTACCCTAATGTATTGGGCAGAGTGTGTCCTGAGGAGACTCATTGGATGCACCAAGTTCTCAGGGACCCATGCTTAGCATTGTGCTGTGGCCTCAATGTAAAGCCAATGTAAAGTTCTGGAAATGTTTGTAGAGTAAAGATGCTCGTGTTCTCCCTCTCCTTCTTGTGTATTCATTCATTTTTCCAGATAAAATCAGCAGCTAATTTGAAAATAAAATGGCCTGGTTTCCCACCTTGCCACAAACACAGAAACACAAGCTCTGGTTGTGAATTTAATGCTGCTTTGACCTGAGGTTAAATTGTGAGGTTTAAGGACCCATTTAGGATGATGATAAATGCACGTAACTCAGGGACAGGTCTTTATGATGCCCCAAGGGAAGCAGTCTCATCCCAGTTCCTCTGGTGCCAGCGCAGTGAGCTTGGCAGGAGGTAGCAAGGAGAGGAGGCTGCTGCTGCAGCAGTGAAAGATGCCAGCTGAAGCCAGGAGGGAAGGAAGTGGGCGGAGAGGCCTGAGCGGGCCTAATTTCATTATGAATTCCTGCCTATTCTGAGCAGATTGTCCCCAAATTTGTCATTAAAAGTGCAATTTCCTCTATGCAAACTATCTTTCCAAGGACCCCAGGAAAGATGATGAGAACAGGAAATGGGGTATCCAATTATTCATGTCAGTAATGAACTTGATTCTGTATTCATTTACGTATGAATTCTGCATTCTGTTCAGTCTTTGTTTAGTAATAAAGTTGGTGTTCCTTTTAATTCTTTCATTTGTGCGTTTAAGGAACAGACATTTCTTAATTGCCCACTATGTGCAGATACTGTGTTGGCACCAGGCACGTGGCAAAAACCGTGGTTACTGCTCTTGGGTGCTTCCATTCCACCAGGGGAGGCCCGTGAAAAGACTCTAATTACTTACTGCAGTTGCATAATTGTCAGGTTGCTGTGTACTGTGGGAGAATTACAGGATGTGATGGGAGTATGTCACTGGAGGGGCTGGCTGTGTTCACAGCCTTCGGGAAGGCAAACCTGGCAAAGGGACATTAGGACGGAAGCTAAAGAGGTGAACAGGTGAAAAGATGAGGAAGAAAAGACTGGGATGTAGCTCAGTAGTAGAACTGAGCATATATGAGGACCTAGGTTTGAGCCCCAGCCATGGGGAAGGAAAGGGAAGGGAAGAGAAGGGAGGGAGGGGGGAAGGAAGAAGGACTCTACATCCCAACTCCATGGGAACAGAAGCCCTTATACTCAAGATGCTTCTAGATCTTACTCTTCATCTAGCTATCCATTTGTGGCCATTAAAATAACCATTGTAATAAAATAAGGTTCAAGTAAGTAACATTTCCCTGAGTTCTATGACCTGCTTAGTATATTCATCAAACTGACTCCAGTTTGCAGCCAGTCAGAAAGCATACAGGTCACAACCTAGGGTGTGCAGCATCTGAAGTAAGAGTCTTGTGGGCTGAGTTCTTCATCTGAGAGAGCTAGCCAGGTAGGGGTGTCAAGACCGAAACGAAGGACTGGCTTCCTGTGTTCACCCGAGAATGGCTTGATGTGTAGGGAAAACTTCACCCTTACCTAATGTCAGAAGCAAAATGCTGAGAAAGCGAGGAGTGGAAAAAATTGTGGATGTTTGGTTTTGTTGTTTTTCTTCCTGGTTCTAGAGTCACAAAGCAAAGATGCACTTGAAGACCTTATGGGAATATGTCAGAAAGACAGCTGTCTTACCTCAAAATGGACCTCAAATGTGGGGCATTTTGATTATCAGAAAAATAACAATGATGTGATTATAGCACACATGTGTTTGTTGGCGATTGAGGTAGAGCCTTGTTATGCAGCCCAAGCTCACATCTAACTTGTAGCCATCCTCCTGTCTCAACCTCTTGAGTGGTGGGAGTCTAGGGGCACACTACCATGCCTGCCTTACATTTAAGTTTTTAAAAAACCTTTCGAGTTGCTGGGCGTGGTGGCACACGCCTTTAATTCCAGCACTTGGGAGGCAGAGACAGGCAGATATCTGCCTGGTTTACATAGCAAGTTCCAGGTCAGCGGGACTGTAGGGAGGCCCTGCCTCTGAAAAGATGGAATGAACAGGGAGGGAGGGGGGTGTTTCCTTCTTTTTTCTCTTTCCTTATTTCTTTCTTTTGTGGAATGTTAGGGTCTATATATGGAAAAAATTAAACGATCAGAAAAGTCAGATCACTATTCTTAACACTGTTGTACTACAGTCATGGCTACATAACAATGCTTGGGTCAACAACAGGTCCATGTGTACGCCAGTGGTCCTATAAGATTATATTGCCTAGAAACCAGACATGAGGGGCACACTTGTAATCTAGAGCTCAGGAAGCTGAGGCAGGAGGATCACAAGTTCAAGACCTAAGCTGTATAACAAAACCATGTTGTCAGAGAGAGAGAGAGAGAGAGAGAGAGAGAGAGAGAGAGAATCTCCTAGAGACATAGCCATCTTAGTTGTGTAAGTATACTCCATGATGTTGGCACAATGAGGAAATCACCTAATGTGCATTTTTTAGAATGTATCATTAAGAACCTCATGACAACAGTGGGTTCAGACATGGTAATGACTGGTGAAGGATTAGGGATATAGTCAGTTGTAGAGCACTTGTCTCAAATGTGTGAGACCATGGGTGCCATCCAAGGACTGCAAGATGATGATGATGATGATGATGATGATGAAGAAATAAAACCATTGGTAGAATGATATCTGCACAATACTACTTAGCTTATTATTATACAAAAAAAAGTGTCTATTACTGAACCAAGCCTATTTCACCTGCAATGCAGTAAACTAGTCACTATAAAAATGAGTTTATTCAGCTGGGCATGGTGGCACACACCTTTAATCTCAGCATTCAGGAGGGAGGCAGAGGCAGGCAGATCTCTGTTGAGTTCAAGGCCAGCCTGGTCTACATAGTGAGTTCCAGATCAGCTGCTGCTACAGGGAGACCCTGTCTCAAAAAAAAAAAAAAAAAAAAAAAAAAGAGCTTATTCATGAGGAAGCTAAGCATGAGGAGATGGGAGGCCCAGTTCTCAAACCTACATCCCTAAGAATAGGGTTTAGAGTTATTATGGGTGAACTGTGATATGGGGTCATGTGACTGAAGGTAAGAAAAAGTAAAGTCATAGATGGACTGCACATATGTATTCCAATTTCATGGCTCTTCCTAGGACATATACTCAGAAAATGGTGACATTAGCATGCTCCTAGGGAGGTCTTTGGTCCTTTAACGTCAGAAAGACACCTATGGGACACTTGTACAGGCCCAAGAGAAGGGTTTCAACTAGTTTGAGTTACCAAATCCATGTGGACTATATTGCTTTTAGCTTCATGAGCTTTACACTGGTGATAAGAGCAAGTGACTAAAAGCAAGTGAAGCTGGAGGGTTTAGTCAGCATCTTGATTCTGCGTGTCTTTTCAGTGGGACAGCTGGTAAACACTAATCAATGACCAAACTTAGGAGCACTGATCACCTGCCACATGGATGCTGGTGTAGTACAGCAAGAGGTACACTTACCCAGTCAGTAACATTGCTAAAATTATCCAACTGAAATCAAATAACAGAAAGCAGACAACTCTATGAGGACACTCTCTAAAACAACCAACCTGTACTCTTTAAAAGTTTGACTGGTGGGGCTGGAGAGATGGCTCAGCGGTTAGGAACACTGGTTGTTCTTGCAGGAGACTGGGGTTTGAATCCCAGCACCCACATGGCAGCTAACAACTGTCTGTAACTTCATTTCCAGGGGCTCAGACAGCCTCTTCTGACCTCTGCAGGCATTGCACAACACGGGTGCACTTACCTACATGCAGGCAATACATGCATACACATAAAGTAAAAATAATAAAGAAAATTAAAGAAAAAAGGTTGACTGCTGTAGAAGATCAAAAGAAAAAAAGATAGGAAGAATATTACAGGATCTTCCTTTATGTTCTAGAATAACAGGTGTAAAATAAAATATAGATTAAAGGTAACATGTGGCACGACAACTAAATGTAGTATGTAGTCTTTGATTAGATCCTGATTTTTTTGTTTGTTTGTTTTTTGCTTTGTATTTTGTTTTTAATTTATTAAACACATTTTCCCTTACAAGATGGGATACATCATAATCTTTTTAAACAAAAATATAATTTAAAGCTTACAAATAGCTCTATACTTGCACCCATCCTGAGGAGAAGAAATAGTGAAAGGATAGATCCTGCCTCCATTCTGCTTAATTCAATGGGTGAAAATGAATTAAATCATAATTTGGGTGACAGTTCGAAAACCCTTTCAAGATGCTTCTTTACAGTATTGCTATCTCACAAAGGCCTTCTAAAAAGCCTTTACTACTATCTGCCCCATCATCTTACAGACATCAGAACATACCATGCACAAACATAACTCACTGCAATGCAAGGGGTGTGACAAAAAATCGACACTGTAAACATCAGGTCATAAAGTGAACTCCTGGTATAAAAGAACAACTATGCATTTTTTAATAAAATAGCAGTGGAAATGTAAAAATATGACATAGAATGAAGAATCACAACTTTGCAAACATTGCCTGCTGCTAATAGACCCTTCAAGCACAACATAGGCTCTATAGAGCAGTCCAAATGTTTATCAGGTGATGAACTGACAAAACAAGATATATTTATGAAATACTAGTCAATCAGATGTAGAGATGATGTAGCTAAGTTGGTATAGTGCTTGCCTAGCATGCATGAAACCCTAGCTTCCATCTCTGGCACCAAATAAAACCAAGCATTGTGGTACACATCTGTAATACCAGCACTAAGGAGGTAGAGGCGGGAAGATCAGAAGTTCAAGGCCATCTTCAGCTACTTAGTAAGTTCAAAGCTTGAGATCCTCTCTCAAAATAAAGTAAAAATTAAAAGAAAAAGCAAAAACCCACAACCAGAAATAGGAATGAATTATGAATGCTGGCTAAAACATGGGTGAACCTTGAAAACATGCCAAGAAGCCAGACCAAAAAAGAAACCCTACTGTATGATTCATGTGTATACACTGTCCAGAATAGGCAAATTCAGAGACAGAAAGTAGATTAGTGTTTGCCAAGTAGAGGGGCGAGGACAATGCAGAACAGGATTTCTTTCTCAAACTATGAAAACCTTTTGGTTGCATACCTTGTAAACATATTAGAAATATGAATTGTACACTTGAAGAGAGCAAATTTTATATCTGAATTATACACTTTTATTTTTTTAAATAACCGTGCGGCTGGGAAGATGGCTCAGTGAGTAAAGTACTTGGTGTGTAAGCTTGAGGACCTGAGTTTGAAGCTCCAGCAGCCACATAAAAGCCAGACCTGGCAGCAGACTCCTGTAACCCAGCACTGGGAGAGTGGAGATAGGAGGATGCTGGGGCCTCACTGGCCCGCCGTCTGGTGGAAATGATCAGCAACAGGCTCAGTGAGGTCCTTGTCTCAAAAAATCAGGTGGAGGGGCTGGAAAGATGGCCTGGTCAGTAAAGTGTCTGCCTCTAAAGGATGAGGACCTGAGTTCAGCTCCCCATCACCTACAACCATCTGGAACCCTGGCAGATGGGAATGGAAAAGAAGCCCCAGAGCTCACTGGCCATCTGGTCAAGTGAGGGCAGTTCAGTGAGAGTCTCTGTTTCCAAAAGATAAGGTGGAGAGTGATCGAGGAATATACCTAACATCGTCCTCTGGCCTCCACATGCACACGTGCACTCTCACCTGCAGGCACGTGCATACACATACACAGTACAAACACATGCAAAAATTAAAAATAAAATTGAAAAGGCAGAGAGTGATAGAGGAAGACCTTGCCTCCACATGCACACTCATAGGTGAAGCGTACCCCCACACATATGTGCATGTGTATGCATGTAATACATATGCATACCACACATACACACACAGAGCACTATAAAGGACATTAGTTGATTGCTACCCTTGAGGAAATTTGAATGAATTACCTATTATTTTTTTTCAATGTGAAATGCCTTGGATATGATAATGATACTGTGGAAACACTTAGAGATTATTTAAGGATGAAATATCATCATATTTGCACTTTAATTTCAAATAGGTCAGAAAAAATGTATTGGGTGAAGGTAAATGTGGCAATATTTTGACAACTGATGTTCTAGGTAAAAGTATAGAGATTGTTTTATTTTTTTAAATTTCTTTTATACCTTGAACTATATAAAAATAGGAATGTTAGGGGTACAAGACTACTTACTGAGTATCTATTGCAAACTGTGTAGGAGACACTAAATTCTTGTGGATTGTCAGAAGGAAATTAGGAGTGTTGAAGCACCCTGGCCCCACTTCTGAATGAGTCAAATGGAGAGTGAACTGTGCCTCCCTTCAAAACCTCCTTTGGTTCCCCTGCCAGCATCAGAGAGGGAGAGTCAAGCTGTCTTCCAGGAAGGTCACTCTGTGCTTCAAATTAAAGTGGGTACTCCAAGTTCATTGCTGATTTCATTGCCTTGACTGGATGAAAACATTTCCCAGTAGTAAAATGCTTGCCCAGCACACATGAGGCCCTGGGTTCAATTTACAGCACCCCAACCAAACAACAAATCAATCAACCAATAAAATCTGAGTGCTAATAATGACTTTATTAGTGAAATGAAACGGTGATGAGAAATGAGTTGGTTGTGATGAAGGCATAGGAAGGAGATGAGTGGGCATGGGAATCTTTTTAGGAGTGGGGAAGTCAGATGGTCAAGGCTTGAAACTCAAGGCTTAGCAGCTGTTTGCGTCATCCACAGGAAGTGAGACAAGCCAATGGACTAACCACATTGAAGACTAAAGAGTAAGAGAAAACCATGGGGGCATTTTTATTTAGGTCCCAACTGTTCCTGGCTCATGGATAAGAAAAGCAGTATGTACTGTGTCTCCCACCTCCTCACATTAGCTAGCACTCTGCACAAGGAATCACTGTCTCCCTCCCTCCCTCCTTCCCTCCCTTCCTTCCTTCTTTTCTTCTGCATGTCACTATTTCCCCTCAAATGCTAGGAGAAAGCTTTCTAGAGCTCAACCTAGTGTTTACTTTTAGATAGAGATTGTGGGTGTCAATGACAGAGCAGCAGCAAGAATATAAGGGGGTTTATGGGGCTAACTAGGGAAGGCAGAGAAGATTGGATTTCTGGTTCACTCTTGACCACTGGTACCTTCTGTTTTTAAAACAGACGTTCCTCATCCTTCCCAGAGCAGAAGCCAAAGATGGGAGTTCAGAATACAAAGTCCCAACCAGGGAAACAAAGCTGTAAGGGCTCAACACCTGAAAAATATCGACTGTTCCTTTTTTTAAGTTAATATTCCAAATTTCTTATGAAAGTCAACTTAAGACATCCAGGACACAGGAAACAAGGCAAGAGGCCACAGCCAGCTGCCTCAGAGGACCCGGGACAGTTTCTTAATAACATCCAGATGGTTCCAAAGAAATTGTTAACATCTTGGAAAAAAAAAAATCAGCTGCAGAAGAAATGAGATTCAAGTGGTTTAGGAAGGACAGCCTGGAGAAGAGTCCCCAGGGACTGAGAACGGGCCTGAAATATAACCCGCTGCCGTGGGATTATTGCTTCCTACAGCGGGGAGGTTGGAGGGGAGCAGGGACAACCAGCTGGTCCTAGAGCCTTCAGGCTCGTAAGGGTGGCCTTGAAGATCTGGTCTTCTAGTCATGTTAATCCATTTGATAATTTGGGTTTGCAACAACTTCTTATGCTCATATTATTATTACTGTTTTTGTTTTAGAGAGAACTAGTTACCAACCAGTCTACTATGTGTTAAATTCTATAGATACAGAACCTAGAGCCAATTGGTTTTAAGCCCTATAGCAATATTTAATGTTGGAAAAAATTATATATGGTATATTTATAATCATATATGTAATATACTTATAAATGCAGTGAAATATAACTATTTTCTAGTATATGAAAATAAACTCACAGAATTTAAATCAGTGACTGTCTAAATGCCTACAATAACTAGCAGTGTGTCAACTTGAAAAGTTCTTAGGTTTAATGTTCATTAAAAGCTTTATTGCATTTGAAAGCAATCTGTACCTTAGATTTTTCTCATTCCCCAAAGATTGCTTAGACATCAGTTCCTTGGAGCCAGAGAAATTTGGAAGGGGAAGTTACAAATTCTTCTGGGTTGGGGTGTGCTTCAGTGTAGAGAGCTTCCTTGAATTTGTGAAACCCTGGTTTCCATTTCCAGCACCTCCAAATTAGAATTAAAATCCTTCCATAATTTTGCTGGAAAGAGCAGCATATCTTCAACAAGGGATGTGAGTACTTTGTAATGTGTTTGCATCAAGTGGGGAGGGAAGAGCAGGGAGCCCTGGGGACTGGGGCTAGGAGGGATATGGCTGCCTCACACTGTCCTGGATTTCTGAAGAGGTGTGTGCTTCCTCCCTCTCCTCCCACAGGAAGAGGAAATGACTTGTTTGTGGAATGTAACTGTTCGCACGCAATTCCCTTACTTCAACCAAAAATGGAGGCGAGGGAAGTAGGAACCACAGACTCTGGGTTTGGTCAGCCTTGGGCAAGCTTTGGATTGTGTCATTCTGGGTGACATGCCCTCTCATCTAGGCCACTTCAAAGCCCTTGAAAGCATCTGCCTTGCACCCTGTTGCTTCCACCCTACCAGAATCCGGCTCTTTTGTCTGACTGTGACAGCACATTAGAGCCTGTGAGGGTGAGTTGGTGGCCTGCCCTGCAGTTCTCATGCAGGAGCTGAGAAGGAACAGAAAGAACACACACATCTTGGAAGTTTTAGGCTGAAATACCTGGACTCAGAAAAATCCATATGTAAGAGGGTGAGGGCACCTAGTGCAGAAACCAGAATTTTCTACAATCATCAAGGGCCTGCCACTACTGGTTTTTAACCAGGTAAACTCATCAGGAGCCATCTCTTCACTTTGAGAGAATCTTGACATTTAAGCTTTGGCTTTTTGGGATTCTGCTGGAGGACTCTGGTGGAATGCAGTGACTCCTTCCTTCCTCCCCAAACTGAATCTGGGCTATTACTATTCCAAATGGACACAGAGTCCTGCCAAGTTTATAGGAAATTGGAATGACATTGTGGGTTCCCACCACCAGGGACAGTAGAAGCTGAACACTCAGAGAATAGAAACATGTCCCCTGTGATTCCCAAGCACATCTATTTTTATTTTAAGGGGCTCTGTGTTTTCATTTAGTTTTGTGAACAGAAGAATCCATATGGAATTTTCACCAACTCCACTGAAATAAAAGCAACTTCTCAGCAGTGCCCTGAAATATCCACAAGTTCAAGGACAGGCCAGAGAGAGTTGCAGACATCTGATTTTGAAGATCTGTGAGAATTCATCCACTAATTTCTTTTTTAAAAAAATATTTTATTTATTATTATTATTATTATTAATTAATTTATTTATTTTTTGGTCTTTTTGAGACAGGGTCTCCTTGTAGCTCCAGCTGCCTGGAACTCACTGTAAAGCAGGCTGGCCTTGAACTCACAGCGATCCGCCTGCCTCTGCCTCCTGAGTGCTGGGATTAAAGGCGTGTGCAACCACTCTCTCAAATGTTTACTATAATTTTTATTTTTATGTGTATACATGTTATTTCTTGCATGTAGGTAAGTGCACCCATGTCGTGCAATGCCCGCAGAGGACAGAAGAGACTATCAGAGCCCCTGGAACTGGAGTTACAGACAGTTGTTAGCTGCCATGTGGGTGCTGGAATTTGAACCCGGGTCTTCTGCAAGAACAGTCAGTGTTCTTAACCACTGAGCTATCTCTCTAGCCCTCATCCACTAATTTCTAATGAGTGTCTTCTGGGCACATGGCAGGGGACACCATCAATCTTTAAACCCATGAGTCAAAGACAGTGTCCCTGTGCCCCCTTACTGGGAAGGGAACCTAGGATTTCATGCATGCTACCCAAGTGCTCTACCCCTATAGCCCAAGATAGTACCTCTGACAAAGCATAGTTCATCATTTAAGGTTGGGGACATGGTTCAATTGATTAAGTGTTTGCCACATAAGCATAAGGACCTGATTTCTGCCCCAGCACCCATGTAAAAGGCCTGGTATGAAGGTGTACTTTCCAGACGGACAATGGATCCTGGGAGCCTGCTGGCCAGCTGATCTAGCAGAATCTGTAAGCTCTATGTTCAGTGAAGCTCTTCCTGTCTCAAAAAACATGGTGGAGCCGGGTGTGGTGGCGCAGGCCTTTAATCCCAGCACTCAGAAGGCAGAAGCAGGTGGATCTCTGTGAGTTCGAGCCCAGCCTGCTCTAAACATGGTGGAAAATGATAAGAGATGACACTGGATACTGACCTCTGGCATGTGGTATTATGCCCACACATGTTCCTGTGCACACACAAGTACATATACCCAAAAGTATAGCTCATCATTTAGTAGAAGTTATAAACTAGCTGTTCGAAGGTAAGCAACTTGGATTAATATGCATGAAATATTAATATGTATATTTGACTTAAAGTGCAGAATTTAGGGGGTGATATGAGGGAGGGAGACTTATAAGTCCTCATGCACAAAAATAGGTGTATTTTCATTGGCAGCTTTCAGTAAGCATTCTTGAAAATGCATGTCCTTAGAAACTATTTGAAATTCTCTTGTTCATTTGTTTACTTTGGATTTCCTGTTTCCTTCTACTTCCACCTCTAACCCTCCCCTCAGTGCTTGTTTCTCTTGGTTCTAAACCTCCAGAACTAAATAGTGCCCGAGATGTGATAACTGCCCTTCCCCCTCATCACAAATAAGAAATTTTGTTCTCTCCCCTTTCCTATCTCTTTCTTGCTTTTTTGTTTTGTTGTTTGTTTGTTTTTCGGTGCTGAGGCTCCAACCTACAGATTTATGCTAGTTAAGCAAGCATGCTCTATCACTGAGCTACATCTCCAGCTAGGTTTCTGAGACAAGGTCTCCATGTATATCTAGGATTTATCTGCTGTAGAGGCCAGGCTGGGCTCGAACTCTTGATCCTTCTGTGCATACCTCATCCCCCTTGCACCCACAACTCTTTATTATTTTAGTTTTTAAATAATTTTTTTAAAGATTACATTTATTGGAAGGGAACCAGGAAGGAAAAGTGAAAGAAGGAACCCAAGAGAGAACAGTAGGAGACAGGTGTTACTAAGGGAGAAATGTATATAAGGGGGTATTTAAATGGGAGGGGGAGAAGGAGGACTATACAAAGAACTATTGGAATAAAGGGGAAGAAGGAACTCAAGAGAGGTGGGACCATAGCAGACAGAAATTATCAAGGGGGAAATGGGGAAAATGGAGGGCGGGGAGGGAGGATAAGACAGTGAGAGAAAGAGGAGAACATAAATAGTGCCTAGCTAGTATAAAAAAACCAGAGGGAATTGTATTTGTCCAAAAAAACTACTGAAAAATTACATATACAGTATCTCTACTTGAGTCCTTGAGTATAGCTGAAGACCACATAACAAGAAACAGTGCCAGATAAGAGAAACTTTCCTTTGAGTTGTTGATCAAGGTAGTCTAAGAGACTCCCAAAATTACACAGGCTATTACCACAGTCTTTGATTGCCTCCCAGAACTTGATGATAAGACCCTATTGCTACGGGGCTGGAGAGATGGCTCAGTGGTTAAGAACACTGACTGTTCTTGCAGAAGACCCGGGTTCAAATCCCAGCACCCAATGGCAGCTAACAACTGTTCTTAACTCCAGTTCCTGGGGATCCGACAGTCTCTTCTGTCCTCCGAGGGCATTGTACGACACAGGTGCACTTACCTACATGCAAGAAATACATGCATACACATAAAGTAAAAATAATAAATAAAAAATGTTAAAACAAAAGACCCTATTGCTGAAGACAGAACATACTTTGGGCACAGGATTTGAAGCAGCAGAGCTGGAACTGACCTGGAAGCCACCTCCCCTGAAGGCTAGCTCTCATAGCTTTGGAGAGCACTAGGCAAGATGCTAAGGGAGAACATCAATTGATGGTCCAACCCCAGCTACAAGGCCTAAAAACCACATCAATGACCATCATAAGAAACGACATTGGTGCAGTAGTGACACTTTTATCTTGGGGGTAATCAACAGCTACCTAACTGGACTTAAAACCTACTCAATGGGAGGAAACTCATGTATGGTACTGTAAACCTAGACAAATACACATAGCTGGACAAGTCAGAGATCTTAGAGGAAACTCCAATGCTGTCACATCTCTAGACAAATGTAATTTACTATGTGAAAAATATGGATCCTTAAATTTATAGACAAGTATCCCAGTTACCACCCATCAAAGAAGCTTCTTCTTCAAGAGACAGAGATAATTACAGAGTTCCACACCTGTTCACACACAGAGATTATTTGTGAACTGCCCAAGTCTAAGTGGCACATCTAGGATGCAAACTCTACACCTAAGGCTCAGTGTGTGGGTCCTTGGGCAGGACTCCTATGTTAAAATCTACCCACCAGGGCTTGGGGACCATTGCCGAGGAGAGAGCAGAGGGATTGTAGGAGTCAGGGATGAGGTGCATGACCATACGGAAATAGTCCTACAGGCACCTGGGATCTTTCTCATACAAACCTACAGCAGTGGTATTATCATGCGCAAGACCCATGCAGGCTTAAGCAGACAAAAACCCAGCACAGAACTGTGGAAATGAACAGCAGGCCTCAATGTTAGTCAAGGAATTATTAGTGGCTGATTACTGCTAGGTGAGGAAGAGCTGATCTTCTTAAAGGGAGGGACTCTAGATAGGCTGACTAGATTTTAATGGATGAACTTGCACTGAGGGACATCTGGGGACACTAACTTTACATGACAGGCCTTAACACAAATGACAGACTGTATGAACTCCAGTGGGGGTGCTATGGAAGGGTGCCAAAGGGGAAGGAGGTGTAAAGATGATTTTCTGTATGAAATAAACACAAAAATCCAATAAAAAATTTTAAAAGATTACATTTATTTGTGTATTTGAGGGTCTGCATGCCACAGTCCAGGTGTGGAGGATAGAAGACAACTTGTGGGAGTTGGTTCTCTCCTTCCACCATGTGGGTCCCTGGATCAAACTCAGGTCGTGAGGCTTGGCAGCAAGCATCTTTGCCTGCTGAGGCATCTTGCAGGCCCCACAGCTACTCTCAGAAGGCTGGCTATGAAAAAAGGACACAACACGTACCCTCACAGGTGACTGGGCTTTCCATTGTTGTTGTTGCTGTTTGTTTTGCCTTAAGCGGCATATTAACTGGGCCATGTGCAACATTATTCATTTTTAAAATATTTGTCTGCTCTGTACCAGGCACGGTTCTCAGGAGAAAAATGCTGAATCCATGGAACTTACAGTCCAATGGAGACAGGCAGACTGTAAAACAGGAAATGCATACTCTGTTGAGTGGGGCCTAAAGCATCAGGAAGGAAAGTAAAGCAAGATGAAGGGTTACTCAGGGAGGCTTCTGCTAAGGGGAATTTTAGAAGGGCTTGCAGGAAGTGGGGGCCAGCCTAGGGAGGACTGCAGGAAGAGTAAGGGCAGTGATTCAATGAATGGGACCCAAACGTATTGCCCAGTGGCCCCGTGGCAGGGAGGTGGAGCCAGGCAGCCAGAGGAGGCTGCAGGAGGCACAGCCAGAGAGAAGGGGTAGGTGAGGAGACCTGGAGGCTTTTACTTCCTGTGAAATGAGGAGACCCCTTGAGGTGTTCACAGCCAAGGAGCCTTATGAAGAAGAGTTTGAAAAGGTTGTGTAGTAATCCAGGACTAGTGGAAATGATGAGAAACGATCAGATTCTAGACATGCTCTAGGCAGGGCCAGTTGAATGTGTTGATGGATTGGAATGGGGTGTGAGGGCAGTAGGCCCTCAAACTGAGCACTTTGCAGACTAATGTCCTGACCATTTAATGAGATGGAGAAGATGGTAGGAGCAACAGGCTTCAGGAGAAGGTAGAAGAGTGGGCACTGAATTGTGTTAGAGCTTGGTTGAAGCTTACAGAGGAGGTCAATTAGGCCGGTGCCTAGGTGAGGATGAAGGGCCATGTCATGGTTGACTTAGGTTGTCAACTTGACAACACCTGGGAAGAGGGAACCTCAACTGGGGAATTTCCTCTATCCAGTTGACCTGTGGGCACATCTCTGAGGTATTTTCTTAATTGTTAAGTGATGTGGGAGGATCCAGCCCACTGTGGGTGATGCCATCCCTGGACAGGTGGTCGTGGGTTGTGTAAGAAAGCAGACTGAGCACAGGCCAGAGGAGCAAACTGGTAAGCATCTTTCCTCCATGGTTTGTGCTTCAGTTCCTACCTGCAGGTTTCTGTCCTGATTAAGTTCCTGCCTTGATTTCCCTCAGTGATAGACTGTCACTTGGAAGAATAAGATGTAATAAACCCTTTCCTCCCCAACTTGGTTTTGGTCAGAATGTTTTATCATAGCCATAGAAAATAACTAGGAGCGCTAGCCTGTGATCTTTACTAGCAAGGATGACCACTGCACCCTGGCTAGCTAAGGTCCAGGAGGATGGGGCCAGGTGGGGTCAATGTCAAGGAACACAGATACTGAACCTGAGTGACCACAGACTCTCCAGCCTGAAGCACATTTGCTACGGGGTTCCCAGGGAATTTTGCCAGCGGGCTTGGAGATCCCACCTCTGAGTCATCTGCGGGGGCCTTATTTAGACTGTTGCCTTCCTGTTAATGTTCGTTTCCTTTATTTCTGTACTCTGCTATTTATTGAGTGCAGAACCATAAAGTTACTTATTTTTAACAGGACAGAAGATGACAGCATGGAGGTTCAACTTCAGAGTTTAAACATTTGGCTTTTTACTGCTGACCAGTGGGCCTGCAGGCAGGGAAACATAAAAGAACCCCTCCTTGTCTTCCTAGAGGAGAGTCCTCCATGTCTCAGAGCCCAGCAGGAAATTCTAGGTGTAGCCTGGGCAGGACGGTTTCAGGGCCCTTCTGTAGAGGCTTTATGAGCCCCCAGTCTGGTGACTCTGAAAGCTGGTGGCAGGCTGGAATGGCCAGCCAGTCACTGTCTGCTTCAGAGCAGGGCTTTAGTCCTTCTTGACCTTGGGGTTCTCTGTAGCCCCAGGTCCTTTAGGACTCTTAACTCTTCCATCCTAGTCCCTAGGGACCCAGTATACTCAGTCAGTAAATTCCTTTTGCCTTGAACCTAAATCCAAAGCCCCACGGGTTTTTCCTATAACATAAATAGCATGTTGTTCTGGTGTATATTGTCTCGTTTGTAGGAAATAGTGTGTGAATGACATCATAGGCTAGTTCCACAGTATCCCATTGATGCTTACTGAGGAACCACTGTGGGAGTGACATGGTTCCTGTCCCCAATAGTTACTGTATCCTACCCATTATGTTCACAATTCTAAAACTAACTGCAGTGCCGGGAAGAGCACAGGTGAAAACCCAGGATGTCTCACTATGTCTTCAATGTTAATATTGTAGTACAACTTGTCCCTAAATGCTTCCCTGAGTTCATAGACATCTGTGGCAAAGCAGGATGCTCTTCTGATCCATGCCATCTGCAGAGATGGCAAGATGACAAGTGTATCTTTGGAAAGTTGGAGGTGGGGAGGACGGGGGTCGATAAGATCAGTGTTATAGAAAACCACTAGTCCTCCCCCAGAATCTGTCCTTCACTTCTGTGGTAATATTATAACACAAAATCCCATGTTAATCTGGTTTTGTAAGCCACTTGGCATCAAGATTACATTTCCTAGCTTCTCCTGCAGCTAGGTAGGCAGAAAAACTGATTTCTTAAGGCATTTCTAAGCCATATTACAATGACTGAAAAAGAGACAGCCTGAATCTTAGCATTTGTAAAGTCGAGACTGGACCTGAATGCCGAGCACCCATTCCTTCAGATGTCTCTAGGAGCTGTGCTTCTGAGCCAGGGCTTTCCTCATTCTTCTATTGAAACAGCATCTCCAGCAAGAAATGGGAAAGTAGTATCGGGACCCACTGTTGCCTTATCAAGCCTAGAATATCACACATTCCCTTTCTCTCATTGTTTGCAATGAGAAAAGCATGCTTCTTTCATTGATGCACCATTAAAGCATACCCACATGTATACTTTATCTTATGCTATCTTGGGTAGGAGGGCATGGTGGGGTCCTGAGGGATCAAGTTCAGGTGCCCAGGTCACAAGAGGAGCACATGACTCAGTGAGCTTGTTTACATCACAAACAGTAACTTTTTGGCTGTAAGGTTAAGTAAAAGTCTTTAGGCCAGATTACATCTGCAGCATTACTATGCCAACATTATAATTGCCTGAACAAATAAGAGCCCGACTCTTTATTTAGTTTTTAAGAGTGGGCTAGAATGCAGAGGACACGTATTCCCCTAGGCATCTCTTGGAACCTTCTGTCTCCTGGAACTGTGCTGATGGAACTCTCTTGTTGGAACTCTGTCTTTGGAACTGTATCGAGAGTCCAGCCCCACCCACAATTTTTATTCAAAAATGACTTCTCCAGCTTCAGTTGGGGAAATACAAGCTTGATTTTTTTTTTTTAACAGACCATCCAGTCTTTTCATCCTTAGTTCCAGAATATTTCATTCATCCAAGGTCACATATCCTACCCAATCTCAACTGTGTCCAATGGAGATGGCATGCTGCCCTTCAGCACTTTGATATGTTAGTTCTCAAGCATATCATCATTCATTCACTCATTCATTCATTATCTTTTTTTTAAAACTTTTATTTATTATTTTTATTTTTGTGTATGAGTGTATTGTCTGCATGTATGTAAAGGCACCCGTGTCACGCGATGCCTGCAGAGGTCAGAAGAGGGTGTTGAATCCCCTAGAACTGGAAGTAGGACAGTTGTTAGCCCCCATATGGGTGCTGGGAACTGAACCCGGGTCCTCTGCAAGAGCAGCCAGTGCCATCTTTCCAGCCCCCATTCATTATCTCTTTGAGTGAAGTACCAAATTGAGGTTACCTAGGAAATGAGACCAAGTGCCAAGGTCACAAGATACAGAGCACATGGTTTTGCTGGGTTAATTAAAAGCAATTAGTCCAAAGTATGTCCACTTATAAAAGTTATTCCCACAATGTCCATATTGTAAAAGTCATTCCTACAATTTCTGACCAATGCAAGTAGATGGATTTGCCTAGAAGCAGCTCCCTCAGAGATACGTGTGTGTACCCTTTGCTCCTTCCTCATGCCTTTCTTCAACCTGCTGCTTGAAATGCAGGTACCCCTCTTGTTGAGGCCACGTATGAGGCGCACTCAGAGGTGAGGAGCAGCCATCAAACCAATTGTCACCAAGGCCTTTCATGTAAGAGAGAAAGAAATATTCATTCATTTAGGTTCATTGAAGGGTTACTAGTCCTCATGGCTGACCCTACGCCCAAAGAAAACAGCTGGCTCAGCTGAACTGAGCCCCCATGGTCCCTTAGCCCCAGCAACTTTTCCCTTGAGTGTGGCCTCCCAGTGGTGTGCTCCATAGTGTCATTCTTAGCTCTGGGAGCACTGGGCTGACTCTTACAGACAAGTCGTGGAGTCTTTAGTTGCTCCAATATCTGCATTCATCCTCCAGATACTTCTTCCCAGAGACCTGTTGTAGTTAGCAGCAATTACTATCAAAAAGTGGAGGGTGTCTTTATAGCCAGTGTGAACTGAGCCCACATAGTCCCTCAGCCCCAGCAACTTATCCCTGCACATGTCTTTGGCCTCCACACTTGTGTTTCTGTTTCTTGGAAGCTAGACACAGATGAATAAAGCCAGCAGGGTTTCTAACAGCAGCTTGACATGCACAAAGCTATAGATTTGATCTCCAGCACCACAAAAAATATATATGTTTTATTTTGAGACAAGGTCTTGCTATGTAGCCCTAGCTGTCCTGAAACTCACTATATAGACTAGACTGATTTTGAGCTTGTAGTGATCCTCCTTTCTCTGCCTCTCTAGTGTTGAGATTACAGGTCTATACCACCATAACCCACTGCTTTTAATTTTAGTTATAATTCTAGTTATCTTTCCTAAATAGTATATTATGTCCTGCCTGTACTTTTATCTGACTGCATAGTATTTCCATTGTAGAGTGGATGTACCATAGTTAATTTAACCATTTTCCCATTAGTGGACACTTGCCTTCAGTTTTGTTGTAAACATTGCTTTAATAATCGTCTTGCACATACACGTGGCTGCCAGTACATCCGTAAGAGTCAGTCAGAGCCGTATTTGACAGTTATAGAAGTGCATAAGCATGTGATCAATGCCTCTGCATTTACTCTCCCAGCAATGGGGTGAAGGCTGCTGTGAACTCAGATCCCATCAAGCTATGACTAGACTTCACCCTGGCTTCTTGCTCACGTTATTTTTGCTGTTTGGGTTTCTGTTCAGAGAAAGCCAGGCCCCTCCCTTATCAAAAGACAAATGAAAAGCAGGTAAGTGGCAACTTCATGTTGTATAAAGTACATTCTAGACAAATGTTCCATCTTACTGCTGAAAAGATGGTAGTGATTACTCCCAACTAAGGTATGAACATAGTAAGCTCTTGAGAATGAGGGAAGAAGCTGAGGCCCTTTGGGGAAGGAGTGGAATGCCACAAAGAATGTGAAGACTGCTCTTCTAGACTCACCGCAGAGTCCAGGGAGAGCCCCAAACTCAAAAAGTAAAAAGGTCACATTCAAAACCTGTGATCTCTAACCACCTAGCCCCATGTGCTCCATTTTCTCAGAACCTTTGAAGAATGGCTTCAGGTCCTGCCTATGGCAGTGTTGGTGGAGGGTTTCCTGCACTATTTCCAGTGCCCAGCCCCTGCTGGTTCAGTGCTTCAAAGGAAATTGAATCTTTGTCTGGTCTGGGCCTTCGTGTCCTCCTTGTCTCTGTCTGCTGAACTCTCATGCTCCCTAGACAACCATCTGTTTGTTGTCCATCTAGATTAGAAGAGGGACTCTTTGCATCCAACCAAGAAGGTTCAGGCAAGTAGCATGTGATCAGAGATGGAGAAGGGCTGTCTCCCATCTGTTTGTTGTCCATCTAGATTAGAAGAGGGACTCTTTGCATCCAAGAAGGTTCAGGCAAGTAGCATGTGATCAGAGATGGAGAAGGGCTGTCTGGGAGCCCTGGCTCAGCCTCATGCAGGTGGCGGGCACTGCCAGGCTTTCCTGGAGCGTCTGTCTTGGAAGTAGGTAGCACCCTCTCCTGGGCTCAATCCAAATGTTTTCTGTGTTTCCTGAAGGCATCTAGGATAATAACCAGTATCTCCTTTCTCCAGCAAGCCCTGCCCTATCACTGCCCCCTTCTGGCCCCTTTTATATTTTATTTGAAGTCCTCTCTGGACAGTTGGTGATCTGAAGATATAACATGAGAAACTCTGTCAGGGAGCAAGAACTTATTTGAATATTGTGCTCAGGACACAGAACAGGGTTATTGACTATTATTTTTTTTTAAAGCTTATGGTCAGAATAGATAGGAAACATGAAGAATGAATACCCAAATGCACACGAAATACTGTTTTGTTTTTTGTTTTCTGTTTTTTTTCTTGGTCTTTTTGAGACAGGGTCTCCCTGTAGCTCCAGCTGTCCTGGAACTCACTATGTAGACCAGGCTGGCCTTGAACTCACAGAGATCCACCTGCCTCTGCCTCCCGAGTGCTGGGATTAAAGGCGTGTGCCACCACACCCGGCAAAATACTGTTTTAAATAGCTCTCAGTTGACATATGGCCTAACAGGAGTCTTATCTGTGTATAGCAAGATCTAGGGCTCTCCACGAAGTCTTAGACACTAGAAAGAAGCTGCCCAAAGAATAAGAGTAAGTTCTCACCCCTGAGAAGTCTCTGGAAAAAAGGTCTCCAGAAAGAAACCGTAATCTTCTTTTATTGAACCAGTTACCAGAAAACTACACATCTTAAGCTGTTAGGATTCCCCTTCCACCTACAACCATCCTCTGCGCTCTTGTGTATCCCCTGACATTTGTCTCAGTGACATTTGCAGAAAGGAAGACACTTTAATGGCTCCTTCTCAATTCTACTCAGCACTCCAGCTTCATCCAAACATCTCCTTTCCTCTCATGGGCACACCAACGTTGCTTATTTAACTCCATCTGCTGCTAATGACCATGGGCACTTGCTCATTTGTAAGCAAATGATCTTGTCCATTTTGGCTGTTCACATTTTAGTACAACAATAAAAAAAGGTCACGGCTGTCATTTAGTCCTTATCTAAAATTTTACATGTTCTTCTAATGGTCAGTTATCTGAACAGATAAAAATTATATTGTTCTAAGTTTTACAGATGAGGAAATTAAGGTTCAAATGTGTCAAGTAACTTCCCTGTGAGATAGGGTCTGAGTTTGGAAGTCTAGCTCTGGAGATCTTGTGTGTATAGTCTGGCTTAATCAGGAGTGCTTAATAAATGTGCAGCAATTCAGTGACTAAGGAGAGCAGGGGTAGTCTCTTGAAGCAGAATTAAAGTGAGTTGGGGCCATCACAGACTGAGCTGGCAGAAATGGTGTGCTCCCAGAACCTTCCAAGAGCTTTGCCAAGGGCAGAGGCTTGGGGAACCCAAGTACCTTGTGAGAGCAAAGCAGACTAGGGTGCTCAGATGCTGACTGCTTTGGATGCAGCGGCCCAAAAGCCTGGCACACAGTTCTTTGTGCTCCTCATTACAACCCCACTTTACAGAGTTGGCTCAGAAACGTCAAGTAACCTGCCAGAGGTCACACAGCAAGTGAATGATGGATTTGGGACCCTTAAGCACTCCTGTGGCCTACTCTCAGTTGCCCCTGGAAACTTCCATATTTTCTCCTGGCCCCCTGAGCATATCATTCTGCTTCACCGAGAGTCACCTCTGGCTAGGGTGGAGGGCAAAAAGTAAGATAGGTCTTGCCAGGACTGTGTCAAACCCTAAAGCTGGGACTACTGAAGGTTTGAGGGTATGTGTCTACTTGAGGCAAACCAAAAGGAATTGCTTCAAGGAGAGGCTGTATATGTATTTGGAACATAAGTGGATCCTCTAGGGATCCTCAGGAGTGGGGGTGGATCTTGTAATGCTGACCAGCAAAGGCAGCCCCTATATTTGGGTAATGAGTTACCTAGGAAGCCTTCCTCTGGATTCAGGTGCCAAACGAAGCTTCTGACTGCCCCTATAAAAATATCTAAACTGGGTTTTATTGGGGGGTGGGGGGGCTGGGAGTGTGTGGCTTTGGAGACCGGTTCTTGGTCTGCCACCTCTAGCTACTCACCTATCCCAGCCTGGGCACTGCAAGGTTGAGAGAGTTAGTGAAGGTGAGCAACTGGCAGGGTCAGTGTTGCTAACCCGGGAGTATGGTAATATCGCCACCAACCACGGCCCAGCTGGACCAGGGATGCTGGAGGGTTTACAAAGGCGCCAAGGAATCATTTCCCCAGCATGTGAGCGTAAAAACTCGCAGTCCCAAGCTAAACCCAAATGTGGAGGGACAAACACCTGGCTCCAAATATAATTTCCTCTTGCAGCTCATTGCGGCCCGGGAGAGCGGCGCCGGCAGTCCCTAATTTCCAGAGTCCTTCTCCTCCACTGACACGTAATTGTCAGATTGTTTTATGAGAGCAGCTTCCTGCCCCCTTCCGGCCTGCCTTCCAAATGTGCTCATTCCTGCTGGAGCCTCACTTCTCCTCCCGGCCCTTAATCGCTCCTTTCCTGCCGGCCGCCCAGGCCCGGCCTGGCGATTTCCTAAATCACTTGCAATTGGCTTCCAGCGCGGGCACCCCGGGTGGGCTCTGGCTGCGAGGAGCCTGACCCCGAGGTCAGCAGTGCCTTGTCCCTCCATCCGTTTGATGTCCTGCCCCTCGCCAGTCCTCTCCGCCCTCCCCAGCCTGCTGTTGCATCTAAGGTCAGGAATAGATTAGGACTCGGGTTCCAGACTCTGCCACCCACGGTGTGTGCAGCGTGGCTCCTTTCTGCACCCGAATCTGGCCTGTCCCTGAATATTCCCTCAAGACCCCAGCTCTAAAAATGCCTCCAGAGACTCCTCTAAGAGGGTCCTTCCCTCTCGTTCCCTATCCAAAGGCCAATTCTTAAGAGGAAGTGCTAGGTTCTAACAGTAAGAGGTTGATTTTCCCCATTTGAGGAATTTCCGAGGAAGCCGCCTGTGGCTTTTTATATTTTAGCTATATATTTTTTCTTGTTAAAGAAATTCGCCATCACAGTAAAAATTCAAACAGGATCATTTCCAGATGGAGTCACAGTAGCAACATTTTGTGTAACTGTTCCAGAGATGTCCTGTGCACACACAAGCACACCAAGTCTACCTTTTTTACACAAATGGGAGCATTGTATTTGACACTTTCTACAGCTTGTTATTTTTAATTGAGCACATTTGAGATGTTTGTCATTTCAATAAATTTAGACTTACTCATTCAAAAATGGGTACATAGTATTTTATTGTATAAA
The DNA here is from genome assembly GCF_000622305.1 of Nannospalax galili. Classification (NCBI taxonomy): domain Eukaryota; kingdom Metazoa; phylum Chordata; class Mammalia; order Rodentia; family Spalacidae; genus Nannospalax; species Nannospalax galili. The sequence goes on from NW_008340429.1 coordinate 2,472,893, forward strand.
GTACTAATATATTTAATTGACTCCCTATTAGTGAAAATTTATGTTAACTTTTCTTTATTGCAAATGATGCTTATAAGTGTCTGAAATTTCTATTCAAATCCTGCAGTTTTGCAATAACTTCCTTTTTAAATTTTGAAATAAAAGTATCTGGAAGATCATAATTTTGAGAGCTAACAAGTGGTGCCTCAAAAAGTTCTTTCTAGTCCAACTCCAACAACTGTGGGGATGCCTGGCCATTCACACCGTCATGAACACATGGACTATCAAACTTTTAAACTTGCCAGGCTTGGGACTGGAGAGATGGCTCAGTGGTTAAGAACACTGGCTGTTCTTGCAGAAGACCCAGGTTTGAATCCCAGCATCCACATGGCAGCTAACAACTGACCATGACTCCAGTTCCAGGGGATCCAATACACTCTTCTGACCTCCTCATGCATTGGATGACATGGGTGTACTTACATACATGCAGGAAATACATGTATACACACACACAAAAGTTTAAACATGCCAGCCTTAGAACAATTTTAATATTTAAATTAACATTTTCTTAAGATGGGCTTGTAACCTGTCTTCCCTGTCTCTTTTTGAAAAAAAAAAAAGTTTATTGAGTACACTGCAAGGGGACAGTAGGCTGGACAGTAACTGGAGTGACACCTGCCTGGGGGCCAACCTTATTCCCAAACAATAACTTAAATTTTTTTCTTTGATTATTTTTATTATATATGTATGAGCATAATGCCTGCATGTATGTAAGTGCATCCATGTCATGCAATGCTATTGGAAGCCAGAAGAGGGCGTTAGATCCCCCGGAACCAGAGGTACAGATGGTTGTTAGCATCATGTGGGTGCTGAGATTCAAACCTAGGTCCTCTGCAAGAGTAGCCATTGCTTTTAACTGCTGAGCCATCTCTCCAGCCCCAAATAATGTTTTTTTCCAAGCATTCCCCGCATATGTAAGCTTTGCCTTTTTTAAAAAAAATTCTATTTGTTTGCATCTTGCTGATTTGAAAAATTTTGGGATCTGTAAAGAAAAACAATCTCTCTGTGTCATTGGTCTTATTAGTTCCCTTCACAATTCATTGTCATTTTCTTTTGTTTATAATTTTTTTCCTATATAGCAATTCAAAAATTGGGGCTAGGGATATATTTAGTTGTAGAGCACTCACACTTGTGTGTGAGGCTCTGGGTTTGATCTCCAGCACCACAAAAATAAAATAGATAAATTTGTTCTTTAAATAATTTAATTTCAAGCTGGGCATGGTGGCACACGCCTTTAATCCCAGCACTTGGGAGGCAGAGGCAGGTGGATCTCTGTGAGTTCGAGGCCAGCCTGGTCTATATAGTGAGTTCCAGGACAGCTGGGGTACAGGGAGACCCTGTCTCAAAAAGACAAA
>NW_008340429.1:2475716-2517236 GCF_000622305.1 Nannospalax galili
TCCAAGAGGCTGTGTTTTTCATTCATTTGTCAATTAATTAATTAATTCAGCAATCTTGTTGCTACTGAGTGTAGAGGAACCTAGGGGATCACAGAAATGGCTATCTATAACCTTGCCCTTTAGAAGAATATAATTTCATAGGGAAATGTCAGCTCTTTTGTGTCTCTCTGTGTGTGTGTGTGTGTGTGTGTGTGTGTGTGTGTGTGTTAAAGCTCAATAATAGGTTATTAATGTACTGTGGGTTGCTAGGGCTTTGGAGATATATAATAAGGAGATTCAAATTTGTTTAATGGGTTCTTTCAAAAAATGTTAGCGAGGCAAGGTGGTGCATACCTTTATCCCAGCTTTTGGGTTCAGAGGCAGGTAGATTTCTGTGAGATCGAGGCCAGCTTGGTCTCCATACCGAAGTCCAGGCCAGCTGGGGCTACAGGGAGACCCTGCCTCAAAAAGACACACACACACACACACACACACACACACACGGCAGAGCAACTACCTGCATTTAAGAAATGTATAGTTTATATATATTCCAGTATGTTTCATTTGTCTAAAAAACAAGGTCTTTCTATTGAAATGAGGCTGTGTTTTGCTAATGGTACCCACTAAATAGCAGGGGCAAGACTGTGTCTAGCTTTTTCTACTTAGGAGTTGTCGTGGCCATGTGGTCACCTGCCCAAGAGGTTTTGTATGAAGTGAGAGTGCCCAGCCTGCCGCCCCTTGTTACCTGAGTCACCTTCTCCCACCCTCCTTTGCAGCTAGAGCGTTACTGAACAACAGAGTGGTAGAGCAAGTGGCAGCAGTGAGTTCTTTCAGTGTTCTGGAGGCTGGAAGTCCAAGATCAAGGTATGTCAGTAGATTTCTCGAAGCCTGTCTCTGTAGTTTGTAGACAGCTGCCTTCTCACTGCCTTCATACGGTCTGTTTTCTGTTTGTGTGCATTCTTGCTCAGGTTTCCTCTACTGAAAAGGACAGCAGAAATATTAGATTAGGGCCCATCCTTGCAACCTTGTTTAAACCTCTTTAAAGCCCCTGTAACCAATTACAGTCAAACTGTGGTCTCAGAGGTTGGGGGCCTTAAAGAATTTTGGGGGAACACTATTCAGCCCAGAGCAGAGATTAATTTGGTCATTGAGACATGAGGAGAAGTCTACTGAATGACGGGGAGCTGGACTTCCTTTTCGTATCAGTAATACCTTGTAAACAGAAAGCTTTTGTCTTCCTGCCTGCCCTCAGCCTGTAGAAATGCTGCTGCCCAGTTACCTTGTGATAGAGAAGCAAAAACATATCAGTGTAAGAAGCCTTTATGCCAGGCATGGTCACAGGCTTCAAAAAAATGATGAGTTGTTGAATGAATCCTGAAATCCTTCAATTCCAGAGTTCTTGTTAAGAATAAATACCTTAGACCAGCAAGATGACTCAGCAGGTGGAGGTGGCTTAAGTTCAGTCTTCAGGACCCACATGGTAGAAAGAATGACTGACTCCCTCTCACCTCTACACTTGCACCATAATACACACACACACACACACACACACACACACACACACACACACACACTCACACAAATTTTTTAAAAAGAATTTTAAGGAATAAATGTCTTCGGTTAGGGGCCTGTGGCTCAGTGGTGGAGCACTTGCCTAGTGTGTGTGAGACCCTGGGTTTGATCCCCAGCACACGCACACACACACACACACACACACACACACAGAGGCAGAGACAGAGACACAGAATGAGTACATGTCTTTGTAGTACTTATGGCTTTTTTTTTTTTTTTTTTTTAACAGCAGTTTTCTTGTTACTTGTAGCTGAAAACATTTCTAACCAATGTGTGACTTGGTTATTTCTATACTGACACTCAGAGAGGGCCTGGATAGTCAGTCTCATGTGAATTTAAGAGATATCTTATTTATTGTTTTTATTTTATGTGCATGGGTCTATTGTCTGCATGTATGTAAGTGCACTTGTGCCATGCTGTGCCTGTGGAGGTTAGAACAGGGTGTTGGATCCTGTGGAACTGGAGTTATGAACGGTTGTTAGCTGCAGTGTGGGAACTGAACCTAGGTCCTCTGCCAGAACAGCCAGTACTCTTAACCGCTTAGCCATCTCTCTAGCCCCACGTTAACTTTTTTAATTAAAAAAAAATTATTTTTATGTGTGTATGAATGTTTTGTCTACATGTATGAAAATGTACCACATCCGTGAAAAAAAAATGTTTTTTGAAGCAGGGATTGTACCTCCTGAGTACTAGAGATACGGACGTGAGCCAAAATGTCTAATTTATATGGTGCTGGAGATTAAACCCAGGGCCTGGTGCATGTTGGGAAAGTACTCTACTGAGTTCCCTTCCTAGCCTGACTCAAGTGAATTTTAAGGCACTAGGGGAGGGAGGGGGGAGACAGCTCAGTGGTTAAGAGTGCTTGATGCTCTTACAGAGGATCCGAGTACAATTCCCAGGCACAAGTGTCTGTAATTCCAGCTGCCTGTAATTCCAGCTCCAGGGATCAGAAGAAGCCTCTGCCCTCCACTCATGTGCACTCAGACGCACTCATGTGCCCTCCACTCACAGGCACTTGGCTTTTCTTTCTGCAATCACTCCCATAAAGTCCTAAGAACAGACAGAGTTTTCACATTCAAAGATTTGATGAGCAGAACTATATTTTCTCTCTGTGTGAACTGGAGGCTGGGCATACCAAAAAGGTTTGGATTGTTATTTTTGAGCCTTCAACAGAGTACTCCATGTTTGGTGATTTATCATTTTAAAACATCGCAGGATATTGGGACAGCACCCATCTCTCAACCTCCCTCTATGTAAATGACAGCCCTAACGTTTTTCTTCTTCAAGGATCAGATACTGTTTTGTCCTTTTAGGTAACCTTTCAAGGAAGTCTTTTTCATCTTGCAAAATGGAGAAATGGAAAAAATAAATAAATAAAAAATAAAAGGCAATGTGGGTAGGGCAGGGCAGGTGCTACAAGCATAGCAGATAGGAAACAGTTTGGAGTTATTCTAAGCCTGAATCCTCCTTCTGCCCCTACAAGCTGTGTGACCTCAGGCCATTTGTTTCACTTCTCAAAGCTTCACTTCCTTCACCTAAGAGACCAGGATGAAATTGGTACCCATGTCACTTACTTGTCATGAGACCTCTGTATCTCATGGCCAGCCAGTGCTTGACTCAGAGCCTAGCATGTTGTAAACTCACTCAGCATCTTTTGCTGTTGCTGTGGTTAGGTTTTATTATGCTGTGCGCCATAATGGACTTCATTTTTTTTCAGATTCGTATTTTTTGTTTTGTTTTGTTTTGTTTTTGAGACAGGGTCTCCCTGTAGCCCTAGCTGGCCTGGAACTTACTACGTTGACCAGGCTGGCCTTAAACTCACAGAGATCTGCCTGTGAGTGCGCCACCACACCTGGCTATCTTTTTGGGGTTTTTTTTTTTTTTTTTTTTTTGGGTCTTTTTGAGACAGGGTCTCCCTGTAGCCACATTTTTAAAGCTTTTTACTTTGGTATAATTTTAGGTTTAAAGAAAAGTTGCAAAAATGTTACAGAGGTATTTTGTTTTTTGTTGCTGTTGATTTTGAGACACGATTTCATGTATCCTAAGCTGGCTTCAAACTCATGTAGCCAAGCATAGCCTGGAACTTCTGATCATTGCCTCCTTCTCCCACATTCTGGGATCATAGGCCTGTGTCACCACACCTGGTTTATGTGGTGCTAGGGATCAAACCCAGAGCTTTGTACATGCTAGGCATGCATTCTATCAACTGAGCCACATCCCCAGCCCTTACAGAGGATTTTCACCCAAACCCCATTGTTCACATCCTACATTACTGTGGTAAATTCATCAGAACTAAGAAACTAAGAAGCATTGGTATATTACTACTAACCAGACAAAAATCCAGTCCAGGGAACCAAATTGCCTTTCAGGTCTCCCAGGCTCCTCTGGTCTGAGAGTCGCTAAGTCTTTCTTTGTTTTTCATGAACTTAGCATTTTAAGTCCTAGAATCTCAGAGGAAGTCATAAATCCATGCCACTTCCATAGCCAAGAGCGTTTCTCTTCTAGAGACTTCTGAGCCTATAGACTAACACAGTAGCAGTGCCGAATGTTGCACCAGCACCAGATTTGTGTCCTAGACAATAATGTTGAGGCTTTGAAAAGCCAAGGTGCTCTCCCCTCTGAGGGAGGGAGTTCCTCTCAGATGAGTCTGTAAATGGATCTGTCCATGGAGGATAGAATGGAGACATGTGCACAGAATGAGGCACCCTAGGGGAACTGTTATATTTGGAGCAGTCCTGGGCCTGGCGGCTTTTGCTTCTTGGGTCCTGGAAGATACCAGAAACTTCCCATTCACCTTCACCCTGATTCTCCCATTGGTCCCTGTTGGGCAGCCCTACAATTACCCTTTTAAGTTCCAAGTGTCAGGGGAAGGAATTCATCTCTAAATGAAGAAGAACATCTCTAGTTAGGCAGATCCACAGCCACACATGCTAATACCTTCCAGGGTTTTGGACTTTTCCATTCATGGTCAAGTTCAGACAGCCTCAAAGGACATCTGAGGCTCATTAAGTCCAGATTTACATTCTTCCTCAACAAATCACAGTACTTTACAAAGTTTGTTTATTTAACACAAAGTGCAATTTATAAAATACAATTTGGCCCCTAGAGTGCAGGAGTTTATGTGACTTCATGCCCGTCTTTCTGAGGTAGAATAAACAAAACGGGAATGGAAAAGCCTATATAGCGCTTTCTCTGCCTTCTTATTGATGCCTCTTGCCTTTGTTTATAATGCTGTTGGGTGAAACTCACATGTAGGAAGGAAGAAAAAGATAGTTTTCTCTTTAACAGAGTTGTGTTCATATTTCTGAAAGTTGACTAATTTTGGAAAACCTAGCTTCCTCAACATATTTTAGTAAACTTATTCTTTTAACTCCAAGTTGGGAAATTAATTTTGTTACTCATGTATATGCAGTTTTAGGAAGAACCTTGGGCTTAGTGGAACTGAAATCCCTAAAACTGTTTCTTGTGCATATATACGGTAGTAAGAAGGGGGTTTGGGTGTAGTGTCCTCAAGAGGGCTCCTTCCTTTAACTACTTGATTCCCAGCTGCTAGGGCTGCCTTAGGAGGTTGTAGAATCTTTAGGAGGTGGAGCTTTGCTGGAAGAAGTGGTTTAGGGTGGTGAGTAGGCCTGGAGCTTTATAGTCTGGCCTATTTCACATTGAGATGTGAGCAGGCAGTCTCGTCCTAAGCTACTCCTAAGACCAGGCCTTCCCAACCCTGATGACTGTACCATGAGGCAAAACAAATCCTCTTTCCCTAAGCAGCTTCTTGTCAGGTATTTTACCACAGCACTGAGAAAGGTAATTAAAGCAGGAGTTCTTCCAGAATTGTTCCCTTAGGGCTTCTCACACCTGTAGGGTGGACTGTCCCAGACATTTGACTACTTTATCACTTTGGGGTGCAATGGATATCAAGATAGAGGGCATGAAGTAGGGAGGGGTGGGAAAATGAGAGCCAGGAACAGAGAGATGACCTGAAATAACAAATTATCACTAGAGTACTTAAAAGAAAAGAAGAGGGTATTTTTGTTGGTTTTATTTTTTATTTTTATTTTTTGACAGGGTTTCCCCTGTAGTCCCAGCTGGCCTGGAACTCGCTATATAGACCAGGCTGGCTTCGATCTCACAGAGATCCACCTACCTCAGCCTCCTGAGTATCAGAATTAAGGGTGTGTGCCGCCACTCTTGGCCAGGATTATTTTTTGTCACAATTGTATTTATTTATTTATTTTAGTATTTTACTATTTTTATTTTATGTGTATGAGTGTATTGTCTGCATGTATTCAAGTGCATCTGTGTCGTGCAGTGCCTGAAGAGGTCAGAGGAGGGTGTCGGAGACTCTGGGACTGGATGACTGATGGTTGTTAGCTGCCATGTGGGTTCTGAGAATCGAACCCAGGTCCTCTGCAAGAACAGTCAGTGCTCTTAACCACTGAGCCATCTCTCCAGCCCCACAACTGTGTTTATTGAAATGGAATTTGGCTTTCCTGGAACTAAAAGTCCCTACTAACAGCTTTATTAGAATCCGCACATCTATCCAAGATTAGATTTCCAACTTAAAGTAACTTTGGAAGAATAACATGAAGAATTGCCTGGTTCCCACATTTCTGAGGTGAAGGTCAAAGATTGAGAGCTCCCTTGTAAAGCCCCTCAGCCAAGGGTCCTGGGGGATGGGCTGGGATGGTTCTTGGAATGAGCAAAGTCAGAACAAATGAGCTGTACAGAAGTAAAGCCAAGGCCTAGTGCAAACACGATCAGCCTAGGTGGGGCCTGGCTTCAACCAGTATCCCTCACACTTCAGCCTAAGGTGCCAGGGAGGCACCTAACAGAAGCCCCACCCTTCCTCCCCAGGAGGCTGGCAGTCTTTCTTTCAGGCTGCTCTCTGGCATCTTCATCATGGTTTGACCATCCATCATGTCAACATACTATCTGTGAGGGCTGTTGAAAAGGCTCCACTTTTGGAGCCTGTGCCAAGGGAGAGCTGCTGGCTTCACTTCCTTCCCTATTTGCCGTGGTTCCTTTCCCTAAATGAGCCTGTTTAATGAGTCAAGAATATTCCATTAACCAAAAGAATACAGCTGCCAACAAGAATGTGCCAAAGAAAATACATGAAAACATATCTACTTCTCACTGTTTGGATGGGCAGCCGCTTTTTAAAATCATAGTTCCTCATTGGTTTCCCCTTGGGTTGTAGGATACTAGAACAAACATACTGAGAGGCCATGATAATTCACAGTTCAGTTTTTATAGTACCTTACATTCCCTTTGCTCAGTGCCTCAGGCACTGTCTGGGAAGAAACTAAACATTTAAAGGAGCACATTAACTCTTTGGAGTCATTGGCTTGCAAACCTAAACACTGCATGCAATTAGAACAACAAAGCAATTTATTTTAAACTGCAATCTACTGAGCTAGCCTCATATGAATGTACTCATCTTACTTCTCATGACAAATCTCTGTCAAGTGGGGTTGAGAAGGGAAGAAAACTTCATCTTCATATGGTTAATACCAATCTCGTTCTCCATTTTGGAGATAAAGAGTTCCCTTGGTAAAAATCTGACCAACAGCTGGTCTGGCCTGTGTCCCACAGACCCCAATCAAGGCTTGGTGGGATGACCTTCTTTTTCTGGAGGCCCAGGAGAAGGAAACTCTCTCAATCTCATCTAAGTTGCTGGCAGAATTCAGTCCCTGTGGTTGTAGGACTGAAGTTCCCATTCCTATTGACTGTCATTTGAGAGCTGCACTCGGCTTCAAGGAAGTAACTTTGCCAAGAATTGAAAAAAAAAAGAGCGAAAATGTTAATCACATTTGAAGAAAAGATTTTAACTTCTGTAAGGCTTGAAATCCAAGTTCTTAACCACCATCAGAGAACATCATGCTTGTGGATTTTTGTGTGTATGTGTGAGTGTGCACTTAAATGTGGGTGTGTACATGTTATACAGGCATATGTGTACATGTATGTGAAGGCTAGAGGTTGACATCTGGTGCTCTCCACCTTAATTTTTTTTTTTTTTTTGGTCTTTTTGAGACAAGTTCTCCCTGTAGCCCCAGCTGTCCTGGATCTCACCATGTAGACCAGGCTGGCCTTGAACTCACAGAGATCCACCTGCCTCTGCTTCCTGAGTGCTGGGATTAAAGGCATGCATGATTTTTAAAAATTTATTTATTTATCTTTATTTTATGTGTATGAGTGTTATGCTTTCATGCATGTAAGTGCACCTGTTGTACAGTGCTTGCAGAGGACAGAAGAGAGCGTCGGATTCCCTGGAACTGGAGTTATGGACGATTGTTAGTCACCATGTGGGTGCTGGGATTCAAACCCAGGTCTTGAACCCAGGCAAGAACAGCCAGTGCTCTTAACCACTAAGCCATCTCTCTAGCTCTTCCACCTTAATTTTTGAAACAAGGTATGTCATTCAACCTGGACCTGACCAATTCTAAAGCTATATTAGCTGCCCAACAAGCCCCAGGAATCCTCCAGTCCCCACCCTCCACCCTTTCAACCCCAGCTGGGATTACAGGTGTATACCACTGTACCTGGTTTTTATGAGGGCACTGAGGATCTGAACCCAGGCCCTTCCTTCTGCTTATAGGTCAGGCCTTTTACCCACTGAGCCACCTTCCCAGCTTCATGCTTATTGAGTTTTGATGCAGTGTCCCTTCTGGTATACAAAGGTTCTCATAGTTTAGGTTAATTGTTTTATGCTGTTCCCTCTATAGTGTTAAAAGTGAGTTTTTGCCTGCTTGAGTAGATCTTCTTCAGGCCAATGACCATTTTTTTTTTTTTTTTGGTCTTTTTGAGACAGGGTCTCCCTGTAATCCCAGCTGGAACTCACCATGTAGACCAGGCTGGCTTTGAACTCACAGATATCCCCCTGCCTCTGCCTCCTGAGCACTGGGATTAAAGATGTGTGCCACCACACTCGGCCAAATTTTTAAAGATTGAGAACGCTACCACTGATCTACAGGCCCAGTCCTTAGTTCCAGAATTTTTATAAGAACCTTTTTTTTTTAACATTTAAAAAAAATTATTTAATAAACACATAATTAGTAGAAGCATTTCATTACAACAGCATTGACATAGTCAATAATAGTTTCTAGAGCAAAGATGCATCTCTTTCAAAATTGGCTGTAATTTTTAGGTTCACAGTGTTGAGTTAATACAGCAGTTGAATTAATACAGTTATACAATACTGAACTCAGAATAAACCCTTAAGACATAAAATTGAATGAGGTTTTAACCTTTATAAAAGACCTCCATTTCATTTTAAAATATGCTGTTTTGTACAGAAAAACTCATTTTTAATGCAAGTAACACTTAGAGTTTGCATGTGCATCTCTAATCTCTGTATATCTGATTATTACTAGTCACAGTTGGTTACTTTCTGGGATCCTCGGCACCTGAGCATGGATATAAATTCATCAGGTAGATTTATTTTATTTTATTTTATTTTATTTTATTTATTTATTTATTTTTTTGAGGCAAGGTCTCCCTATAGCCCCTGCTGGCTTGGAACTGGCTGTGTAGATCAGGCTGGCCTCGATCTCACAGAGATCTGCCTGCCTTCATCTCCCAAGTACTGGGATTAAAGAAGTATGCTACCACACCCAGCAAAAACCATTCTTATTTAACCATAGTTTAGACTCAGTTAATGGCATCTATGCTCAGTTCGATGAGTTTTAGAAAGGCCTCTATGCACCTTGTAGCCAGTCAAGGCACACATTTCTGTATATGTTTCCAATCACCCTTTGCCCTCGTTCCTTCCCTGTCTCAACACCAATGATCTGCTTCCCATAACAATATACTTGGTGTGTCTTCTCCAGAGTTGTATACAAACAGAATCTTATATATTTATTTCTGCACACATATGCTTTGAAGTTTGGTCTCCTTAGTATTATTTTTGTGCTTCATGTGTGCTGTTATGGGTGTTGGTAGTTTGTCATTTGTTATTGCTCAGTAGTTTTCTATTAGATGAACAATTATCCTTTTTCTGTATTGTTGGAATACATTTCCTAATATTTGTTAAGGATTTCTGCAACTATATGAAGGACGTTAGACCATAGTTTTTTTCTTTCCCATTTTCTCTTTTTTTAAGCTTTCTTTTTCTAAAATTTTTTTGATTTTTTTCTATCATCTCATCTTTCATTTAGTTTTGCTGCATTTTTAATTGAATTTTTGCAATTTTCATACAATGTAGTTTGGTGGCATTTAGATTGGCTCTCCTCTCTGCACCTTCCTCCACTGCCCTCCCACCCCCATCTAATTCAATGTGATCATATATATATATATATATGTATATCACAGCCTGTAGAGTCTTATTTGTGTCCCTAAATGTCCTTCAGGGCCCACCTGGGCCCACCAAGAGTCCTAACCTTGCATGATACTGTCTTTTCCCCTCCCAAGCAGCCATCAGTTGCCAAAAATTCCTTAGGTTGGGTTGGGGTTTCTTACCCACTTCCTCTATGCTGGGATTTTGTCTACTTTGAGCTTGCATAGGACTTGTGCATGCTGTCAGCATTGCTGTGAGTTCATATGAGTAAATGACCAGCTCTCTGTGGTCATCCACCCCCTCCGGCTCTTACAATCCTGTTTTGCAATGATCCCTGAGCCTTGGGAGATAGACATTTGAAACAGGTGTCCTATTCAGGGATAAGAACTCTGCAACCTCTTGTTCTCTGCACATTGGCTAATTGTGGGTCTCTGTGTTAATCACCATCTACTGTACAAGGAAACTTCTCTGGTGAGAGTTAAGAGATACATTCATCCTAAGTGTAGAGATTGCATTGAAGATGTGTCACCTAGGGTTTCACAGACACCTATTCTCTGCATTTGACCAGTCCTGGATCTCTGCAGTAGTCTCCATCTGTTGCAAAAAGAAGCTTCTTTGATGAGAGGTGAAAGATTTACTTGTCTGTAAATATGAAGGTGCATATTTAGAATAAAGTAAGAAATTACAATGGTCTAGGGATGTGGCAGATGAGTGATTTATTTTTATTTTATGTATATCAGAGTGTTTTGTCTATATGTGTGTAAGTGCACCATGTACATACAGTGCCCATGGAGACCAGAAGAAGATGTTGGATCCCCTGGAACTGAAGTTGTTAGCTGCCATATGGGTGCTGGGAACTGAACCTGGAACAGCCAGTTCTCTTAACCACTGAGTCATCTCTCCAGCCTCTAGTTTTATTTTCTTTTTTAAAAAAATATTTATTTGGGGACTGGAGAGATGGCTTAGCAGTTAAGAACACTGGTTGTTCTTGCAGAAGACCCGGGTTCGAATCCCAGCACCCACATGGCAGCTAACAACTGTCCGTAACTCCAGTCCCAGGGGATCTGACAGTCTCTTCTGACCTCTGTGGGCATTGCCTGACACGGGTGCACTTACCTACATACAGGCAATACACACATACACATAAAATAAAAATAATAAAAATTTAAAAAAAAAATATTTTAGTGTGTGTGTGTGTGTGTGTGTGTATGTGTGTGTGTACGCACACACAGGTATTCACAATATCTTGAACCCTGGAGCTGGAGTTATAGGAGGTTATAAGCTGCCTGATGAGGGTGTTAGAACTAAGCTAGCGTCCTCTGCAAGAGCAGTGTGTGCTCTTAACCCCTGAACCACCTCTCTAGCTGCTAGTTTGCTTACAATGCTTTGTCTGGTTTGGGTACTATATAACACAGGTGAACCGGGGAAGCACTTAAGTTATCTATTGCTATTTGCGGGTGTTTTTTCTTGGCTATCTTTTGGGTACTACTGCCCCAACAGGCCAAGGGATGTCATTCACAGAGCTTTTCCACAGGCCCAGGGAAGGTGTGGAAGTCCCTGGCACTACTCTCAAGGTTTTGTGGCTTCGCAGTTATTCTCCATCCCTGCTCCACACATGGCATGCCAACAGGGCACAGATGTTCAAATACTACACACAGAAACTCCTAAGCCTTGACCTTGCAAAGAATTTCAGCCACCCTCCTGAGTCTGGCTGCTTTTGCTTCTTCAGCACAAACCAGTGGCCTTGGCCTCTGCCTCTGGATGATCCAGTAACCAAAAATGCAGTTTGCTTCTCAGAGCAGAAATAGGGTAAGGGGAATGAAGGAGGGGTCAGAGAGAGGGTGGGTGTTCAGACCTGCAGAAAACAAATTAGGTTGTGCCTGAGTGGAATGGGGAAGGGAGACTCTTTAATCTTCTCTGGTAAGTCTCCGAAGGAAATTTTTTTTAAAAAAGTGAATTTCCCCTTCAACTTGGTTGGTAAAGCAAACAAAAGAAAATTTAGATCCACATATAAAGTTCTAGAAAAGGAATCTTGCATACCATATAATGACCTTCCTCAACCATTTATCTTTCACAAATGTGGAGACTGTCTCTCATCCTCACCCCTCAGAGATAGCCAAGATATTTGAAAACCACTATTTTATGAGTCTTGGGGGCCTCCAGGGAAATAAAATTCCTGTGGATCAAGGCTGATTCTCCACTCTCCTGAGTTGGCATGCAGATCAGGCTCTTAAAGTTCTGGCTAACAAAATCAGGACAAAGAACACATTCTGATGACTTCCAGCCCAGGACTGAGGCTGCTGTGGGCTGCTATATCCACAAAATTGTTGGTGTTTGGGGCTAAACAATACAAGAATAATTATCACTACCAATAAATATGGTCTAATTCTTATTGTGTGACTGTATATGTGTGTGTGTGTGTGTGTGTGTGTGTATTCACAAACAGTTATAATGGCTGCATGATCAAGACATTTGCAGACTAACAGTATAACATGCGTTTTGAGATCTCACTTCCGTATTGTTTATGAGTCTCACCATCATCCTCCAAAAGGGCTAAAATAGTTGTTGGAGGTGTAGTCATTTTTCAGTCTAAGGATGTCAGCCCCTACCACCCGGTTAACTTTACTATAAATCAGTCGAATTTCTTAGATGGGAAACCAGAACCATATAGAAAGCTTATAACAAAAAGGTTTTATTTATTAGAGGAGTTGGAGTTTACTTGACTACACAAGATTTGGATAAAGCAGCTGCCAGCCAATGGGGCTGGTACCGTAATGGTGCTGGGAGACCAAACAGTGCAGACTAAGAGGAGCATGCTTATGGACAGGGGCAATCATTTTGTGATAATGGTCCTTTCCCTACTTTTTTTTGGCTGTCTTTCTCTCAAAACACTATAGACAAGGGACTCTAGATGTGGCTTGTTGTTAGAGAGCTTGCCTAGGATGCACGAGGCTCTGGATTTGATGCTTCTCTCCCATCCCCCAGCACTGGAGGAGGAGGAAAAAAAAAAAGAAACTATAAATGAGTTTCCTCATTCATAAGAGGAAAGTTAAGGAGGTTGATGATTACATTATGTCTGGATTTCAAGTCTTAAGCCGAATGTGAGGAAATAGCTGACCCTTATTTTGTTTGCTTGCTTTATAATTCTCTATAAAATTGCCAGGAGGTCTGAGCCATTATAGGGAAGAAAAAAGAAAGAGGATTTTTTCAAGCTTCAACTGGAGGTAGTGGTTAGACATGGCAGAAGATTCTCAGAGAGGGGAGAAGAAGTTCAAGGTGCAAGACTCAGGGATGACTGAGCATCTGCTCCCAGAAGATTGCATTCTCATTCTCTAGATGAGTCTGAGTCTTATCTATTAGCAAGTGACTCTCTTTGATATCCTGAATTCTGGGTTGTTTTTGATTTTCATTTTGTCTCCCTCCTTCCCTCCCTCCCTCCCTCCCTCCCTCTTTCCCTCCCTCGGCAGTACTTGGAATTAAGCCTAGAGCTTCATGCATGCAAGGCAAGCTCTCTCCAATAAGCCACATCCTCAGCTTTCTTTTAAAAAACTATAGTATTTTTGGTAATTCTTTGAGAATTTCATACATGCATACAGTGCATTTTGAACATATTCACCCCTCACTCCTTCCCGTAACTTCTCCACAATCTACCCCCCAACTCCCTACCCCATTTGAACTTCATAGTCTAGTTTTTTTTTTTTTTTTTTTTTTTTTTACAATCTACTGAGTCCAGTTTGTGTTGCCCATACATGGATATGGAGCCATCAAATGGAGCATGGTTTACCTACCAAGACCTATACTCTTAAAGAAAACTGACTCTCCCACCTCCAGAAGCCATTAACTGTCCATAGCTCCTTGGCTAGGGGTGGGCTTATGATCCCCTCCCCCTTCTCTGCTGGGAATGTTAACTGGCATGATCTTGTGCAGGCAACCAACCATAGCTGCTGTGAGTTTATGAGTGTTAGTCCTCTTTTTACTTTTCATTCTGAGACTGGGACTCTCTTAAGTTACCCAGGCTGGCCTTGAACTCACTCTGAGTAGCAGGTAGGCCTTTTAACTTGTGAGCCTCCTGCCTCAGCCTTCTGAGCAGCTGAGATTATAGGCCCTTGCCATCAAGCTCAGTTGATACCCTTTATTCTTAAGCAAAATTCATGTAAGATTTACAACTGTATCTTATAAACAGCATAGTATGTCTTGGGAATAATTACAGGGCTCCTAAATATTAAAAGATCTTAGAATCCTTAAAAAAAATCCTGTGACTGCCAGGCGTGGTCGTGCACGCCTTTAATCCCGGCACTCGAGAGGCAGGTGGATCTCTGTGAGTTCAAGGCCAGCCTGGTCTACATAGTGAGTTCCAGGACAGCTGGGGCTACAGGGAGACCCTGTCTCAAAAAAAAAAAAAAAAAAATCCTGTGACCATGGAGCTGGAGAGATGACTCAGTGATTAAGAGTGATTAAGAGCATTGGCTGTTCTTGCAGAAGACCCAGGTTTGAATCCCAGCACCCACATGGCGGCTAACAACCGTAACTAACTCTAGTTCTAGGGGATCTGACACCCTCTTCTGACCTCCTCGGGAATTGCATGGCAGAGATGTACTTACATGTATGCAGACATAACACTCATACACATAATTTTTTTTTTAATTTAAAAAAAGAATCATGTGACCAGTCTCTCCAACTTTAGAGAACCATTGCCTGTCTTCTGAAAACTGTTCCCCATTACACCTATCACCAACAACCAGGTTAGCCACCAACTAACACAATATCTGTCCTCCCAGCCCCAGAATGAGTAGAAACATTTATATTACATGGTCACCTTTTGCTCTCCTAAGCCTGAGAAAACATCACAGGAACATTTTGTAGTAATATTTGCTTTGGGGCTCAGAATTTTCAGAGTGAATACAGGAAGAGGAATGGATTTGGGACTGACAGTAAACAGGTGACTTTCAGTGTATTTGCAGGTTACCTACCTGTCAGTATCCAGTGAGCAGTTGCACCAACTGGTCTGCAGATCCCCAAAGAAGCTCAGATGCAGGTTAGGAGGCTTTGAAGTCTCCTTGAAGGCAGTAGAAGAGCTGCAACTCCTCTAGGTGACCAGAAGAGGCCCAGATGCATCCTGGAGAAGAAAGGCCAACCAGAAGAGATTGTGGAAGATGATGAGGCCATGCACTAGGCCTGCACTACTCCAAAGCTCTCTGAGAAAGCAACCTCTGGTCCATGCGCATGTTCTCTGCCTGGAGCACAAATCACTGGTTTTCAGCCTTTTCCCCCCCTGATGTCGACATTTCCAGCATACATTTATGTTCTTGCTTTTCTAGCAATCTGTCCATGTGCACCATGAATTCCTGTGCTTTTCTTGTTAAAAGAATTTCTGTTACATTTTATTTATTTATTATTTATAATGTGTGTGTGTGTGTGTGTGTGTGTGTGTGTGTGTTCACAAGCATGCTTGCGCAAGCACATTTGCACAGAGGTCAGTGAACAACTTGCAGGAGTTGGTTCTCTCCTTCCACCGCATGGGTCCTGGGATCAGCTCAGGTTGTCAGGCTTGGCAGCAAGTGCCTTCACCCTCTGAGCCATCTTGCCAGCCTACTCTGTGCCTTTCTTTTTATAGGGAATCAACAAAGGAAGGGGCCTCAGTTCCTGTAGGAAAGTGAGAATGTCATGGATTCGGATAAAATCTCCTCTCAAATGTTATCTGGGGCTTTGTGAGAGAGACCCTTTGGGCCCATTTCCTTAAATTTTCACCAGATTCTTACCAGGAGTCAGATGGAGTTAGAATCCTTGCTTCAAGCAAAATCTGATTCTGATTTCTTCCTCCCATTTCTAGAATACAGGGGTCAGATTCGAAAAAAAAAAAGAGGAGGAAGAAGAAAAGAGGTTGGGTAATACTTTCAAGTTTCAATTCAATGGTGGTCTTGGAAAATGAATGGGCATGGTTTCAGTGTAAACTGAATCCTCAATATTTGTTTATGTATTTAAAACACAAATTTAGTTTTGCAATTGAAAGAAATAAAGGAATATGTGGGCTCAGTTCGAAACTCACAGTGTGAAGCTTTTGGTTCATGGTATAGCTAGTCCCTAGCCAGTTATTCTTGACTGTCTCCTACAAAAAGAAGTTGGAAAGTCACCTTCCCCTTCACTAGAACGGTGGTGTGAAAATGGGGACTTATTTTGCCTGCTCTCTTTCCATTTGGGTATAGGTGGACGTTCCTAAATTTAGGGAAGCCTAGCAGATCTTCCTCTCTCTGTCATGCCTTTCCTGTTTGTTTCGTGATCTGGCACAACTCCTGGTCATAAGTTGGGGTGGGAGTCATTTTTAAGCAAAGTGCTGCTGTTTCTTTTTCTGCTTGAGCATAAGGATGGATTCCCCCACAGTCAACTGAGCCTCCCACCCTCAACAGAAGACCAGTAATGAGGTTAATGAGTTGTCAGAAGATGACAAACCTGCTCTGGTGTTACTTCTAACTTTCTAATTAGGAGCTCTGATAAGTCGCTTGCTTGTAAAATACTCTTCTTTCACTGGGAGACACTCCAACACCACAAGGGGAGGTGAGGAAGTACCCAAGGAGATAAAGGAGTGTGCTCAGTCTCTGCTTTCTCCCCAGTTTGTCCAGCTCACAGCTAGAACAGACAGCTGCCAGTGGTAATGTCCCTGGAGGCTTCTAGAGAGTTCTGGAGGCAAGAGAAGCCAGTACAGCACGAATTACCACAGAAACAGGAGAAAGCTGAGAGCTTTCACTCACCTCTTCTTTCCTGTAGACTAGAGGTTTGGTTCTAGAGCTCCCCTCACTTTTCTTTGTGTTTGTTTGATTGGATCTATTTGGGCTCTTGGGAGACAAACTACTTCCAGGTCACCACAGTCACAAACTAGGTTTTCAGCAGCTGCTGCCATTAAACAGCCCAAGTTTTACCACAAGGGAAGAAGGACTTGAGCTCTCCCCTGATGCGGTGATGGATGTGTGTTCTGATATTTCCCAGGACTCTATGGGTGTTATCACTGGGATACAGCCGCATTTCTTTTTCCCAAGTGAAAAAGTTTTGTTCAGGAAAAACATCAAGTCTAGAAAGACAAACAGTGTAACTCTGTAGATGGATGAGATGTAGGGAAAAGAGTTCTTCTAGAAATAGAAATATGAACCCTTTGTTACAATTTTACAAGTTGCGTTTCCTAGATAGTGATCTTTGGCCAATCTTAAGAGATGGAGGAATCCACGGAAACGGAGAGGGGCTTGTGAACGGAAGCACTTATCAGTGGTTACAAGAGCAGCAGTAATAATTGCTGTTATTTCTTTTACCCCACATTTTTAAAAAAAAAACCCTCGACAGTAGAAATTTTGATTAATAGTACTATGAATTTCAACATCTGTATAAATTCACACAGTCACCACAATCAGGGTTCTGAATAGTTCTGTCACCCCAAAGCATTTCCTTCTTCCATCCCCCAATGCACTCTGGCAGCGCTGATATATTCTCTATCCCATCTTGAGAACATGACTCACTCAGCATAATGCCCTTGCATTTAAAGTATTTTATTTATTATTTTAAGTTTTTTATGTGTAGTGCCTGCACATGTGTAAGTGTACCTGTGCTCTCAGAGGTCAGAAGAGGGTGTTGGATCCCCTGGAACTGAAGTTACAGATGGTTGTTAGCTGCTATGTGGATGCTGAGATTTGAACCTGGGTCTTCTGTAAGAGTAGCCAGTGATCTTAACCTCTGAGCTGTCCCTCCAGCCAATGCCCTTGCATTTAATGCACCTTGTTTCTGTGCACTGATAGTTCCATTTTATTACAAACATATAGACACATCAGTTTGTGTATTTATTTACTTGTTAAAGGACATTGAGTTGTTTTCAATAATTTGAGTCTCTGCTTTTTTGAAAAATGAGTGGCAAAACTGGGTGTGGTGGCACTCGCTTTTAATCCCAGCACTCAAGAGGCAGAGGCAGGCAGATCTCTGTGAGATCGAGACCAGCTTGGTCTACACAGAGATTTCCAGGTCAACTGGGGCTTAGGGAGACCCTGTCTCAAAAAAGACAAAAAAAAAGTGGTAAATATATGCATATACACACATATTACACACATTTATAATATATGCTACAGATAAAATATAAAATTTGTTCCTTTAGCCATTTCGAGTGTAATTTAGTGGTATTAATTATATCCATAGTGTTGTGAAACCATTGCTGTTTTTGAATTCAAAACTTTTTCATCATCACTTAAACAGTAGCTGGATAAACATTAAGCAATAACTTCCCATTTCCCCTAACCCATGGCAACCTACAGACTTTCTGTCTCTATGAATTTGCCCATTCTAGATATCCCATATAAATGGATTCATACAATATTTGATCTTGTATATCTGATTTATTTCAGGTAGCTTAATGATTTCAAATTTTACACACTGTTGTCGCATGCATCAACATGTCATATATTTTTTTTTTATCTGATGAGGTCCTATGTAGCCCAGGCTGCCCTCAAACTCGATATGTAATTTAGTATGACCTTCAACTCTTGATCCTCTTGCCTCCACCTCCAAAGTGGTGAGATTATAGGGTGTGCACCTCTATGCCAGGTTTACTTCATTCATGTCTGGTTTTTGTTGTTGTTTAGACAACAACTATGTAGCCCCAGCTGGCCTGGAACTCACTATGCAGTCCAGGCTGATCTCAAACTTACAGAGAGCCACCTACCTCTGCCTCCCGAGTGCTGGGATTAAAGGTCTTCACTACTTCTTTCATTGTTTTTTAAGGCTAAAGAGTATAACATACATACACACACACACACACACACACACACACACACACACACACCTGTATGTATACACTATATTTTGTCTGTTCATTCCTCTGAAATTTGTGTTATTTGGCTGTTGTGAAAAGTTCTGCTGTGTACATTAATACAAGTATTTGTTTGAATTCCTGATTCTAATTCTTTTGTCACCTCTGCTTTTTAATTTACACTGGTAAGAGTAGGGGGATTCCAATTTCTAAGAATCTGGTATTTTGACTGAAGTCTAGTCATTACTCTTTGTATTCTTAACAATTTGAGGAATTCCATTGATTTTTGTTGTTGTTGTTGTTGATTAGCTGCCTCAGTCTACCAAGAGGAAGAGGAGGCAGTCAGAGGTTAGTTGTAAGTCCAGTCAGTGATGGACTGAAGGGTGGCGGGAGAGCTGGCCTCTGTGTGCACCGTCTCAGCCTGGGGTGCATTGTTTGCTTACTTCGGTCTAGATTGATCTTTGCTAAGTATTTCGTGTGATGCTCCAGCCTGTGTTTTGCCAGAGTTTGCCAAGTCATTGGAAGGTTTAAGTTGTAGGGGCAAAAAGTACCAAGTAGGAAGTACCTTTCCCGAACTGCAGCCTCTGCTTTATTTGGATACTCTGTCTGAACCTGTACTCAGGTAGCTCAGCCAAATCTTCACCCCTTTACAGTAATCCAAAGTCTGATCCATGAATCACCTGTGGAGGGGTGATGCTGCGGCTCAGCTGGCAGAGTACTTGTCTAACATGCTCAAAGCCTAGGATTCAGGTATGGAAACACAGGCCTGCAATCCCAACACTGGGAGATAGAGGTAGGAGGATCAGAAATTCAAGACCATCCTCAGCTACATAGTAAATTTGAGGCTAGTGTGGGCTACAGGACACCTTGTTTAAAAATAAAAACAACAGCCCGGCATGGTGGTGCACGCCTTTAATCCCAGCACTTGGAGCCCAGCCTGGTCTACATAGTGAGTTCCAGGACAGCTGGAGCTACAGGGAGACCCTGTCGCAAAAAGACAAAAAGGAAATAAATAAAAATAAAATAAATTAAAAAAATGAAAACAACAAAATAAACCTGGGAAGTAGATTATGGTTGTCTTAAGCTATGGACCTTTATGAAAAAGAATTTAATAGACACCCCTTTTCCCTTTGCTTTTCTTCTCTTTCTCATTTCTTTCTCTATTTTTTTAAAAAAATTTATTTATTATTTTTATTTTAGTGTGTATGAGTGTATTGCCTGCATATAGGTAAGTGCATCCCTTTCTCGCGTAATGCCTGCAAGTACAGAAGAGGCCGTTGGATTCCCTGGAACTGGAGTTACAGACAGTTACATGGAGTTACATGGCAGTTGTTAGCTGCCATGTGGGTGCTGGGATTCGAACCCGGGTCTTCTGCAAGAGCAGTCAGTGTTCTTGACCACTGAGTCATCTCTCCAGCCCCTTCTCTCTATATTTTTAATTATTTTATTTCTTATTTTAATTTTATGTGTATGAGTATACTGCCTGCATGTGTGTAAGTACACTTGTGTCATGCACTGCCCTTGTAGGTCAGAAGAAGGCATTGGATATCCCGCAACTGGAGTTATGGATGGTTGTTAGCTGCCATATTGGTGCTGAGAACTGAACCCCTGTCTTCCACAAGAAGCCAGTGCTCTTAACCACTGAGCCATCTCACCAGCCCTGCACCCCCCTTTTTTGCAGTGCTAGGAATCAAACCCAGGACTTCCAGTGCACTAAGCATGTGCTCTACCACTGATCACACTCCAGCCAACTGGTTATGTCTTTAAATAGTGGAGAGTTTCTCCCTCCCTGTTGCTACTTTGCTTGCTGAATTCCATTTACAGTGATAGTCATTGTAAAGAGAGAAGCCCAGCCTAGCCTCTCCTAGCATAAACTTTTGTCCCATAGAAACTAAGATTATAAAGTTATTGTTCTATTTGGCTGAATTTACTCTCTTTATAGACTAAATACATTCTGTTTATAAGTATTCTTTTGCTCCTAAAGTATAACATTCTTTTCCTTTTATAACATCCAGCCACAGCCTTGCATGAAGTCGAAGATTCTCAGCCCAAGTGAGTCAGTTGGCTTAAAAATCTTTCATTTCTAGGAAGCTATTAAATCTAAGAGTGGTGTGTGTGTGTGTGTGTGTGTGTGTGTGTGTGTGTGTGTGTATGTGTGTAAATATGCCTGAGTATTTCAGGAAGGAACTTTTATAAGAGCCGTCAACTTACTTTAACTCCCCATGACTGCAGTCTGGCTATACCCCTCTCAGTCCCAAGTTTCTGCTCCCATAAGGACCAAGGGAAGGCTGGCCATCCCATTGCAAGGTAGACTGAAGAGAACTGCACAGAATGAAGTGATCATGGTAGCATAGTGAGCCTGACCCCTGAACCCGTTTTCACTGCATAGAACAATTCCATGCATTCAAGCTTCATTGGGAGTTTTTCTGTAAATGGAAGTTCTTGAGGGGAAGGACTCATTAAATTGATTAGTTTTTCAAAATAATAGAATAGGACTGGGATAGATAGCTCAATGGTAGAATGCTTGTCAAAGATCTGATCTCCAATACCACACACATATGCACACACACATGCAAAGAAAAGAGGTCAAATCACCCCAGAGTGCAAATTTCCACCACGACAGCAATCATTCATGGTGCCCTTTTTATGTGCCAGGCACTGGTCTAAGTGCTTTCCTTGTGTTCCACGTGGAATCCTCACAGCAGCCCTATGAATGGGTCCTTGTATGATTTCCACTTTACCAGACAGCAGGTAGAGGTTAAGCAGTGTTAAGTCACCTACTCATATCATAGGTAGGTTTCAACCCTGACTCTAGACCCTGGCTCCTTCAAGTCACTGTGCTAGCCTCCCACAGTGACACAGAAAATGTCTAGCTGCACTGTTGCTCCAATGTCTAAGACTCTGGAAGCAACCCATGTGACCATCTACAGATGGAGAGTGTGCCTGTCATCTATGTGTAAATATATTGGATTTTTACTGGCAATGTAGTTTTGTTTTTAATTTAAAAACAAATCTTATGTAGATCATACAGTTATTTAGTTGTTTTTTTTTTTTTTTTTCTGTCTTTTTTGAGACAGGGTCTCCCTGTAGTCCCAGCTGACCTGAACTCACTATGTAGACCAGGCTGGCCTTGAACTTGCAAAGATCCGCCTCCCTCTGCCTCCCAAGTGCTGGGACTAAAGGCGTGCACCACCACGCCCAGCTGTTGTTTAGTTTTAATAGTTGTATAAAATATACATATAAGAAGTTTACACTTAGTTTTATATATTTGTGCATATTTTAGTAATATTATAATAAAAAAGCCTTAAGTCAACACTGGCAATCCACAGTATTATGTCATTAACACCATGAGCACATTAACACTGTTTACTTTAAATAAAATCCCTTAACAGCCTGAGACTGCACATATTTTGGTGGACTTGGAGGGAAAAAGTAATGAGAACCCGAACACAGAAGTTGAGACATGGCCTGCGGTGGTTGCAGGGCCCCAGTGGGAAAACATCGATGGCTCTGCTCTCAGCTCTTTGAAGACCAGTTTCTTTTCTTTCCTTGCTACTATGATTGTGTTGAAAAGTCAGCTATCACTGGAAATGCCGTCTGATAGGTGAGCACTGCAGCATCTCTGGGCACTTCCTTTTGTGGGTGTCTGGATAAATTCTGGGTACTGCACAGGACTTAGTGCACTTATGGAACCTTGGGATTCTTGTCTCTCATCAAAGCTGGTGTGCTCTCAGTGTGGGCTTTCACCTCCGAACTCTCTATGTTCTGTCCTTTCCTCAATCCGGCACCTTTACCCAATATTCATGTCTCCATTCCTCTACCATTTATCTGACTGTGCTACATTCTGGGCTTTTTCTGTTTACTCATATTCCCTTTAGATATTATATACATAAAATTTTAAATAGACAGTGGTATATTTTACCATTTCCACCTTTTAAAACAAGATTTTATTTATTTTTATTTTATGTGTATGTGTACGCTTGTCTGCATGTATGTAAGTGCACCAAATGTATGCCTGGTGCCCATGGAGATTAGAAGAGGGTGTTGGATTCCCTGGAACTGGAGTTCAGGACCCATATTAGCCACTGCCATGTGGATGCTAGAAACAGAACCTGGGTTCTTTGGAAGACCAGTAAGTGTTCTTAACCTGAGCCATCTCTCCAGCCCTCATCATTTCTTTTTTTAAAGATTTGGCTTTTAAAAATCTTGTGTGTGTGTGTGTGTGTGTGTGTATGTGTATGTGTGTGTGTGTGTATGTGCCATGACATACATGTAGAGGTCAGAAGACAACTTGAAGAGTCAGTTCTCATCTTGTGCATTTATGCAGGTGCTGGGGATTGAACTCAGGTTGCTAGGACTGTGTTGCAAGTGTCTTTACCCGCTGAGCCATCTTGCCAGCCCAGCTCAGGAAATATTTCTTCAGATACATTTTTTCCTCTCCCTCCCTCCCTCTTCCCTCCCTCCCTCCCTCCCTCTCTCCCTTGTTCCTTCCTTCCCTCCTCTTCCAGAATCTCAGTTATCTACGTATTGAACATTTAGATCTTGTTCCCCAATCTTTAATTTTATTCAACTTTATTCTTTATTTGCCTTGTTCTCTTTTTGATATAGGGTCTCACTGTGTAGGCCTCGCTGGCATGGTGGTTGCTATATAGCCCAGGTTGGCCTTGAACTCATAGCAATTCTCCTGCCTCAACCTCTTGTTCTGGGATTCCAGTGTTCTTTCTGCTGTTGGCTTTGGCATCCCCACTATTCTGTCTTTATGCTTAGATTGTCTTCTGCTGTCCCTGAGTTTTGGTTGACAGCTCATGCAGTGAACTTTTAAAATTTCAGTTTTGGTCTGCTTTATCCCTAGGTTTCCTTATTATTTGTTTTGTTTTGTTTTGCTTTTTTTTTTTTTTAATTCTGTTTCTGTTCTGAGCATTCTTAACTGTTCATTCAATATGTCATATTATCCTTTAATTTTTGAGTATATATTTAATAACTACTTTAAAGATCTTGCCTGTTCCTCCAACATCTGGAACTATTCACAGCCAGTTTCTATCCACCGCTTTTCCCCTGAGCAGAGAGTGCAGTTTAATGTGCCTTGGTTTATTTAGTAATTTCTGGTTGCAAGTTGGGCCTTGTAGATAATACATTATGGCAACTCTAGATTCTGTTGTATTCTTCTGAGGATTGTTGCGTTTTTGATTGAGTAGACAATTGTCTGGACTCCAACTGCAAATGCTGTCACCCTTGTGGTGCACCAATAGCCAAAGTCTGTTCTGTGGCTTCCGTTCTTGTACGTCCGCCTGGCTCCTTGGGGGTTTCCCCCGTTTCTGTGTCATTTGGTGGTTAGCCAAGGGTTTCAGTAGGGATGGAAGTCACTCTTGTGATTTTCTTGCCTACAGGGTTTCTTTTTTTCTTTTTTTGCTGTTTGGCAGATTTGAACTCTAACATTTAAGCCTAGAAGATTCCATTTTTCAGTCCTGGGGAGACGGTTCAGTTGGTAAAATGCGCTACAAACACAAGGAACCGAGTTTGGATCCCTAGCACCCACATAAAAGCTGGGTGAGATGATGTGTATCTGTAACCCTCGTGCTGAGAGCTGCAGTGAGGAGGAGGCAGGGGGATCCTCAGAGCTCATTGGCCAGAGAGTCTAGCTAATCAGTGAGTGCCAGGTTCAGTGAGAAACTCTGTCACAAAAGATAAGATGGAGGGCCAATGAGATGGTTCAGTGGGCAAAGGTGCTTGCTGCCAAGCCTGACCACCTGAGTTTGATCCCTGGGACCCACATAATGGAGCTGATTCCCACAAGTTGTCCTCTGACTTCCACACATGCACTGTGGCATATGTGTGCATGTGTACACACATAGGCACATGTATACATGCAAACACACATACACATACACACAAATAAATAAATAAACGTGATTTTAAATAGGTAAGGTGGGGAATGATAGAGGAAGAAACCTGATGTCAACTTCTGGCCTCTACCATGCATATACACATATGTACACACATATTCCATATACCCATATCCACACAAATTAATAATACTACAAATTAATTACTTTTTAAAAAGATTCCAATTTTTGCCAGGTATGGTAGCACATGCCTTTAATGCCAGCACTTGGGAGGCAGAGGCAGGTGGATCTCTGTGAGTTCAAGGCTAGCCTGGTTTACATTGTGAGTTCTAGTCCAGCTGGAGCTACAGGGAAACCCTGTCTCAAAAAGACCAAAAGAAAAAAAAAAAAGATTCCAATTTTTGCTGCCTGATGTGTGTAGAGTTGGGAGATTTCACTCAGTTTAGAAGGTACATGGTTCTGTTATTTAAGAGCAGATTTCGTCCTGGTATCTGTCCCGTCTTTCACTGGGTCTCTCAGGGCCTCCATCACATGCATAGTGGAACTTGTGGTGCAGGATCTGGGTGAGTTCATACTCATGATACTATTTTCCTTAAATGGTTTTTCTGCTGCTCTACTTTTCCTGCAGATTCCAGCTACTTTGTTAGTCTGGAACACTAGACCCTGGCACTGTCAGCTGGCAAGACTGTGGCTCTCCAAGGCCCTTGTCACAGCTGTGTCTGTGAGGGTTGGGTGTTGCTTGCAGGCCAGGAAGACATAAACTCAGAATCTTATTCCTTACTCAGGTGTTTTTTGAGATTGAATTTTTCTCTTGCTTCTAGATTCTGCTTCTAGATTCTAGAATCTAATCTGCTTTTAGATTCTCTCCAGGGTCTTAATAGTTATTCTTTTTTTTTCTTTCTTTCTTAAATTATCTTGGGGCTGGAGAGATGACTCAGCAGTTAAGAGCACTGGCTACTCTTCCAGAAGACCCAGTTTTGATTCCAAACACCCACATGGCAGCTAACAAGTGTCCATAACTCCAATTCCAGGGGATACAGTACCCTCTCCTGGCTTGTGCTGGCTTGGCACAACAGGGGTGCACTTACATACATGCAGGCAAAACACTCATACACATAAAATAAAAAAAAATTTGAACAATCTTTTAAAGTTATTTTGTACTTTGTCATTTTACCTGTGAAAGGATTCCAGGTGCCTGCCACTTTTGGAAATTCTATTTCCAGCTTAGAGTTCTAGTATCTCTATTTTTCATGAGTTCCTCTCTGAGTTAAATCTGTCTTGTGCTTATCATGAACTTCGTGTTGCTCAAAATTAGGTCTCTTTTGAAAACTGTTTTTCATCATTGCAAAGATAGTTATGTTGATCATGGGGGTGGGGTTCAGCCTAGCACTTGGAAGGTTAAGGAAAGAGAATCAGGAGTTCAAAAGCACTCTAGGTTATAGAGTAAAACCAAGACAGAGGAGAGAGAGAGACAGAGACAGAGAGACAAAGAGAGACAGAGAGAAAAGAAAGGAAAGAAAGGGAGGGAGAGAGGGAGAGAGGGAGGGAAGGAGGAAGGAGGAAGAAAGGAAGGAAGGAAGGAAGAAAGGAGGGAGGAAGGAAGGAAGAAGGAAGGAAGGAAGGAAGAAGGGAGGGAGGAAGGAAGGAAGGAGGGAAGGAAGAAGGAAGGGAATGAGAAGGGAAAAAGAGAGAGAACAGAACAGAACCAAACGGACCTTACGTTGTACTGTGTCTCCAGTGCCATTTATTGCTTCTTTCCACTCCCTCTGTCGTTCACCATTTTCCTAGGTAATTTGTGGATTGTGAGCTAGTGATTCAACATACATAAACATGGAAAAAAAGTTATGTCCTGATTTGAGCCTGCAGACAGAGTTCTATCCTTTACTCGGTGTGCCAGGAATACATGGACCATCTTTTATGTTTATGGCTAAGGATTCCTAGCCAGGCAGGTAGTATAAATGTGTGGCCCAAATCTTGAGGACCGGCTGATGATTATAATCCTCAGAAGGAGAGCTTTCTTTCTGGAACAGGGTTGGGAAAGCTTTGTCTCTAGGCCCTTCCCTTCACTGAATATAGGATAGCCCTTTAAAACTTGATCATGTACCCTTCCACGGTGGCAGAGAATATCTAGGTCTCTGAGTTCTTTTCCATTAAGGCACTATTCCTGTTCATGAGGGCAGTGCCCTCATAACCCAGCCATCTACCAGCACTGTAGCACAGGCAAGGAGGCTTCAGCATAATACATTTGGGGAGGCCGTAGTGTCTGCAAATCTCTTCAGACACAGTTTAAACGCCACACCTCTGGGAAGTTTTCTCGAGCTCCCTGGGCAGAATTCTTCCTCCCTCCTGTGTTCCTGTGCACATCCTGTAATTAAAGGGAATAAGATCAATTCAGAGTGGTTATTATAAAGAATCTGTCATATTTCTTACAGAAATTGAAGTACCAAAAATATTTCCTCTACTCACTTCCTGACTGGGTTCTTTGTTTTTTCTGTGGGCTCACTGTGTGAACTTAGACCTTTAAGAGGGTAGCTTGTGCAATGTATTGTGGGCTGTTGTGTTTTCTTCCCTTGATCTGCGTAAACAGGTTTGCGTTCGGTATTTTCATACGCAGATGAAGACGTCTCCAGCCAGCCAGCTCCTTCCCGGCGCTTTGCAATTGGCAGCATCTCTGCCTCTGCTTCTCTCTTGTGAAGAATGTGGGTGTTGGTTGTGCGATTCCTTTCAACCTGCTTCATTTCTTTTTGGACTGATGAACAATATAGCTACTCAAACTTGGACGGAAACATTAGATTCAGAGTCCCTGCAGGCATGGCAGTAAGAAGCTAATTATGCTATGTTTTCAGTATGAGTGAGACACATCTCTAGTCACTTCTTCCCTGTTCTAACTCCAGTCTCCACTGCGGGGGCAAGCCTTGCTCTTGCTTTTGGGTGTAAGGGAATTTGTTAGGAACCAAAAGCATTTTCCTGAACTCCACCTGCTGGTTGGAATGAACAAAAGCCTCACTGGAAGATCTAAATATTTAGCAAATATAGCCTCAACCTCCAAACTCTGGAGTCTGGAATACATTTCACAGACTTTCAGATTTGAACCCAGGCCAGATACACACATACTGATCCTGATTATTTGTGTTCTTTGGCAGAGGGTCTAGAGAAGTGTTATAATTCAGCTGTGCACAGAGGGAGGATTACACATATAACTTCCTCTGAGTTATCTACAGATGCTGGCCAGTAAAGTCCCCCAGCTTCCCTCTTTCTATTACTGCTCTCCATCTCCCCAGCTGGCCTACTTCATCCTGTGCTACCCCACCCCTTGCTTTTTATACCTGAGTCTCATTGTTGTGCTCTCTCTGGCCACAGGGACTTGGTACCAGCTACCTCTGTCTGGAATGTTCTTTACAGGCCTTGTTCATACCTCTTCATCTGGTCAGTTTTTCCCCCACAGTCGGATGTCAGCTTAGTACCTCAAAGCATCTCCTGAGTAAGTTAAAGCCCCTATTTTATGGCCCAAGGATATTGGATGTACTTCTCTACGTGATCCTTTGTAGAAAATGCTTCCTGAAGTGTTGTGTATATGTGGGACACATGATACACAGATGTTCATTTTATTATGTTATATGTTTTAATATATGCTTTAAAAATGTGCACAGTACTACCAATAATTAATACCCTTTTGTGAACATTGTCAGTCACCTTAACAGGCCAAAAGTAGATAAAACAAAGTAGATAAAACTAAATTATCTGAGTTAGAAATAGTATGATCAGCTAGTGGGCTTATGTGGCAAACAAGCATTTCAGGAATGGTATGAAAATGGTGAGATTTGTGGAATAATGCATTCACCAGTA
The DNA here is from genome assembly GCF_000622305.1 of Nannospalax galili. NCBI lineage: Eukaryota > Metazoa > Chordata > Mammalia > Rodentia > Spalacidae > Nannospalax > Nannospalax galili. Next base: position 2,504,005 of record NW_008340429.1, read on the forward strand.
AGTAAGCTCCTACTTTTTTTGTGCCCCACTGTACTTGCCAGGCCAAGCATATCATAAACATTTACTAAGCCATTGTAGTAGAGTATATCTCTAATTCCTGCACTTGAGAGGCTAAAGCAGGAGGAGGTTTGAGGCTAGCCTGGGCCACATAGCAAGACCCTGTCTCAGAAAAGAGAAGAGAAGGAAATATCGTTGAAAGACTGGACAACGGGTTGAATGGACAATCTAGCAAGTGCCCTCCTCTCCTCCCCAGTCATCTAAAGCCAGTGACAGGCCAGGGAGTTAGAAGGCTGATGGTTTTCTTACAGATCATGCAAATGGACTGCACACACAGCAGGCAAATAGGTACCTGTAGACTGCAAGTCTTTCCCTTCAGATTCTCAAAGTCTCTGGAGAGTCCTAGGGTGATAGGGACTTCTGCCTTTACCTGGTTGTGGAGAGCTGATACTGCACACTGGGTCCCTGGGAGGCCCACTCTGAGACGAGGGTCAGTACATAGGAAGTTAGAGTGCTTTGGGGACCCGCCTCCCCGCCCTGAGAAAGAAAGGCTCAGGTAAGGTAGAAAGGAAGTTGAAGCAGTCTCAGCAGAGACCATCTCTGACTTTAGAGTTCTGAAACCAAAAAAACCTTTTAGAACTGTCAAGAGTTGTTTTATAGATCCCCTCAGTAAGGGTGTGACCTTAGGGACACAGCTCTTCTCATGAGGTCCGTCCGTCCCTGGGCTGTCTGCATGTGAATGATTTCTATCAGATCTGGGAACCTGTCGCAGAGTTTGCCCATGTGCCTGTGAGACACTGTAGGAGTCTCCAGGAATAGCGGGTATCCATCACTCTCTGTGGGTGTGCCTTTACTGGGCTTGGAATATCTTTACTGTTTTCAGTTTTTTTCTTCATATTAAACTAAAGCCAATCTGGTCAGGGTGGCACATGCCTGTAATCCCAGCACTGGGAGGCTGAAGTGATGGATGGAATTATTCCCAGTTCAAGACCAGTCTGAGCTATACATAGTTGAATTGGAGGCCAGCCTGGGCTACATCATAAGACCCTATATATATATTTTTTTTTTCAGTAAACTTTACATGAAACCAAAGCCACTTCCTTTTCAAGTCTCATTCCAACCCCCAGATCAGAAAATCAAAATGCTCTTGGACTAGCTGCATTTCCTTTCATGTGCTCATGTAACTAAACAAACCGGGCTTCTCTGCCTATTTTTAAAAATATTTTATTATTTTTATTTTATGTGTATGCGTGTATTGCCTGCATGTAGGTGAGTGCACCTGTGTCATACAATGCCGGCAGAGGACAGAAGAGGCTGTTGGATCCCCTGGAACTGGAGTTAAGGACAGTTGTTAGCTGCCATGTGGGTGCTGGGATTTGAACCCAGGTCTTCTGCAAGAACAGTGTTCTTAACTGCTGATCCATCTCTCCAGCCCCCCTTTGCCTATTTTTATATGTTTTTCTAGGCCTTTATTGGTTAATTATTATAATTCATTAAATTTAAAAACCAAAAGCCAGACATGGTGATACACATCTTTGATCCCAGCACTCCAAAGGCAGGTGTATCTCTGTGAAATTGTGGCCAGCCTGGTCTACATAACGAGTTCTAGGTCATCAGGGACTATAGAGAGACCCTGTCTCAAAAAACAAAACAAAATAGAAAAAAAAAAAAAAACCATAAAAACAATCTGCTCATCTCTCTGGCAGTTTTTCATTTCACTTAGTAGTTCTGGGGATTGACCCAGGCTCTTGTGCATGCCGGGTAAGCACTCTACTATGGAACCACATTCTGAGATCAACTATTTTTTTTTTCTTTCAGTGCTAGGTATCAAACCCAGGACCTTGAGTGTCCTAGTCAAATACACTACCACTGGGCTACAGCTACATTTCTAGCCCATAGCCCATTCCTTTTGATTTTTTTTTTTTTTTTTGGTCTTTTTTAGACAGTCTCCCTGTAACCTAACTGGCCTGGAACTTGCTATGTAGACCAGGCTGGCCATGATCTCACAGAGTTCTGCCTGCCTCTGCCTCCCGAGTGCTGGGATTAAAGGCATGTGCCACCATCCCTGGCTTCCTCCTGACTTTTTTAAATTGACAAACTTCATTTAATATGCGGAATCTAGAATGAGATACAATAACCTAGATATGCACCAAGTAGTTCAAACTACTATGGGGAAATTAGCATGACCTGGGCCTTCTTAAGCCTCTGGTCAATTAAGGCTCTAATGTCTTTCCAGGTAGATTGTTTAAAGCATAGTATGTTCAAATGCAGACTCATGAAATTAGTCACCAAGATCCCTAGGCAAAGAATTGATCCATTTTAGCCTCATTTTATTGTATAACCATATTTATTCTGAAAGAATAAAATCCCATGTTCACTCAATCTTCATGGCAACTAGGCATTGCTTTCCAGAAGGCTTGTGTGCCTCCATCTCATTTAATTCTCCCATCACCTCTAAGGTGGACAGCACTTCATCCTCCTTTTACCAGGAAAGCAACGGAAGCACCTGTGGACTGAGTGCACTGGTGACCCCAGGGCATCAATAGACCAAGGGTACCAAGGACCAAATGCACCCATGGATTAAGTAACTCACCCCAAGTTACAAAGCCAGTAAACAGAGGATGCAGGATTCCAACTCTGGCAGTCTGGCTTCAAAACTGTCTTCTTCAACATATGTTGATTTCCATTATTTTAGTTAGGAGATGACTATCCATCTGAAGGACTTGGAAACACAGTAAATTTGGGTTGTCGTTTTGATTTGGTTTTAAATTTTTTATTTGAAACAGGGCCTTGCAGTGTAGCCCCAGCTAGCCTGGAACACGATCCTCAGCCTCCTGAGTGCTGGGACTACACTTCTGACCACCATGCCCACCTGCCAGGAACATTCTTTAAAGATGAAGGAATTAAAAAACAAAACAAAACAAAACTCACAATGCTTTCAACTAGAGGTTTTTGCCAGTACTGTAGGTTTTCTAAGAAGAAGGATTACATTTTTTCTTTTCTTCAAATGCTCTGGGTCTGGCCTGGCATAGTATATGAGCCATGGCTATGTCAAGTCCATTATTGCCTTTCTGTTTGTAATCCCTTCTTTTTGGCCTTGCTTTGTGATACTGAAGTGGGACCTTGCAGACATTTCTCCTACACCAGTGGACAAAGTGTAAGGCTTGTTTGTACAGGGTGTTGGAGGGACACTGTATGAGGAAGGCTTTTCTTGCAAGTTCTGGGACTTTCCTTCTTGCTTCTAGGCCTCATTGTCCAACTTCTCATGGGAGACCTAGTGGTACACAATCTCTGGTATGTTACTGCCCTGTAGAAAGTTATATCTAAAGAGTTTCATCAACACTCTGGTTGGAAGCTCCCTAAAGTGCCATCCTGTGGGCCACAGACATATTTCAGTAAAGTCTATATTCCATCCTTGAGAGGATGCCGGTTTCAAATTCATTCCTGCCTCTCTTCAGCCTTGGGGATAATAGCAGCTTCTTGCATCTACTATTCCAGCATTCTCTAGAGATCTCTTTACTTCTCTTAGCCATTAAAATTTCCCTGTTCATATTATTGATGTGGATACTGCCTCCTGCTTGAATGCTGACTCATATAATGGTAGACAGTAAATGATTAATAAGCGGATGGGTTAGTGCACAGTCAAGGAAAGTTTCACTTCCTCTTGCCTTTTTTTTTTTTTTTTTTTTTTTTTTTTTTTTTTTTTTTAAAGGGTCTCCTGTAGCCCCAGCTGTCCTGGAACTCACTATGTAGACCAGGCTGGCCTTGAACTCACAGAGACCCACCTGCCTCTGCCTTCCAAGTGCTGGGACTACAGGCGTGTGCCACCATGCCCGGCTCCTGCTGCTTTTTTTGAGGAGTGAACTGGGTTCCCTCTGCCCTCTCAAACCTCTCCCCAGATGTCCAAATGTCTTGCATGTGTAGCCCCAGCTGTCCTGGAACTCACTATGTAGACCAGGCTGGCCTTGAACTCACAGAGACCCACCTGCCTCTGCCTTCCAAGTGCTGGGACTACAGGCGTGTGCCACCATGCCCGGCTCCTGCTGCTTTTTTTGAGGAGTGAACTGGGTTCCCTCTGCCCTCTCAAACCTCTCCCCAGATGTCCAAATGTCTTGCATGTTTTCAACAGATCTTAAACCACATCTCCCTTCTTAAATACTGTGTGACAGATTTAGTCACACCAAGGCTACAAACTACAAACTCCCCTCTCACCTGCCCTCTCTGTGCAACCTCCCTAGATTTGCAACTTCACCTCGTAGGATCAACGATAACTTGGCTTGTCCTAAAATTTGTACCATTTCCCAGTTCTCAATGCAGGTGTTCTATTTTGAGCCCATCATAGATTTTCTGTTCATTTCCACAGGAAATTACTGAACTCTTAACACAGTTGGTATTCCCAGGCTCTGAAAGTCCTGTTTTTCCATTTTAAACAAAAGGAGTTAGTCTATAACAACATCCCTCTAACCTGTTTTAGAGAAGAAAGAGTTTGGCTAAGGCATATCGTTAAGAAAATCTAACATCTTACTCTTATGTATTTCTGGGTCAGACTAAAAACCATTGTTTTCCTATGACAGGAAAACACAAAATGTGAAAATCACAATGAAGTCTATTTCTGCATAAATTGCCTGTCTACATTTACATCCTCAAATACTTGGACCAAGTGAACCAGTTCCTTAAACTGAACAGAGTTCCAAACAGGGAGTACCTAACCTTTCATTAAGACTGATAGAACAGCATGGCAAGGGCAGGGTGAGGTTTTGCTTGTTTATGAAATAAAACAGATACCAATGTTTAACTACTGTGTGCATAAATTTAGCCCATGCGATAGTGGAAGGAGGTAAGGAAGCAATTTGGGAAATACCTCTTCCCACATCACAAACAGTTTTAACCCATCAGAATACCCCCAAATTAGGTCCTCCAATATATACATTTTATAAAGCAGTCTGGTTTCAGGCAGTGTGTGACCTCGTTTCTCTTTTTAATCTTGTAACTGGGGTGGAAAGCTATCTGTGTAGTATGTCATGGTCAATATGTCAGCCACAAAGTGGAAACAACATTACAGTGAGATTCCAATAGCCATTAGCATAGTTCCCTGAAGCCGGGGAGAATGTCAGTTAGTATGTATGGTGTCACATCCCAATGCCTCCATCTCTGACTTTTGTGATGGAAACTTAGAAAAAATTTTATGGGCTATGACAAAGAATGTTCTTTTTGTGGGGGTGGAGGACAGGTTTGAGAAGAGGATTGTGCCATTTTAATAGTTGTCAAATGAATGATTGCTAATTCATTTGAAGTGGAGAATATACATTTCAGGGTTCAGTTAGCTGTAATTCTTCATACAGTGTCATAGCTGCTCCTAGAAAATGATTTTTATGGGCTGGGGAGCAGGCTCAGTGGTTAAAGTGCTTGTGGCCAAGTGTGAGGTCTGCAGTTTGAATCCCGGGAATACTCATAAGCTAGGCAGACGTCGTGGCCACATTCTACCTTGTAATTCCAGGTGCTCTGGCTTCCTCAGAGGAAGCTGGCTGCCTCAATGAAGAGGGTGGAAGAGCTGTGGAGGATGATTCTTGATGTCAACCTTGGGCTTCCATATGTAATTATACACATGTTTGTGTGCATCCCTACACACCTGTGCCCATACACATGCAAAACATAAACAGCCACACAAAAATGGAAAAAGAAAACATTTTTTTAAATTTATGGAGATGCAGCAGAAGACACATTTTTGTTGTTGTTCACCCGGCCCCATTACCATTACTAGCTAATGTAATAAGACTCACCCAATGCTTTGGGCCCAAGATCCCCTCCTTGCCAGCCCCATGGAAAACAGGACTTCCATTGGTTAAATATCAAAAGTGATGACTTCATTTGTATTTTTATCTTTGTAGTGAAGATCCCCCTTAAGAGCCACAGTCTCAACCATCCTAAGTGTGAACATTTAGGGTACAAAGTTGCTTTTTAGCAGGGCATGGTGGCACACGCCTTTAATCCCAGTACTCAGGAGGCAGAGGCAGGTGGATCTCTGTGAGTTCCAGGCCAGCTGGGGCTACAAGGAGACCTTGTCTCAAAAAGACCCCCCCCCAAAAAAAAACCAAAACTGGTTCATTGCTGGGTGTGGTGGCGCACACCTTTAGTCTGAGCACTTGGGAGGCAGAGGCAGGCAGATCTCCGTGAGTTCAAGGCCAGTCTTGTTTAGAGCAAGTTCCAGGCCAGCTGGTGCTATAGGGAGACCCTGTCTCAAAAAGACCAAAAAAAAAAAAAAAAAAAAAAAAAATCTGGTTCATCAAGCACTAGGCATGGTGGCACACGCCTTTAATTCCAGCACTCAGGAGGCAGAGGCAAGCAGATCACTGTGAGTTCAAGGCCAGCCTGGTCTACATAGTGAGTTCCAGGCTAGCTGTGGCTACAGGGAGACCCTGTTTCAAAAAAGACCAAAAGAAAAAAAAAATTGGTTCATCAAAGATGGGAATTTCAAAATCCCCGTACAAGCTGCATTGCAGGGAGAGTATATTTATCTTATGACTGAGTCATGTTGAAAATTTTATGTGTTTTAGGTAGATAAGAAATGAGAGGGTCATTTCCAGAAATTGATGCTCAAAAGCCCTAGGTTTATAGACTTTTTCTGGCTTGGCCTACTTTATGTATTTCTTAGAAATGATTATAAAATAGGAATATGAGGGGCAAAAGAGATGAATGAGGTGATGACTAAGAGAATTAAGGAAGGAATGACCCTAAGACCTGAAGTGTGAGAATTCCTAAGAAAGAGGGAGTGGGCCTCAGTCTCCAGGACTTCCACAAGCAGGTATTTGCTGGACCAGCCCTGGAAGCTATAGCGGATGCCCTTGGAATCTCATCATTTTGTTCACTGTGTGTCATTCATGGCAAACCAGCTCAGAGAATCCACTGAACTTTGGAACAGATGGTGCCTGCATCACAGGATGTCCCGTTGTCCTATTTATTCAAGAATGAACCATGTCTTTGCAAACACTACAGTCATAACACAGGATCCTAATTGGTTCTCTCCATCTTGGAAAAGCAGAATGGCTGCTTTAAGACAGTGTTTTTCAAACTGTGGTTGTGATCCATTAAAGTCGTGGTCTGGGATTTAATTATGTTTGACCAATACCTTTTAGTGGAATTTCATAGAAAGAACAAAATGTACCTCATAATGCTTTGTGAAATTATTTTTCAGTTGTGTGTGTGTATAAGGTTATCTGTGGATTGGGTTATAATGGGAAACATAATCTTACTGTGAATTAAGCTCCCCAAAAGTCTAAAAGTATCACTTGAGGCAATATAAAATATTATTATTATTATTGTTTGTATGAGTGCATGATGTGTATGTGTGGTTGTGTATGCTGATGTGCACATGTGGTGGTCAAAGGACAACCCTGAGGAATTGGTTCTTTCCTTCCACCTTTACCTTCCACCTTTACCTGGGTTCTGGGTATCAAATTCAGTTTGCCAGACTTATGTAGCCGAGCACCTGCTTAGTCATCTTCCAGTCCTTAAGGCAACATTGGACGGAAAAGGAAGCACTGGTTGTGGTATGTAATGGTCAGGGTGACTGCCCACTGTTTTATTTCTGTTTTTACAGTGCTAGAGATTGAACCCAGGGCTTGTACTTGCTGGGCAAGCTCTCTCCACTCAGCTGCACTCCAGCTCTGTCCAGCTATTTTTTTAAATTAATTTTTTTATTACGTGTATGAGTATTTTGCTTGCATGTGTGTAAGTGTACCTGTGTTGTACAATAATCCCAGAGGTCAGAAGAAGGCATCAGATACCCTGGAACTGGAGTTATAGGCAATTGTTAGCCGCCTTGTGGATGCTGGGAATTAAATCCCAGTCTTCTGCAAGAACAGTCAGTGCTCTTACCCGCTGAACCATCTCTCCAGCCCAAGCCAGTTACTTTTCTAGGTTATCCATGATTTTCTGTGTGTGTGTGTGTGTGTGTGTGTGTGAGAGAGAGAGAGAGAGAGAGAGAGAGAGAGAGAGAGAGAATTCTGTCATATGATAAGTCTCACATCGGAGGTCTTGAGATAAAGACATACAGTATTTTGACATTGACCTAAAATTATGAATAAATCCTTATTCATAATATCTTTGCTTAAGCAGAAACCAGTCAGCTTGACAACTATAGCATAATTTCATATACTGTGTACAAGGAAGAACAAGTTTCTGATTCATTGAGAGTACTTGCTCCTGAGAGGGCAAATTTCTAGACTATTTCCCTTCTAGAAACCTAGAAAAACACCCATATTGCCTTATATGTCCAAACAAGATGAAAATGTTTTGACCTTAGCTTTTCTCATTAACTTTTCAAATTTCTGATCTAATAATAAGTATAGAAAACCAAGTAGCTGCTCCCGGCAGGGATAGCAGATGTCCTTCCATAGAGCAATGGGCATCATGGTACTCAGTAACTCAGAGACATGTTATCCATTAACAGAACATTTATTAATAGTTATAAGGTGCAGAGTGTGATATAACAAGAGAGAATGTGGTATAAAATGACAGGTGTCACCTTCATCAGAGGCCTGCATGGTGATAATTTAAGCAGTACTTTGCAGAGATGAAGATTGGGCTCCATTGCCTCCAATGTAAAGCAGGGACCTCTTCTTTAGTGACAGCTGACAGTGGCTTTTTGTGTGTACACATGCTGGCCACTGGCGGAAACAGCCAGTTCCATCTCTACCATGTCACCAACTGTCAAAAGCCCATATGCTCCTCACTTTGTGGGGAGTGTTGGACACCTTGCCACAGTCTGCTTGGAAATGAGTGCGCATGAGAGGCGTGTGGCAGGCATATGGCTTCAATACTTACTTAAGGAAGTGAGTGCACAACAGAATGTTCCCAGGTTTAATGCTTGCAAGGCATGGGGACCAGCCCACAGTCCCTTTCTGCAAGATCTGACAGCTCTTTTCATGACTTGAAAACAGCCCATCCCCCTAAGGCTGACACAGAGCTGACACTGGAAGTCTTGGGTTTACTTTTACTTTACCACGCTTGTCCTCTACCACTTTTGGGGGTTATCTTATGTTGTGGATTTCTGGGACTTGCTATTTATTCAGTGGGAACCCGTGAAGTCTGTGTTTTGACTTGACTGAAAGAAATGAATCCACAGCATCTTTCGTCATAAATATAATGCCCTGGCTAGGGATACAGCAGTGAACTACACAGACATGGCCCCCAGGAGCCCCAGTACCCAGAACAGTGCCTGGTATACATTAGACCTGCAATATGCATTGAGAAAACACGTGGTGACTAAGTTGATAGTCAAGGTCTATAGCTGTGCTTTGGGTCTCTGAGGGAGGTTGCAGATTCCATTGCATCTTTGTGCAGTGGTATTTAATTTGTTCTGGCCAATGTTATACTTGAGTTTGATTCATATAATAAAAACTACTGACTATTATAAAGATCTGAGATTTCATCTCTGGGTTCTTTAGTTGGCAGAGTTTTCATGCTAAAGAGATGGGAAGCCATACCACGTCATCCACATCATGCCTGGGAAGATTACTAAAACAAAAACAGAATCATCTTATCCAAGCTATAGAAACAAACACAAAATTGTGACGTCCTCTTGCTGAAAAAAAAGCAGAACATTATCATTAGCCACAGTGTCAACTCAGTTTAGCTCCTCAGTCCCACTAGTGCTTTGAACTTTCAGATTGCCATCTTTCTCCCATCCTAAATGTGACAGTTCAGTTATAAGGAATTATGTTCCAGTTCCTTGTCAAATGAGCTAGCACTTGCATCTGTTTTCATCCACAGTCATTGCCTTAAATACCCATTAAAAAAATTATGTGTATGTATGTGTGTCTGAGTATGGGTTTGTGCACATGCACGCAGTACTCTCAGAGGTCAGAAGAGGGTGTTGGATCCCCTGGAGCTGGAGTTTCAGGCAGTTGTGAGCCATCCAACCTGGGCTGTAGGAACTAAACTCCAGTCCTCTGCAAGAGCAGTATATGCTCTTAACTGCTGGGTCATCTCTCCTGCCCCTAGATATCCATTTTAAAAGAATATGGATAACAGTACAGTGGAAGACAAAGAAAGGAAGTCTCATGAATAAATGTACTGTATTAGATAACTGAGTAGCTTATACATCCTATGATTATCATTCTCGGTGGCTGAATACTAATCCATTTAACACTTTCAAGCTATATAAATTATACATCCTATGATTATCATTCTCGGTGGCTGAATACTAATCCATTTAACACTTTCAAGCTATATAAAATGTGTTGAAAACATAGAGTCTCACAGTATATTGAAACGGCTTATGAAAGTCCTTTCCATGGCATTAGTGTCATATGTCAGAGATGAATAGTGTTTCTAATTTGCCAGCCACTTAGGCCAAGTTTACTTTAAGCAGGAAGCCTGTTTAGAGAAGTAATAGTAACAGAAATGGTCTCTTGGGGGAAAGCTGTTGGTGAGGTTTAACTTTTTTTTTTTTTTGAAGTATATGTTCTATGTCTTCTAAATGGGCGTTTTATAGGCATTAGACCAAATTGCCTTAAAACCATGCTTAATACAGGCATATCTACCATGGACGCTGCTTGAATGGTCAGGGAGACTCCTGCAGGGTGCATGTTTATAGTGAGGTGGAGTCAGGGAAGGGGAGGGTTTCAGTAACCATCCTTTGAGCAACCCTCGAGGATCTGCTCTTGAGAGCAGGGTGGAGGCCCAGCAGAGTCTACGGGACCTGGGAACTTGTTCAAAACCTAGAAACTCCAGCCCAGCCCCATCAAATGAGAATCAATAATTACTCCAGAGCCCAAGATGATCTGTATGCTCGCCAAAGTTGGGGGATCACCATGCTGGTGGCGGTGGGGGGGCAACCCCTGTTTCTTGGTGGCCAAGCACACCTGGTCATGGTGTCACTTTCTCTTTCCTCTTCCTGGCTTCCAAAATCATTCTTTTTAGAGGCTAGGGTCCTGCCGCTAATGGTACCCTTTCTTATCACCCCCACATCCACTCCCCAGACTGACATCAACTTTCCAACATCTTTGTGCATGCTTTATCAAGAAACTATTTCCAGGGCTCTCCCCATGACCTTAGGGGTTTCCTGCTGCCGAGGAACTTGGTAATGGCTGTGTGCTGTGGATTTGACCTGCCTCTCTGCGGCTGAGCCTCACATCTGCTGGTTCTGCGCTAAGAGCCCTATCTTCCAGTTGTCCACCAAAATGGCGCTTCCTTTCCACTTTAACTTCCGTCTATGCTTGAGCGGGGATTTCTGCCTCTATTGTGGACCTCCTCTAGCCTCACCTTCAGTTTCTCTGCTAATATTTATGGAGTGTTGCCAGGGGAAAGGGCAGTCCTGCCAGATGCCCGGGGGACTCACAGCCAGGGCTTATTCCGTAGGGTAAATGGCATGCAGTCACTATGGACTCTCTTGGCAGACCCCTCCGCATGCTTCATGTGGCCCCATCTTTGCATGTTGGGGTCCAGCCTGCCCTGAAGCAAGTGGACATCCAAACCCAGACCTAGACTGGCCAGCCAGGCCTCCGGAAGCGATTTGGTCCCTCTATTCCAAACTGTGCCTTGGGGGAAAGGCTCAACAGAAAAGTGAACTGGCTATGTAGAAGCGCTTTGCTGACGGATTCAGGCTCTGTGAGCTGGGGGTTTGCGCAGCCAATGGTCAAGGGAACATTTTGGAGTCAACCAAAATGGGGAACACATGGAACAGACTCTCTAATCAGAAGACACTGGTAGGGGGAGAAACAAGATTGCTTTCTGGCCGTAGTGAGTCCGAGGACCGCGCTTGCAGCTTCCGTTCTTCTTGAGGCCGACAAACCAGTTCTTCTCAGCATGCTTCTTGGATACGTAGGTGTTGTAATGGTTTTCCTCCAGCCTTTCCAGGAACAAGCATTCTTCATTTGGTGTCTGCTAAAAGGATGAAAATCAAAGGAGGGCAGAATAACTAGTGAGTTATTTGAAACCGAGTTCCTCTTCTGCTCACTAGCTATGTGACCTTGGGCGCTGTACTAAAGAAATCTGTGATCAGTCTCTTCTGCAGGACATCTGGGATCTGAGAGGACTTATCTCAAAAGAGGGTCACAAGGACTTGAGGAGGAACTGCACACACTGAGCACAAATAGCTTCTGCTATTACTGTAAGCTTCCTTTCTACCTACTGTTCTCAGGATTCTGGCATCTGTGCTGGAGAGATTCTGTTGGGCTCCAACTACTGGAGTAAAGGTGGGACTTTTCATCTCTGTGGAGGCCTGGCCATAGGCGTGACCACAGAAGCATAAAAAAGATGAAAGCCTACTAAACCTCCTTTCCATACTGGTGACTTTCATTAGCAAGGTCACGATTCTACATTAGTATTGCTACAAACATGAATGCTTGTGCAAAATTTGTCCTAAGCATGAAACATACACTGAAACTTAAATACATTCATGTTGTTGCTGTGTTGAAATGGGTCAAGCCCAGGCTGGCCTTGAATTCCTGGTCCTCCTGCAGCTGCCTCCTACAGACATGCACCACAATGCCTGGCCACTTTGAAAAAATAAAAATTGTTTTATTTATTTAGTTATTTGTGAAAAGAACTGTACTCTTCAAAAAATTGTTGCATTTATTTGTATATGTATGTGTGTGTGTGTGTGTGTGTGTGTGTGTGTACTTGTATGGACACTTTATGCATGCAGAGGTCAAAGGACAACTTGTGGATGTCAGTTCTTTCCTTAGATCATGTGGATTCTGGGAACTGAACTCAGATTATCAGTCTTGGTAGCAAGCATCTTTACTCACTGAGTCATCTCACTGGCTCAGAATTATACTCTTAAGAAAATCACAACTTTTCCCAGCACTCAGGAGGCAGAGGCAGGTGGATTTCTGTGAGTGCAAGGCCAGTATGGTCTGGTCTGCATAGCGAGTTCCAGGCCAGCTGCAGCTACAGGGAGAACCTGTCTCAAAGAAGACCAATGACAGGGCTGGAGAGACAGCTCAGTGGTTAAGAACACTGGGTGCTCTTGCAGAAGACCCATATGGCAGCTAAGAACTGTCTGTAACTCCAGTTCCAGGGGATCCGATGCCCTCTTCTGATCTCTGCAGGCATTGCATGACATGGGTGCACTTACATACATAGTCATACACATAAAATAAAAATAATAAATATGAAATAAGGGTATTGATTAAACAAAATATTGCCCATCACAAATAAATAGCTTATAGAAGTTTAATTATAATGCAGTTGAGAATAATAATTGAATTTTAAAGCATACTTATTGTCAT
>NW_008340429.1:2517327-2520320 GCF_000622305.1 Nannospalax galili
AATAAATATATTTTTTTAAACTTACAAGTTTTAGTATGAAATCGGGAAATAGGTACTTTTATGCAATGTTGATAAAATAAATTGGTGGAAACTTTTCTGAGCATAGCTTGAAGATACACATCAAAATTTAAAACATGTATTCTCATATTTTCTGTCCTTTGTATATGTGTATATGTGCTCTGGGAATTGAACTTAGAGCCTCTCACATATGCTGGACAAGCACTCTACCCCAGCCCTAAAACAAACACTATCTTGGACTCAGGAATTTCACTTCTAGGACTTTACCCTTAGGAGGCAGTTGAATGAGTGCAAAGTCCTGTTTTTGAGGGTGGGCTTTGAAGAGTTGGCCCTGGTGACAGCACAATGGAAGATGTACACAGCCAGGTGATGGAGGGGATAAAACTACATACACCCTTACAGCAGAATCCAGGGCAGCTGCAGACTTACTGAAATAGCCAAAGCATATTAGTAATGGGTTCACTGAAAAATGTCCAATTTGTCTATTAAAGAGAGTGAGAAGCCACTGTTTCAAATTGCTATTTGACCAGATTTTAGAACACATGTACTAAATTTGGATTTAAGGCAGTTCTGTAACTCTTATATGTTATTCTTGCAATGACCTGCCACACCTGACTGTGCCTTTTTGAGTCTCTATGGTCTCTATGGACTCTCTTCACCCCCCCAGTCATGAGTCCCTTTCTCATGGTTTCCAATCAGATTGTTCATTGTTCTGTATGTGTGGACATGTTTGTACTATTAGGTTATAAGCCCTGTCAAGGAAAGAGATGGAATCTTGTTGGCCTTTATGGCCTTATATCTTCCCATCAGACTCAGAACTTTGAAGATGAGCAGAGAATAGCTGCTCACCAACTAGGGAGCACATTAATGTATTTTTTTTTCTTCCTGCTTGAGGTGGAGCCAGATCCCTACTAGGCAAATAGTCTGCCACTGAGCTATATTTCAGCCCCAAAGTTAGCTTTTATTAGTAAAGACCTGTGCACAGGAAGGGTCCAGCTTCTTATTCATTTATAGTCTAAGGAAATGACACCTGAGTGAGACATTGCAGATCCTTCTAGAACAAGATAGGATATAAATATAATATTTAATTGGATGACTCTGCCTCAGGAGGAACTCAGTCCAGACACTAGTGTTGGGGCACATTGTTTAAGTAGAAGGAGGAAGGTGGTTTGGGACTGTGTGGGTTGTCATGTCCCTGTAGGGGGATCGCCCCATTAAGCCCCTAAGTGGGTGTCAGGCCGGCATTCAGTGACTAGGACGAGGAGGGACTGTTCCCCATCTGATGTCTCTGTCACATTGGAACATCTGACACAGAGTGGCTGAGTCATGGCTGAGTCACAGCCGGCCATCTTTAAGGTGCTGCATCCCTCAGCCAGGATTTGTGGGCACTTGCCCTGCACTTGGCATAGTGCTGAGCGCATATTCCTCAGCTCTCGATAGATGCCTAGCCTATTGTTGTGGTTATTTCCTTTCATATTTAGCATGCTTTTCCTCTAGTTACACAGGTGACATACACTCATTGTAGAAAATTTGGAAAATACAGGAAGCCATTATTACTGACTTAACACCCCCATAGATAACTATATTAATATTTTGGTATATAGCTTTTCAAACTAAATTCTTCAAAATAAAAATATCCTTTTCTCATGGACTACAAATTTGAGTTAAAATCTGTTCAGAACATGAGACAGAGCTTTGGAATATTTTAGCACTTCCCTTTATTAATGTGGGACATGCAAAAATTCCTAGGTATGAAATGCTAAAATTCTATGTTGGGTGAATTGAAGCAATAGCTAAGGCTGGCGGAGGAAAAGTGTTTTTTCTGGAGCTTTGAGGAAAGTGGTTTCGGTAGCTCTCCCCTGTTTTAATGTAAGTAAAAAATGTTAGAATAGCTGGGCATGGTGGTGCACATCTTTAATCCCAGCAGAGGCAAGCACATTTCTGTGAAATCAAGGCCAGCCTGGTATACATAGCAAGTTACAGGCCAGCTGGAGCTGTATCCTGTCTCAAAACAAGAACGTTAGAATAAGCATCAAAATTAATTTCAAATAGAAAAAGCCTAAAAACTGTGGTGTATTCCCCAAGACATATTAAGTGTGTGGGTCTCAGCAGCTGACAGCTTGTTTCAGAGGCACCACTGTCTCCCAGGTGTCCATCACTAGTGGGCAAGGTCCATGTGCTGTCTCACTGGACCCTCGCAAGCCTGTGTGAGGCCGTCACTCACTGTTCATTACTATCCCAATGTAGACAGGGCTCACAATGGGCATGAGATTCAGATGTGAGTCTGAGATGGAATAGTTGATCTGTTGATTGGTTTGATGACCAATTGGAAGAACTGGTCATCAAAGTTCAAATCTGCTTCCCATGCAGCAGTCACTGCCTAGCTCCAGCCTGAAGTCATCTTCTCATTGTTGGCTCTTTCAGCTAAATCTGTGAATGACAAGATTCCATCTCTGCCCCCTAGTGGGGAACTGCACTATGTTCGCACCCAGCATGCTTCCAGTACCTATGCTGGCTGGATACTAGTGAAGGCAAACCCCAGACTAAACTTGCCCTACAGGCTGCTTTTTGGTAGGCATCTTCCTGAAAGGGACAGAGCAGGTTGGATCCGGTCACACAATACAAGCAAACCCCTTACGGTTCTTAGGCTTCAGAGAAGGGATTACTTAAATCCAGAATCAGTGCAGGTTGGTCTTGCCTCCCAGGCTAAATCTTTTTTTTTTTTTTTTTTTTAATCATTATTTTTTAAATTTTTAGTAACTACATGATTAGAAGAAGCATTTCACTACAGCTTTAACATATTCAGTAACACACTCCAGAGCAAGAGTACACCTCTTTCACAAATGGGTGTAAGTTTCTAGGTTCACAGTTGAGTTAATATAGCTATACAATATTGAACTTAGTATAAGCCCTGTAAGACATAAAATTGAATGAGTTTTTAACCTTTAAAAAGACCTCCATTTCATTTTAGAATA
>NW_008340429.1:2520393-2530115 GCF_000622305.1 Nannospalax galili
CTAGTCATGGTCAGTTGCATTTGGAACCTTGGCACCTGTGTATGGATATAAAGTCATCGGGTAGATTTCAGTGGTAACGTTTATCACCTCTACTAATTAACATGATGTAAATTTCCATGTTTCCTCCTCAAATATAATACCATTTTTTTAAATTTGTTGATTTGTGTGTGTGTGTGTGTGTGTGTGTGTATGTATGTGTATCACACAGAACATCCCAAACCATCTTATTCAACTATATACCCACTTCCCAGATGGCACTCTCCCATACCTGCCTCCCCCACCAGAGCCCTTATACTCTACTATCCCTGCTACTGTCTGCTGTGTTGTCAGCATCCCCAGCCCTTCCTCACTGCTTGCCCTTCTGGTGAATCTAGTCAGCCTATCTAGAGGTCTTTGTTGTAGGAGGGTCAGCTGTTCCTCATCTAGAGGTAATCAGTTGTCAATATTCCTTTGGATAAGATTGGGGTCTGCTGCTAGGTCAACTAGTTCCAGGGGACTATGAGCATCTCTCAAAATGTCCTGTACTGGTGGTGGGTCACCTGTCCTCGTGATCAAGGAAGCCGAGGAGACCCCACCAGATGGACTTGAACCAGTGTCCATTCTCTAAAGAGGAAGGTCAACACAGAGGAATCATTTCCTCCATGCTTCCAAGCAAAACCAACCATGGTCCAGCAGAACCTTTCACTTACCTTCTCATAAGCGGAACTGATAAAAGAAAGGAGCCAGGGGCTCCTCCCAATCCCATGTGACCCCTGAGGAACAGATCCTAAAATGATCTTAAGAGTGAAAATAAATTGGTTTATCTGGGACAACTGTATGGCCTTAAACACCCAAAAGGAAAGTATAACCAAAGATTAAAGGGGCCAATATAATTTAAGAGCCCATATGCATAGCTAAAGGCTACATAACAAGCAACAATGCCAGATAGGAGATACCCAGGCTAAATCTTAAAGCAGAGAGTCTACAAGGGGCCAATCAGATTGCCTCTTTCTGCTTTTCTTAGCAGAGATAGCATGAAGGGCCAATCAGATAGCCCTTATACCTGCCTTTTTCCTACTGAGACAAGGTATACCCAATCAGGCTTGTATCAAGCTCTGACTGAAAGAAGGAAGGAGGTGTTGTGGAGGGCTTTAGTTACTAAGAAACAATTAGATGACATTTCTCCACACTTCCCATTCATCCTTACAGCCTTTCAGTATCTACACTGGCAGGAGCCACAGATCAGTGTTGAATTAAGTTACTAAAATTTTTATCATTTTGGTCAATCTTCTCAGCATAAAAGAGGCTATTTAAATTTTTTTATGCATGATATATAAACTGCAATTTTATTTATATGTATTTAATTAATTTGCTTATTTTTATTTTATGCATTATGAGTGTTTTGCCTGAATGTATGCAAGTTTACCATATGTGTGCAATGCCTGAAGAGGCCAGAGGGTGTCAGATCCCCTGGAACTGTAGTTACAGATAGTTGTTAGCCACTATGTGGGTGCTGGGAACTGAACCTGAATCCTCTGCAAGAGCAGCCAGTGCTCTTAGCTGCTGAGCCATCTCTCTAGCCCATATATATAAATATTAAGAAGCTGGGGGAGAAAGCTTAGTCTGTAAACCTGAGTTCAATTCCCGTATCCACATTAAATAATAATAATAATAAAAAAAAAGCCAGGCCTGGTGATGTGTGCTTGTAATCCCAGTGCTGGGGAAGCAGAGACAGAGATCCCTATAGCTTGTTAGCCAGCCAGCCTAGCCTACAAGTTACAGTCCACACAAGTAAGGGACCCTGTCTTTTTTTAAAAGATGGGGGTGGGGGAGAGAGAGAGAGAGAGAGAGAGAGAGAGAGAGAGAGAGAGAGAGAGAGAGAGAAAAAAAAAGACAAAAAAAAAAAAAGAAATGAATCAGGAATGATACCCAAGGTTGTCTTCAGGTATCCATATACATGTACACATATACACACACAAAACATTAAGAGATACACAGGTAGTTGGTCAACTCAAGAAACATTTTTAGAATGAATGAATAAAATAAGATTTGGTGTTTTGAAATGAGTGCCTAACAAGTTACCAAAATATCAATCAATGTTTCCTCTCTGTCTGTATGATAGCAGCTGAGTATTTTGAGAGAACACCACAAGAAGCTCTTTTATGTTTGTGCCGAAAATAAGGCAAGGTAGAGGGTGGGAATCCTAGTGGAAAAAATAACAAACAGAGACTAATTGATGGTTTTTCATTTGCATCACTCTGTGTAACAAGATTTCTGGAAACCTCAAGCCTTGGCTGAGTCGAGAGGCATCCAGTTTCGTACTTACTGAGCCATATAAAAGTCCATCCGTGTCCATGGCCAAGTACTGGCCAGACTCAGTTCCCTTTATATACACCTCGCCCACGCTTTCCGCACTCAGCTGCAGCTGAACTGGAATGAAAATAACACAAGCAAAAGTAAACAAATGCCACACTTTTGCCAATAGACCCCGTAGCCAGAAGAGTGGAAAATTCTGCTCATTGGTTTTGTAGTGCTGCAAGGATGAGCCTCCAATGTATCAGAACATAGCAGTTCCTTTTCCTTTGGACTCCAGGGAAAGCTGTCAATGGGGAATTACGTTCCTGACAAGAGGAGACAAAGGTTGGCTTGTGTACCTATCCACCCTGTACACATCTGTCCAGGGTTTATCTTCTCTCCCACTGTAATCTGGGGAGGGGCGGTAATCACAGAAGGAAGTGGCACTGGTTTCTCTCGCTTTGTCACTCCAGAGCTCCTGGGGTGCTGTAGATCTGGCCGTGGCAGCTTCTTTCACTGTCACGCTGCTCGTTGGGGCCATTTGTGTGCCCTGCACTTTCAAGGCAGGGAAAAGCTTGCCAGCAGACCACTAGTATTTTAAAATCAGAGATTGTTCTTTTTCCAGAGAGGGTCCCAGGGAGTCAAAACTGGCTGGCACCTATGAGATGCAGGAAACTCACCCATAGTGAAGTTCAATGAACTTCCCAACCTCCAGGTTATCCCAAAGGGGTCCCAGAAAAAGGGATGAGCTCAGGAGGGGGATGCAGTCACTCATTTATCTGGAAATGCAGGGACGAAAACAGTGGTTCTCACCTGGGGACCATTTTCTTCCACAAGGGACATCTGTAATTTCTAGAGGCTGTCACAACTGGAGGGGATAGATCACTGGAACTAGTGGGCAGAGGTCAGGTATGCTGTAGAACACCCCCTCAATGCAGAGGGCAGCCCTAAGGGTCCTGGGGCCCAGGCTGAAGAACCCCCAAGATTAAAGGAAAGGGCTTGGAGTCAAATAAGCCACACATTTCTGTGTCCTCTAGTTGATACCGCCAAGGTGCCTCCATTAGCCCTGGATACAAAATCAGATACCAATACCCAACTGATAATTGTTACTTTGGTCATTCACCTTTAAAGGGAGGTGCTTTGATGGTTCATCCTTGGGAGTTAGAATGAATTCTGGATTCCTCTGGGCAATTTTTTTTAGTCATCAGACTGTCACAACTGTCACTATGACTAGGAATGAAAGGTCCAGAATAAGCAAATCCATTAGCACAGCAAGGAGATTAGTGGCAGCCAGGGCCCAGGTGGGGCCAGGGTGGAATCATGGCTAAGAGGTGGGGTTTTGATTTCACTTCTAGTGGTAATGAGATCAAGCCACTTACAGGTTTCAAACTTGGAAACACTAGTAGAGCAGACACTGAGGAACACCTCACCCCCACCCGCACCCCACAATACAGTGAAGGAGACACAGCACCAGCAGCTGAGATTCTGGCTCTTCCTCCTGTGCATAAGCTTTGTCCTGGGAGATGGAATCACACAGGAAGCCCATCCTAGAGATGACATGTGTTTACCCTCCTAGAGCTAGCAAATGCAAGTATTGCCATAGGGCCCCCTTCTACAACAGTGATAACAGGCTACTCACGCAGTTCTGCATCCCCCCCTTTCTTCCTTAGCAACTGCCAGGGCCTAACTGAGTTCACTTCACTGTTTTTGCCAGCTGAATTGTGTTCTGTTATATAGCTATCTACACCCTAATCTAGCTTTGGTTATTTCTGAGAGTTTGGTCATAAGACAACAGGCTAAAAGGCCTCCAGAAGCTCTATCCAGCATCAGAACATGTCACCCGCCTTCTCAACTTTGTTCTAACTTTTTCAGCGCACAAATCTCATGTGTGTGTGTGTGTGTGTGTGTGTGTGTGTGTGTGTGTGTGTGTGTGAGTGTGGAGACAAGAGACAACTTTGGGTGTTTTTGTGTAGTTCTTATTAACTTTTATGTGTGTGTGTGTTCTTGCTTGCCTGCATATGTACCATGTGCATGCAGGGGCTTGTGGAAGGCCCTGCGTTGGAACCCCTGAAACTACAGTTACATGTGGTAGTGATATGGATGCTGGGAACTACACCTGAATCCTCAGCAAGAGCAGCAAGTGCTCTTGCTGAGCCATCTCTCTAACCCTTACTTTGTTTTTTGAGACATGGTTTCTCACTTGGCCTGGAACTTGCACATTAGGGTAGGCTGGCTGGCCAGGGAGCCTAGATATCCATCCGCCTCTGCTTCCCTAGCACTGGGATCACAAGCACACACTGTCACACCCAGTTTTTTGTTTTTTTTTTTTTTCCTACTTGGCTTCTGGGAACTGAACTCGTGTCCTCATGCTTACATGGAAAGCACTTTACTGACATGGCAAGCACTTTCAGCCCTCACCAAGCTCTTTCTTGCCCAGGGATCCTTGCATATGCTATGCCTTTTATCTGGCACCTTCTTCACCCAGATGTTTATAACGTTGGTTCTCCTCCTTCAAGCCTCAGCCTAAACAGCTTCTCCTCAGAGGACTGCCCAATGCATGTGACACTCTGACAGTGGGTCCTCCCCCCATTCCCTGATCCCTGCCTGTGTCTCTCTTGTGCCCATGCCTTCTCTTTCTCACATGTTCACTTCTTTCATACACTAAGTATACAATTATTTTATTACCTAATGGTTTATCAATTTATTTCTCCATGTAAAGAGCAGAAAGGAGAGAAGGGAAAGAATTTTGTCTGTCCTCTGTCCTCTTGGGTCCCCAGCACTTTACACAGTGCTCTACCCACAGTGCCCAATCTGTTGAATGAATAATGCTAGGCTAATGTTGGTGGAGATGATTCTGCTAGGCCACTGTCAGCAAACTGTGCTCTTTGAATTGTGTTTCTAGCATATTCTGTGGAGTTAATGGGGTCAAGGTAAGAAGCATAAGGCTTAAGCTTGGGCTCAGCCCCCAACTGTAAGGGTGACTTTGACCAGGCTAATTAACCTGTCTTGGGCGCAATGAAATTTGATAGAAATGGAACCCAAACACCTGCCATAGTGCCCAAGATTGGTTCAGTAGCCTGACCAATCTATCACCCTGATAGTTGGGGGCAAAGCCCAGTCTCAAGCCTTATACCTCTCTATCAAGTTCTTCGCAGATCTCATAGTCTGTGAAGCAAGTATATACATTCAACAGCAATAGGAACAGAATGGAATTTCCACACAAAGGGATGAAGATGCATGCTTCAACATGGATGCATCCTGAGAATAGTCACAGAGTACCACACATTTCGTGATTGCATTTGCATGAAAGGTCCAGAATAAGCAAATCCATAGATATGGCAAGTAGATTAGTGTTAGCCAGAGGCCTGGAGAGGTGGAGATAAAAGAATTATGGCTTTGGGCTTCTTTTTGGAAAATCTTAAAAATTATAGAGATGGTTATACAACTCTGTTAAAAAAATTGTAAGGCTCAGAGAGATGGTTCAGTGGGTAAACCTGATGACCTGAGCTTAGTCCCTAGATCCCATGGTGGAAGGAGAGACTCGACTCCTGCAAATTGTCTTGTAACCTCTACACAGTGCACATGTGCACCACACACACACACACACACACACACACAGAGAGAGACACACACACACACAATAAATAAAATAAAAAATATTGTAAGAGGAAAAGCCTAGATTGTATACTTTAGATAGGTAAATTTTATATATGAATTACACCTCAGTACAGCTGTTGGTTTTAAATGTTTTGGATGTTCCCTGTACTTCATGGTTTTCATAGAGCTTTCCTGTGTTCTTACTATCAACTTCTCATCATAGTCCTATATGATTAGGTGAGACCAACCTACTGAATCACCATACTGATTACCCACATATGCTGGGAGCCGTGCTAGTTTCTGCCTTGGCATGAAAGGGGTAAAACTAGCATGTGGGCTGCAGACCCTGACCTGGTTTGGCTGTACATTAGCTTGTGATTGCTGGCAACAAGTTGTCTGGTTTCCTTAACTATAACCATAGTTGTGGTGAGAACTGAGTGAGCCAATGCTGGAAGAGTGGCCAGTATAACCAAGTCATTTCCTTTGTATATCTGTGACCTCATGAGCTCCTCATAGATCTCCCAGAGGACAGTGGCACCTTCCCCAGCCTCAAGGGGAGGAGATAAAACTTGGTGAGGGTAGTTTCTAATCAAGGATAGTCTTATGAGATGGGGCAGAACCACGGCCAGAACCAGTCTTCCAAGTACCCTGCTTTTCCTCTTCTTCAGACATCTTGGATTCTCTTACATGGGCTCTTGAGTTCAAGATCAGACATGGTGAGGGACTTTCTGGGTTCATCTGTGGCCATGGGATGAGTGTAGCTAGTACCTGGGACTTTTTAATCTGCTTACCACCCATCTTTGCAAGTATTTAGTTTAACATGCCATCTGTGCTACAGATATGCTAAAAGGCAGGTTCTTTAGGTAATCAAGGAAGATTCTGTTTTTAGAATATTTTATATTTATTTTTATCTTTATTTTTTATTTTTTATGAGTACTTTGTAAGTAACTGCACTGCATGTGTACAGTACCTGCAGACACCAGAAGAGGGCACTCTATCCCCTGGAATTGGTTGTGAGTCACCGTGTGGGTGCTGGAAACTTATTCCTGGTCCCCTGCAAGAGCAGCCAGTGCTCTTAACTTCTGAGTCATCTTTCCAGCCGCGGAAGATTAGTTTTTTGAGACAGGGTTTCATGTAGCCAAGGCTGGCCTCAAGCTTGCTATGTAGTAAAAGATGACCTTGAATTCCTGATCCTCCTGCCTCTACTGCCCAAGTACTGGAATTACAGGCTTATGCTACAACACTCTGCAAGGAAGATTTTTAAAAAGCATTTCTGGAAAGATGGCCCAGCAGTTAAGAGCACTGGCTGCTCTTGCAGAGGACCTGGGTTTGGTTCCCAGAACCCACATGGTGGATCATTTCAGTTCCAGGGCATCTGAATGACATTGCACGACATAGGTGCCCATACAGACAGGCAAGTGAAACACTCATACACATAAAATAAAAGTAAATAAACCAAAAAACGAAGAATAAAAATAAATAAATTTTAAAGAACATTTCATTTCCTAATTCATTTCTGTTCTGCCTCCTTAGATACTATTTGTCTTGCTGCAGGGCTAGGCAAGGGCTAAGCATAAGGTCTTCCTTATGTGGAATCCCATCATGGTCATGGACAGGCCTCACAGAAATAAACAAGAGCCGGGAGCCTGCTTGACACATGACTTCAGCCCTCAGTCATGAGCCCTACACCGGGGTTGGTGTGTTGGTGAGAGTTCATCCCAAGAGTTTCCTCTGTAAATATTATTTCTACAGGATGTCCAAGTTTCATAGCTCATTTTCACTGGATTTCTTTCTGGCTAAGTTTCCTACACATATATTTCTGCAAGCAGGGCTAGCAGGAAGGAGTAACACCCAGCCCACACTGCTCGCGTCCATGACTGGCTATCTAGCTCTCTGGTGGGACTTCACTCAAGTTGTCCAGACGAACATCTTTCAGCTACCCCAGCGCAAGAGCAAGGAAAGAGAAAGCACGAGAAAGGAGCCTCAGAAAGAAGCAGGGGCTGGCCCCACAGCACTGCTTCCCCCTGCAGCAGAGCAGTAGGAGGGCTGGAGAGCGGCTCAGTGCACACACACTCATCTGCCATGGGCTGGGATTTGTGTGCAGTGCCAGACATGGTCCCTGCCTCCCGGGGCTGACACAGGACTAGGGAGACAGACACACAAACCTATGAATGAGAAAGCAGCAAGATAACAAAGACCTCATTTGTTTCGGAGCAAAATCAGATAAAAAAGCCAAAAGTACACTATGAAGTCTGCCTCCTTTCCTGCCTCTCTCTCTCTCTCTCTCTCTCTCTCTCTCTCTCTCTCTCCCTGTCACTCTCTCTGTGTGCCTCTCCCCCACCTATTCTTTGAGAGAAAAGCAGGAGATAACATGCTGCAAAGAAATTGTGGGAGAATAAGTAAATAGTTGAGATAGTTGATAAAAAATTCCAAGAAGCAGGAGCCGCTATGTACAGCTCATGAATAGGTGTGCTGGTTGGTTTTTGTCAGCTTGGCACAAACTAGAGACACTTGGGAAGAAGGAACCTCAGTTGAGGAATTTCCTTCACCCCATTGGCCTATGGCCATGTCTGTTAGACATTTTCTTAATTGGTAATTGATGCATGAGGACCCACCCTACTGTGGGTGGTGCCATCCCTGAGCAGGTGGGCCTGGACTATGTAAAAAAAAAAGTAGCTGAGCTAGTCAGGGGGAGCAAGCCAGTAAGCAGCATTCCTTCATGGTCTCAGCTTCAGTTCCTGCCTTCAGCTTCCTGCCTTAAGTTCCTGCTTTGGCTTCCCTTCATAATGGACTAAATAGCTTTTGGTCAGTGTTTTATCCTAGCAACAGAGGTAATTAGAACAGATGTACAGTAAAATATGAAACTGCCACATACCACCCAGGTCTGTACAGCAGCTGCCCTGGGGAGGCTAAGAAGGGCTGAGACTGGGGAGGGTGGAGAAGGGATGCTTCATTTCTGTAAAAATCAATTCAGCAGCATCTCTGGGTCATGGACTACTGGTGTTTGCTGGTCTTTGGTCTGTTTCTAGGGCATGGTTTTGTGTTTTACTACATACATATTTATGGAGTATTACGAGCTTTTCATCAAAGATTTACCATCTCCCACAATTCTTCCTGCTTTCCAGCCGTGGTAATGTTTTAAAGCTCTATTCCTAATCAGAGGGCAGAACCCCAGAGCTGTCAAAGACTCTCATTCTTTTGTTGTTGTTGTCCGATTTTTTGAGACAGGGTCTCCCTGCAGCCCCAGTCACCTGGAACTTACTGTGCAGATCAGGATGGACTCAGACTCACAGAGATCCATGTGCCTTGCCTCTCAAGTGCTCATTTTATGTATTTATTATTTTATTTTATTTTATTTCATTTTATTTATTTATTTTTGGTCTTTTTGAGACAGGGTCTCCCTGTAGCCCCAGCTTGTTTAGAACTCACTATGTAGACCAGGGTGGCTCCGAACTCACAAAGATCCGCCTGCCTCTGCCTGCCCAGTACTGGGATTAAAGGCGTGTGTCACCATGCCCAGCTGACGAAAAGGTTTTTATTCCATCGCCTGACACTCTTAATTATATGTCTATTCAGACACCACCCAGGAGAATGTAGTTTTGTATTTTGTTATTGCTGTTAGTTCCTATTTTAAGCATTTCATTCCCAGTTCTTGTCTCACACAGAACATTTAATTACATAAAATTAGGGAAGAATTGATAAATTATACAGATTTTTCAAAGGTATTGGCCTCAGCAAGTCTTTATGGAGAAAATGTTCCCAGTATAATCTTTATCCACATTAACAACGAATGGATTGGGTAAGGTAGAATTCTGCTTTGTTTGCCAGTTACTTCTATGACAACATTATAA
>NW_008340429.1:2530278-2540442 GCF_000622305.1 Nannospalax galili
AGCTGGTCTCGAACTCACAGAAATCTGCCTGCCTCTGCCTCTGCCTCCCGAATGCTGGGATTAAAGGCATGTGCCACCATGCCCAGCCTATTATTTTATTACTGTGTAAGTGTGTGTGTGTGTGTGTGTGTGTGTGTGTGTGTGATGTAATGTATGCATGCTCTGGTGTGGAGCTCAGAGGATAACTTGGTGGAGTCAATTCTCTCCCACCTTTACGTGAGTTCCGGGGGTTGAACTCAGGTTGTTAGAATTGCATGGCAAGTGCTTTACCCACTGAGCCATCTCACTAGCCCCAAGACTTATTCCTGGTGAGCCCAAAGGCGACGATCTGTAATTTAGCTCAGGCTTGACCCCAGTTTATGTCTAGAGCTGAGCACAGGGAGCCATAAAAGTTGGGCATTCTTGGGACTCAAGAGTACTAGGGAGTCTGGAAGGGATGAAAGATCAAAAAATCCAAACCTTCTCCATTTGCAACACCCTCGACCAGAGTGAGGGATGCAACAGTTCTGTAGGCCTCATTGGAAAGGGAGGACCTGATGTCTGTGAGATGGAGGACAGCGGCTCTGGGCATTCCAAGTAAGTTCTTACTGAAAAATGAGGTAAGTTCATAGCTAGAAAGGTACTTCTTTTACCCCAGTTTTGAACTGAGGACCACAAATTCTGACTTAGCAGAATGTAAAGCAACTTTCTAAAGGTACTCTAGTGATAGAAAATTTTTTTAAAGTAATTCAGATGGGCAAAGCCTTATAAATATTGACTTGAAGAGGTCTGAGACAGGCTTATGTTGCAGATTTTTTTAAGATGAAGTCTCACTCTGTAGCCCAGGCTGGCCTGGTACTTGCAGTGATTCTCCTGTCTCAGTCTCCCAAGTACTGGGATGGTAAGTATGAGCTGCTGTGTCCAGCTGTTTGGTGGATTTGTGACCCTAAGTGTCCCCAGTAGAATCCAGAGCTTGTGCTCCTGCCTTGCCGTGCACTCACTGTTCACTACCCGATGGTCTCTGCATACTTGGAACTGCTACCTGAAGAGGAGCCCAGAGCTTCCCAGGGGCCCCACCAGCCTCCACCTTGTGGCTAAGGAACAGCCTTCGTCTGTTTCCTTTCTGTGCCCAGAAGCTTCCATGAGGTCATAGCAGTAGCTTGTTCATGGGAAGGCATGTGATCTCTTCCTTTCCAAGAGTAAAGGAAAATAGTTCCAAGACTGCTAGTGCCAAGAGCAGCGAGCTCTGTGGCCCACACCCCACGTCCAACCCTAGCATCATCCTGTGGTGCCCTAGGAATTTTTACAGCTAAAGTGACAGCTGGTACTTGGGCCAAGAAAGCCAGCGAGGAGGGCCTACTTGTGCGGCAGGGCCTGTCGTTTATGTCTGCTGCCCAGGGAGAGGCCGCAGAGATTATGTGCCCAGTTTATTCTGGGTTGGAGACTTCCCGTCCTTGGTTGTGTTTACTCAAAGTGAGGTCAGCCTCATTCAGAACTGAGCCAGGTTGTTTTATGTCAGTGGCATTTATAATTAAAGTGTAACCACAAGCCGGCTCCGCAAAACATTAAAGACAGAGGGAAAAAATGGACTTGAGCAAGAAAAAAATTTCCAATGGTTTGGAATATATATAAGGTGTGTATAGATACACGTGCACGTACACATAAGAAAAAGACGTTCCTAAAACTCGTGATGGTGCCTTCTCTTTTAACGTCTGAAAAAAAAAAGGTCTGGAAAGCTTTTAATTTAGTCTAGAGATTGATTGATACATATGTAAGTGTGTGTATTCATATGCATATTGCTCAGTTTCTCCAGAAGAATCCCTCTAACAAAGGGTCTGGTTGGGACTGTGGGGCTGAGGGGCTGGGAAGCTGATATGCCACATGTGGCAGGCTGGAGTGCCCTGTTAGGAGAACATTCTTCCCTGAAGGCCTGCCCCTTTCTCTGGCCCTGCCCGCTGGCGTTATTTGAAAAGCTGTCCTGACTTGGGGCCCAAGCTGGTAGGGAAGAAAATGCCTTTACCATTAAGTATGGAGTCACAACAGACCAGACAGTGGAAGTCTGGGCTCCCCGAAACGGCATGCAGGGAGGGGTTTCACCAAAGTGTGGTCTGCCTGGATCCAAGGCTGTGAAGTAAGATCCCTTTGACCAGCAAACTCCCCTGGTGCCTTTAGGATGTGGCTAGATTTATAAATATTTGATTGGCACACAGTATGCTCAAGAACATTTCCATCTGTGTGGCAAGTGGTGCTGGGAATCCTCCCCATGCAGCCTCTTCCCTACATACTGGGGAGGCCTGGGGCTGTGGGCTCCAGGAGGAGGCTGGAAGTTAGGGATGCTCAGGAGCATGCCATTTCTCCCCAGTTGCTGTTCCAGATGCTAATCCCATGAAGGGATAAGTCTCACCTACCTTTGCTGGAGAGGAAGTTCCTGCAGGAAGAGCAGACAAGCCAGAGCCCCCTTTTACCTTTGCCCTTATATTTTGCTCTGCCAAGGAAGTGAGAAGGGAAGGGCCTGCTGGGTGAGGACCTGGGCATGCTGCGGCTCTGTGCCAGGCCTCAGGAACTCCAGTGGAGAGACTCACAGAGAAGCTGCCATGAAAAATCATCTGCAGTTCTGTGAACAGGCATGGCATTTGTTTAATGACAAGAGATCAGATGGTTGGATGAGGAGGCCCAGTGAGTCTGGGGAGGAGGATAATGCCAATCATGGTGTCATTGTTTTAAGCACTCAGATACCTGGCAGTCCTTCAGAGATCATAGCTCACATCCCTCCTTTTCTATAAGGTGGATGCTGTTGCCATTCTTGTTTGCAAAATGAGGAAACTTGGGCACATAGAGGAAAAAAATAACTGTCCCGAGGTGGCACAAATCTCGTGAAAAGCTGTGATAGGACTCGTACCACTCCTCACCTGTCTAACCCACACAGCAGGGTATGTGATGGCAACATGTTTGCTTTGTGCATGAAACTGCTGTCGTGGTATTAGTAGGGTGGTGGTAGGATCCTCAGGGAAAGAAGCCTTAGCCTTGAAGCAGAAAGGGGTGGGTGGCCCAATCAGTCCTGTGAGGAACTGGTTACATCCTGTTAGCTCTAGGGTTTTCAGAATGATGACTAGTGACCTCACAGAGCTGTTTTTAGGTGGAAATGACCATCTATGGGGTGCCTGCTACGTATCAGTCCTTGGCAGGTATTTCTTAAATATATTGCTAGATATGAAATTATCTGGCACCAGTTATTCAGTCACTCATCAAATTAATATTTACTAGGCACTGCACCAAGTGACAAGCAATATGCTAGACACAAAATTAGCAGTGTCTGGCATCAAGAGACAAAATCCAGCCTGGGTGTGGTATAACACACCTTTAATCTTGGCAGAGGAAGGTGTATCTTTGTGAGATTGAGGCTAGCCTAGTCTACATAATGAGTTCCAGGACAGCTGGGGCTATAAGGGAAACCCTACAGAGAGAGAGACAGAGAGATCTTGTACTCAGGGAGCCTTGTACGTGAGAACAACAGTGATTGAGTAATCGCAGAGGTGTGCTGCAAGGAGAGGAACATGTCTCTGAACATGCTCTGGGTTGGGAACAGAATCAGCCACCTTCCCCTGCTCCTGTGCCTCTTCCTAGACCTGCTCACACTTGCACATCTACTTGTCTCTCAGGCTAGCCTTCTACTACCAACAGCAACCTTTTCACAGACTGCACCCCCAGGGCCTCAGAATCTGTAGCCTTTACCATCCCTGGTATTGGTAGTATGACACTATAACCAGTGGTCATATTGTGCATGGACAATTGCCTGCAGCTGTGGCCCAAGCCATGGTAAAGACACAAGCCCAAACTATCCTCTGTATGGGAAACCAGTGGAGACATCTCACTTAAGTCTATTTTAGTATGGCTGGCGTACAACCTCCTCCAGAGTTCAATGCCGCAAAAAGGTGCTTGGAAACTTTCTGTCCTGATGGTAAAGAAGACAAATTTTTATAACTTCACTGTTTTGCTCATAGCAGGTCAACTGGTTGAGGGCAAAGAAACACTATGAAAGGAACTATTTTTTGTCTTGCCAAGCTCTAAGACAAGTTCTGTCTTGTGGAATTTATGATTTATAATTTATTAAATATTATTAAGTATCTAACTGGTTTCTGGGAATGGACTAACTGTAGGACGTCTTGGAGTGTGACTCTCTGCCTGTCACCAGTCTGTAGTCATACTCAGACCAAGATCAAAGCATAGAACCCTGTGCTTGGCAGACTGTTTGTGAATCACAGTTCTCCCAGGCTTCCACACCCTGTGGCCCAAGGCCGATTCTGCTTCTGAAACCTGAGGTTCAGAATGACTGAGGCAGTGCCATCACCAAGCAGACGAGGGCGACAGATCCACATTCAGGGAGTGCAAACATGCCCAGGAGGCCGTCCAAGCCTAGGAGGTCCCCCCTCACAGGTCTATTGAATGGTAGTCAGCCTTGTGAGCACTCCCATTCCACAGGGGAAGAAACTTGAGTATCAGTGTGAAAAATTCGCTATATTATCTCATTTAAGTCTCCAAAGAACCTGTGAGACAAGTAATATTGTTCTTATTTTACAAGTGAGAAAAAGACCTGAAGCTTCCTTATACATACTCCTGCCACCGAGCTGTGCTGGGTTCCCAGGGCTTCTGATAGCTTAAGCCAGGTAACCAAATCCCATTACAAGTTGTCCCAATGCTGTGCACCCAGAGATACTCTATACCATTAATGGTAGAATGACCATAGCAAACACATGACATTTGTCCAGAAACCACAGTAATTGTAGCTGCTTGTTACCCTAAAGGTTAATGTTTCCTAGAAGAACCAGGTTAACCTTAACAACATTACCAAGATCACCTTTGCCCTGGATCTGGGAAACCAGAACACCCTCCATTGCTTCTGAAAATTAATAAGACTTACTAGAAACATTTAAAACACTGAGAAATTACAGCATGTTCCCATGGGTTGTGTGGGTAGACACATGTACCTTGCATGATATAATGAACTAAAATCTAAGTCCATTTGTTAGGTAAGGTCTCTAATCTAGGCTTTCCTCAAACTCCTCAAACTATATAGCTGAGGATGACTTTGAACTTCTGGTCCTCAAACACCTCCCCCCCGCCCCGAGTGCTAGGATTACAGGTGTGTGAGACCATGCCCAGTTTATGAGATGCCAGGGATCCAACTCAGAGCTTAGTGCATGCTAGGCAAGCACTTGATTAACTGGGCCCAAACCTTGCTTATTTTTAGTATTCTAGAGCCTCTGTTTTTGGCTTATTCTGGTACCTATTTTTCACAGAGTGGGAAGCATGCATGAGGCCAAGCCTGTACACCTGCTGCAGCAACCAACCCTAGCACCCGACTTTCTGTTCATCCCTGGGTCAGCGTGATGGCTGGGAAGAAGGCATAATGCCAACGTTCATCTCAGTAGCATGCATCGGAGACTAAGGAGGAGACTGGCACTGAAACCATCACTTCACTGAGAGCCTACAGCATTGTGTCCCTGCCCCCTGTGTAATTAAGACCATCTACCCCATAAGCCATCTCATCAGCAATGTGCATTCCATTTGAAAGCCAGTTCATAGAATCTTACTTCCACCCTGTTCTCTCCTGCATCTTCCAGTCTCTCTCTCTCTCTCTCTCTCTCTCTCTCTCTCTCTCTCTCTCCTGGTTTCCTCTTTTGGCTTGCTGCAAGTTTGACTCTTGAGACTGCTGCTCCTTTAAGCATGGGCCAGATCGGACTTTTGGCTTCCCTACAACATCTAATACCCTAGTAGTACTCAGGGAATCTCTGACTCTTAGCAGTAGAAACCAGACACCTAATATCAAACATACTAACACTAGCACTGGAAGTACTAGTCAAGAACATCCTTTTCCCTAAGTCACACCTCCATTTATCAATGTGGACTGAAAGCTGGGCTGCTGGGAAAGCAAGCAAGGTCATCAGCCTTTGACTCCAGTACCGTCTGGAGAATGACTTTACCCCTCCCTCTTACCACAGCCACATCTGCACTATGTGCTGCAGGAAAGCTACATAATTTATGATGTGTTAGACTATGGTTACAGTCTAGGATTCACAAATCAAGCCCAGCGGAAACATCACCTGGAAACTTTGTTAATTTGAAACTGAGCCCACATCTTTGTGCAGGATTTACCATCCCTGCCCATCATGGGGCAGGCAGAACCCTGGCCAGCCTTGGGGACCATATCTTTTGTTAGTTATAAAAACTTAGCAGGCGTGGAGGCGGGGTATGCAGTGTCTGAACCCTGGCAACTTGTTATGTCAAGTCAGCAGAGAATCCTTTCAAAAGCTTGCAACAGAATGCCATTAGCTAAGTGGTAATCCGCAGTTCCCTGTTTTCCAACCCACCCCTCCTTGGGTTGTTACCCAACTCTGAATGCATCATGTCTGCACTGAGGCTTGGAAAGTGGGTATCTGGCCTGTGTTCCCACCCTCCTCCCATCCTGGACTAGGGGAGACACAGGAAGGTGTGGGTGAAATTCTGACGGCTGCTTACTGTGCTGGTCGCTCCTGTCCCTTGTCCCATCCACAGTGCCATCTGGAAGGATCCTCAGAAAGTGGCCCCCGTTGCTGCAGTAGAGCAGTTTAGGCTTCTTGTAGTTTCCTAGAGGCAGATTAAACTTCTCGGTCAGGGCTGCGAAGGTCGTGATTTCCCCTTCAGCCATGGCTCACTGGTGGCTGGCGGTGGCGCTTTCAGGACTGAAAGAAATTAAAACAGACCTGTACAGTATTCTTCCAGAAAAGGTGTGATGGACATTTTCAAGAGGGGAAGCACCACAGAGGGCTACAGACTGCCCAGGTGATGCCCAAAGAAGACAGGCCTATGAAGTAGCCAGTGGCAAAAGAGGAATGGTCCTGGTCTAGGAGGGGTTTCCAGGCATTTATCTCTTCCCAGTTGGACATAGCTTTGCACCAAGCTTGACTTTTTTTTTTTTTTTTTTAGAACTTCAAATTTAATCATTTGGCCAATAGGAAAAAAAAATCATGTCTTGGTCCCTCCTTCTGGTCTACACACATCCTCAAATTAAACATTGAAGTTGCACTAAAATAACACCTGGGATCTGACTGAAACCCACAGAAGGCAAGAGACTGAGACTGAGGCTCCGCCTTCCACCCACACACTGTTTTGACTAGTTACTACCAAGCTCAGGGTGGGCAGAAGGCAATTGGGTACCTGTGAGCAAAGGATACAGGAGGGGCAGCAAAGGGTTAATATGTAAAGGAGATCTTCTGAGTTTTCTGGAGGGACAAAACTCAAATCAAGGGATGAGGCAGAAGGGTTATAGGGATTTTTAAAGGGCAAGAGCTACACCCAGGATATTTTCTGAGACAGGCTGTTCTGAAAGCTGTGCCTGGTTACTGTTAGTTCATAGCTTTCCACATGTCCTCTTAGCACATACAAGTCAGGTCTGACCTTGTATCAAGACCTTCATCTTAGTTATTTTCTAATATGAACACACATAACACAAGAACCTATCAGAGTATACATTATAAACATTGTATATACCAACTATGTATAAATTAAATGTATCAGTTATTAACTGAGGAGTTGAAAACAGATTCTATGAAAGCTAGAGTTTTGGGGCATGTATTTGCACAACAATTTAAGAAAAGGAAATTCTGATACCTACAAAGACTATAAAAGAAAGATTTTTTTTTTAAAGTACAGGAATCTAGTGTAGGGTTTTACCCATGAGTAGCTGTTAAGTATACATATGGATTATGAAGTAGTCTTATAATAGCAGTGATTAGAATCATCAACAACATATTCTGGACTGCAAGACAGTATTTGTTAACTTCACCATGGTCCTTTAATGTGGATACCAAGACTCCCATTTAAAAATAAATAAATAAATTGAAATTTAGTGATGTTAAATGACCTGCCCTAGGTCAGCAGGTACACATCAAAATGAGTCAGTGAACACAAAGCCCCAGTTTCCCCTTAATTACTACGGAAAAAGTGACATGATTTTTACTGATCCTGAAGTATTGCAACCTGAAGTGGGGTTTTTACCCATTGCCTCAAATGTACACCTGCCCCTATAAACTTGTCTTCTATTTTAGTCTATCATTTTTCATCTAAATGTTGGATAGCTCCAACAACCTCCCCTGCTCTGCTCCCTGCTAATTTTGTAGCAAAACCCCACATTGCTGCTCAGTCCCAAGAGAAACCCACACCAGTGGCACCATGAGCTCCCAAAGACCATCCAGATTCCTGTTTTCCACACCCAAGTCAGTCCTGCAGACATCTTGTGAGCAGTTTTGACAGGAAGCTATTCCATCACAACTAAAGCATCAATTTGGATAATTTGTCCTTTTGACACTGGAATTAGAGTTGGAAGCTTCAACCTTTTTCCTCTGCTCTTGGCAGTCAGTGTGTCTGGTACATTTCCCCATTCTGCAGACCCACTGGCCTGAATTCAGTTTCAACTACTGTTTGAGACCCCTGCAAAGACCCCCAAAATAAAATTTGAATATACATATAAACTACATTTAAGTCAGACCACCCGGCTGGGCATGGTAGCACGTCTTTAATCCCAGCACTCAGGAGGCAGAGGCAGGTGGATCTCTGTGAGTTCAAGGCCAGGCCAGCCTGGTCTACACAGTGAGTCCCAGGCCAGCTGGGGCTACAGGGAGACCCTGTTTCAAAAAGACCAAAACAAACAAACAAACAAACAAAGCAAAACAAAAATAAAATAAAGTCAGACCACCCAAAATGATCCCTTTACATATGGTGAGACACCATTCTTTCCATGTAACAGAGTAGCAGGTAGAAATTTTTATTTGCATCAGCTGCAGAGGAAGGATTACCCTTTACCTTGTGTTCACATTGTATTTTGCTCCCAAATTCTGTCTTTTCCAAAGTTATCTCTTTCATCTCAGCCTCTGGTCTCTCTCCACCTTCCTACCTGCTTCAGTCTTTCACTTTCACTCCATTTTTAAAAACTCTTCATCTTTCTGAATCATTTTGGCTTTCTCCCCTGCAGAGTGCTGGGGATGGATTCTCCTGCATACTATCTAAATATACACACTCTTGAGTTATACCCCAGCTCCCTAGATCCTCTTCTGATGTGAAGCAATTTAGCTCTTTCAAATGTGAGTAACTTCATCTCTCACTTTTTGATTAGCTAAACACACCATGACCAGATTCCCTGTCCTTACAATACAATTACGAGATCATAACTTTTTTTCATTATATTTATCTCAAATACTTCCTAAGATATGTATTTAATATGTATAGAGGGAACTATAATTATATTCTAATGATTGCCATTTATATTGACAGTCTTAGGAGTATAGGACTTTCTTGTTGTCTAGAGGTCTCCTCCAGTGGGGGTTTCTATTTGCAATTTAAAAAATATTTTATTTATTATTTTATGTGTATGAGTGTACTGCCTGCATGTGTGTAAGTGTACCTGGTGTCATGCAGTGCCTGCAGAGGTCAGAAGAAGGCATCAGATCCCCTAGAACGGAGTTACAGACAGTTGTTAGCCACCATGTGGGTGCTGGGAATCGAACCCAGGTCTTCTGCAAGAGGCAGCCAGTGCTCTTAACTGCTGAACCATCTTCTCCAGCCCCTGTTTGCATTTTTCCTGCTGGTGGGCCAGCTACATGCGAAGGATGGCCTTTCTTCTATATCATTTCCAGCCAGGAGTCTCTGCTAAGTTGTTTTCTAAGTGCTAGGCATAGACTTGACCCTACTTACTTGCAGTCTTGCCTCCATCCAATTGGGATGAAGAGGAACAGATACAGCAGAAAGCTAGATGGGGTTAGAGGCATAATTAGCTCTGGTTATGTTCTCATTTACATGTATATATAAGCCATGCAGCCTGGATGTCATCCTCTCCGAGCCCTCCCCAACTAGTGACCTTGGCCAGGTCCTAGCAGGTCCTCAGGGGACCGTCCCTCTGGAACATAGCAAGACCTGCAGTGTACAGCACCTCTGTTCTCTGCCCATGCTTCCTGTAAATAGGACAGTCCTGGGGTGGCTGCAATGTTCAGATATCTCCCTCTACTCTCCCTTCAGTTCACATTTGTATCTAAACATTGAAACCACATACTGACTCCTGAAAACAAGCCTGGCTACCTGATACTCACAACGGGGAGTTTTGAATCAGCTGAAACCTAGTGGCCATGAAAAACCTTTATTTTTAATTTTTATTAC
>NW_008340429.1:2541520-2632488 GCF_000622305.1 Nannospalax galili
TTTGGTTCTAAATTCTTGTTCCTTGTCTCTGTGAATGAAATCACTCAAAAGCCTTAATTCTTCCCGTAGAGATGCTAATTTACTTTAGGTTTTATTAAGTCAGATGTTCATGTTAAATATTAAGGATAAAAGAAAAGAAATAAAATGTATTCCAGTCAGCAGCTACTAGGGGTGAAAGGGATAAAGTGAAATAAATAAACTGTACTTTGTATGCAAAGTATCCAGAAAAAAAGGAAAGGAAAATGAAAATAAGTTGAGTGTGGTGGTGCATGTCTTTAGTCCCAGCACTTGGGAGGCAGAGGTAGGTGGATCTCTGTGAGATGGAGGTCAGCCTGGTCTACATAGCAAGTTCCAGGCCAGCTGGGGCTATAGGGAAACCCTGTCTCAAAGAAAAATAAAATAAAATAAAATAAAAAAATAAGGAAGAAAACAAACAACCCAATCAAAAAATAGACCAAGGAACTGAACAGAGAGGTCTCTAAAGAAATACAAATGGGGGCTAGAGAGATAGCTCAGCAGTTAAGAGCACTGGCTGTTTTTGCAGAAGACCCAGGTTTGAATCCCGGCACCCACATGGCAGCTAACAACCATCTTTAACTCCAGTTTCAGGGGATCTGATGCTGTCTTCTGTCCTCTCCTCCACATGCAGTGCATGACATGAGTGTGCTTACATACATGTGGGCAATACACTCATACACATAAGTTTTTTTTGTTTTTGTTTTTGTTTTTTTAAAGTACTAATGAAGCCAGGCATGGTGGCACACACCTTTAATCCCAACATTTGGGAGGCAGAGGCAGGAAGACACTGTGAGATCAAGGCCAGCCTGGTCTATATAGTGAGTTCCAGGCCAACTGGGGCTAAAAGGAGACTGTCTCAGTGAGTCAAAAATAAAAAAGAAGTCCAAATGACCAATAAATATTTTAAGAAGTGTTTAACATTTTTAGCCATCTGGGAAATGAAAATTAAAGCTACTTTGAGATTCCATCTCACCTCCATCAGAGTGGCTATTATCAAGAAAACAAATGATATCAAATGCTGGTGAGGATGTGGAGAAAGGGGAACTTTTATTTATTGTTGGTGGGAATGTAAACTGGAATATGGAGGTTTCTCAAAAAAGCAAAACCACAACTACTATTATGACCCAGTTACACCACTCCTGGAGACATACCCAAAGGCTTCTCACCTACTACAGAGATACCTGCACATCCATGTTTATTTATGCTCTATTCACTATAGCTATGAAATGGAATCAGCCTAAGTATCTCCCAACTGATGAATGCATGGGATTTTAGTCAACCATAAAGAAAGATGAAATTATGAAATTGAAATTGACTAGAACATGGATGGACCTAGAAAATAATATGTATGCACGTGTGTGCAGAAGCTAGGAAGCTAGAAAGAGGTCCATGAAAGGGGACAGAAAGGCTTTAGGGAAGGGTGGAGGGGAGCAGGACATATGTGATATAAGAGTGGAGGGAGGAATATTGGGGGCAGGGGGACAGGGAGAAGAGAGGACAGGGCAGGGGAGGTCATCCAAAACTAAGTATCTGTGAAAAACCCTAAGGAGGGGCTAGGGAGATGGCTCAGTCAGTAAAGTGTCTGCTGCTCAAGGATGAGGTCTAGAGCTCAGATCTCTAACACCCATGTAAAAGCCAAGCGGTGTATGTCTATAATCCTAGGGCTGGTCAGACCCAAATGGTCCTAGTTGAATCAATGAGCTCTAGGTTCAGTGAGTGATCCTGCCTCAGAAAATAAGATGAAGAATGATTGAGGACGATACCCAATGTTGCACCGGCCTCTACATACACATGCACCCACATGCACACACCCACACAAACATGTACATACATCACACATACACACACAGACACATGCACACACATGTGTGCATACACTAAATGTAAAAAAATTTAAGACAATAGATAAATGATAACAAAAAATCATAAGTTCTCATGGCTACATTAATACCAAATAAAATAATCCCAAGACAAAAAGAATTATTAAAGGCAAAAGGAATCATTGCATAATGATAATTAGAAGAATTCAACCGACAGGTTTGAAAATTTTAAGCTTGTATATATTAAATGGCATAGCCTTAGAACATACAAGGCAAAAACTGACAAATATATTAGCTCGAGGAATTGACAAATCTCAAAGATGGAGAGCAGTTTTAACAGATTTCTGTATTAGATGATAGAGTCAGCAGATACACAATATTAGCAACGATGCAGGGGACTGAAATGCATAGCTAACAAGTTTAATTGAATAACTGTCTGAGAGGACCTGCACCTAACAATGAGGTAAAAGCACCATTCCTCCCAAAGATCCATGGAATATTTACCAAGATTACATCAGCAGGACTCAACCCAAACAGAAGAATTCATTTCATTCAGACTATCCACTGAGTAGAAATCATTCCCACCCATCAGGCAGTGGCAAGGCCCTTCACTGTCCTCCTTTAATGTCCACTAAAGGCTTCCTCTCTCCTCCGTCCTCCCTGTTGCTTTGGTGCAGGCTCCCACCCCTCTCACCTGGGTGGTTGTGACAGGCCAGCTCAGTGCTCTCTTCTCTAGGGCCTCTTGCTTCAATCACTTTAGGCCCTGCTGCTCATAACCTCCCTACCTGAGAAATCTGAGGGTTGCTCCTTCCTAAAGATCTTTGGCTCAGTGGTTTTCTGTTGTCTTTAGGAGCAAACCCAGACTTCTGCCATGTGAGGCATCTCATGCTCTGGTCTCTGCCTAACTCTGTTGCCTTGCCTTATTGGCCTCTTTATACCTCTCCCCTCCCCCAGTCCTTACCCCAAAGCTGCCAACAGCAGGTACTCTCTTCT
Source organism: Nannospalax galili (assembly GCF_000622305.1). Lineage (NCBI taxonomy): Eukaryota > Metazoa > Chordata > Mammalia > Rodentia > Spalacidae > Nannospalax > Nannospalax galili. The sequence continues at coordinate 2,544,352 of NW_008340429.1, forward strand.
TTCACTGTAGCCTGGCTAGGTCATACTCACCCTTCAAAAATTCAGCACTCATATTTACTCCTCCAGAAAGTTCTACGTCGGTATACGCCCCAGCCTTGACCTCCCCACACCCATCCACGCCATGCACACCGGGTCAGACATTGGTTCTTTGGGCCCCTGCCCAGCACTGGGTGCCATAGCCACCTATGCTCCCTGTCTCAACCCTCCATGGCTTTTTCTTGCTCTATGATAAGGACTAAAACCTTGTTTCGGCCCGCAGGCCTCCTGGAAGCCCAACTGCTTCCTTTCCTGCCTCATGTCCCATCCTACTCCCTCTGCAAATCACCCTCCATTTCCTATAGACAACTGAGCTCCCTCTTACCCTAGGACACTTGCCCAGGCTCTTCTCTCTGTCTGGAGCACCTCCTGTTCCCCGCTGCCCCACCTACCTGACTAAGTGCTCATTTTATTTCAGTTCTTTGTTCAATCATCAGTTCCTCCAGAAAGTCTTTCCTGACTTCCAATGACTAGGTCAGGCTCCTCCTGTCTTCCCAGGAACACTTCCCATTTCTTCAGTGTGCCCACCTGAGTTTTTAATTACACCTTCAAGACTGTGGTTATTTAATTAATATCTCCCTTCACGACTGGACTGCCAGCTCCATGGAGGTAAAAACCAGTCTGTCTTGCTCACCATGGCATCCCAGTGGCTGGCAAGATGCCTGGCACATAACGGGAACTTGACAAATATTTGTAGAGTGAGTGAATGAATGTAATTTAACTATACTTCTGACTGCCTGCTTCATTAGTCTCTGAAGTCCTGAGACAGAAGCCACTGACTCTTTCTGCCTCTGGCCATTGGCAAATATCTACAAGTCATCGGCATTGTATGCCTATTTGTGGATCAAATACCACAGACCAGTTCTTGGTGGAAACACATTATCAGGAGACCTAATTAGAAGGCATTGTCCTTCAGGTACTGACAGACCTGAAAGCTAAGCCAAGAACTTTGCTTGTATTTTAATTGCATTCAGATTATGCAGGAAAACTCAGCCTTTGGTTAACAGCAGGACCATTTGTAACCACTACTTCTTTACTTCTTGAAAGCAAAAACTATGGAAATAAAGGAGCCCACGAGAGTAAGAATCAGAACCTTCAGATTCATGTCTGACCTCCTTATCTGACCAAGAAAACAGTTTATAGGGCCTGATCCCAGGCTTTCTTATTTCTGCCACAGAGCATCATAGGCAGGCACACCCTCTGTGAAGGAAAGTTTGACTGTGGGAAGGGAGACAGTGTGTTCCCTACTGTGCCTTCGGTGTGCTGTACAGAATCTGAGTGCAGGCTGGCTGGCTGACCTGGGCTGGCTTATCAGCATGCTGTTCCAAAGCCAGTTCTCTTCCATGAGCTAAAATTCTTTTTTCCATTATTGACAGTAAACTGTGGACTTAACTATGGGATGGACCATGGTGTGCAGGAGACAGGTCTTGCAAGTTCATAAAAGACCGTTATTGCCCAGTCAGAGATTTTGCTGCCAGCTGTTAAATTATCACTAGTAGCTTGAAATCAGCTCTGGAGAGAATATTTATACCACAGAAATTGGTGGGTGCTGTAAATCAAGAATTTTTTTTCTCTCTTTCCACCAGCCCTCACCCCAGCTGAATTATCAGCACATTGTTCAACTTGGGTTTAAATCTTGTTGGGCATTCATGAGCAAATTATTAATTCTTACAGAGCCTCAGTTTCCTCATTTGAAAAATGGGGCCCTATAACTGTGGCTGCTACACCGAGTCAGTGTGATGCTAAAGGATAATACGTCTAAAGTGCTGAGCCTGACCCTTGAGAGGATGTAAGCATTTGGCTGTCACTAGCTTGATTATCACCATTCATATACCCAGTCCTCCCCGCTATTGATTAGAACTGAACAAACGAGTCTTAACATTTATCTTTCTGATAGGTTACAGCTGTTCATCATCATTTATGTGCAACAATGCTCTCTTTTCATGATGCTCTAGTGTGATGAACTCTCCATAGATTCTGCAAGTTTGAAGGTACACTGTCCTCGATGACAGAGCACCTGTGGGTTTTTACTAGTCTTCCTCTCTATTCTTTTCATTTTTTTCCTCCAGTGCTGGGGATTGAATGCAGCAGGGTCTACTGTGTGCAAGGCAAGCTCTCTACCATTAAGCTACATCCCCACCCCCTCCAGTCCATTAGAAGCTTTCTAATCCCAAGGAATCCCCAAATTGCTGGCATAAACTGCTCCTGAGCTTCCGGAATCACAGAGATCAAGATGTCATCCTTTGGGTGTCAGTAACTTTTAATCATAGTACTTGCTGTGGGCAGAACGCTTCAAATGTTTTGGAAGTTTAAACAAGGAAAGGAAAAGAAAGCTCTCAAGTCCCTAGTTTACAATGCTGAAATCCAAAATCTAGAAGTTCTTTCAGAATTCAGATTGTGGCAAAGCCTGTCTACAGGCTATTTCAAGTCTCTATCTCAGTGTCAATATTTGTCTAATCAACTATAGAATTGCTGTCATGTTTGACTAGGAACCCAGATCCCACTGGAATTTTTCTATCATATGTAATAGATGGACCATCCTAACATGTTGTTTTGTTTTGTTTTTGAGACAGGGTCTCACTATGTAGCTTTGGCTGACCTGGAACTGGCTATGTAGACCAGGCTGGCTTCAAACTCGCAAAGATCTACCTGCCTCTGCTTTCCAAGTGCTGGAACTAAAGGTATGTACCAATCCCATCCCATCCCAACTCTTTTAAATCCCTGAAATTCTCGATACTGAAACATCTAGTTCAGGCTTTTCATATATTAGATTATGAACTGGAAGAAGTCACTTTCTGTCTTTAAATTATTTGTTTATGTGTATGCATGTATATGTGTGTTTTGTTTTGTTTGTTGCTTTTTGAGACAGGGACTCCCTGTAGCCCCAGCTAACCTGGAACTTGCTCTGTAGACCAGACTCGTCTCTTTCTCACAGGGATCCACCTGCCTCTGCCTCCTGAGTGCTGGGACTAAAGTCGTGCTTCATCACACCCAGATAGTAAGGTAATAATCCAGCTATACCTTAGTCAGAAAAGAAGGCCATAGTTGCCCAGACCAAGTGCAGGTGGCAGGAAGTAGAACTGTCATCTGACCAAGGTGCACCCCACGGCAGCCTCATCCTAGCCTTTGCCCGAATACTCGACAGACATGAAGAGAGAGAAACAGACACATACATATCCCCAAGGATCACCTCCAACATTTTTTATTTCTTCCTCCATTTGAAATCTTTTATTCTCTAAGGTCTGGCTCTCCCACCTCAAAACACTTCCCTACCATAAAAGCATCATCCAATCAGAGGTCAGATATTCTTCCAAGTGCCTAGAGAAAACAGTCCACACGGAGAAGAAAAGCAGAGGCTGCCTGGCGCAGCAGTGTGCTCTGCTGGCCCCAGTTCTGTCTGAACTTTAATGGGACACTCTGGTCCAGAATGTCCTGAAGACCTACACACATCTTAAACAGAAATATCCTTCCTGCAGACTGACGCATTAAAGCCAGGGCTTCTGGCCAAACATAAAGTGATTCTGCAGGGGCTCTTGCAGCCCTTTCTCCTTCCCTCAACCTCCTCTAACTGATGTGTCTCCAAAAATAATTTTAATCTATTGTGCAAGTTACAGTCTCCAGAACCAGCCCAGCAAGGATGCTCCTTTTTCCAAGTCAGCTGATTCTCCAGCTTATTGGAAGATGGTATGTTTGCAGTCTTTTCTTCCCCATTCCTGGCCTAGAAAACTGAGCTTCTTCAAAATTTGTCTTTTGGAGTATTTTGTTATCTGCTTGGAAAGGCCAAAAGCTTGCCCTATCTTCTATTACCCAACAGCCTGCTCTGGACATACCCGTAAATAATAAAATAGTAATGATTCCTTAAACTTGTGCAGTATACCAGGCATGGTCCTAAGTTTATTGTATACATTAATTAATGCTCAAAAATTCTGTTAAGAAAGTATTAATTACTTTTCTTTGACTAGGAGGCAAATGAATAGAGTAATATTTTCTGTGTAAATGTGTACCCTGTTCTATTTTAATGTTGAAAGTTTAAGATCTGAAGTTGGGCTTTCTAATGCCAAAGTCTATGATTTTAACCACTGGTTCAGTGCAATCATGAGAACAAATGCCCTTTGGGCTGAGTGACTCTTCCTCTTCTCCCTTCTTTTCACTCAGCCTCTGTAACTTGTGTAGCCCCAGGGACAGCATCAAAAAGACAGTATTTGCTTTCGAGAGTCTTTGCAAATTCCTCTCCTGATGACTGTCCCCTCCCATAGCAGTGTAGTGGCCACCACCAGGTTGTTACTCTGGTGTCTGAAGGTGACCCAGCACCATGTGAAGTCATCTTGGCCCTCATTGGGCAGTCAGTTGCCATTGTTGATAAAGGTCTGGGGCAAGACCAGAACCTACATGGGAAAAATCAAATTTTAGAGGATTGGAAATGCCCTGGAATGGGAAGTTCTCACAACCTGATATGTGGATTTTGGTTTCTATGGTATCATTAATTACTTTTATGATTTGCAAGTCATTTAATCTTTCTGTTCCTTGGTTGCCTTGGGCTGGGGATATAGCTCAGTGGTAGAAGCACATGTTAAAGCATGAGGGCCCTGGGTTCCACCCTTAGCACTATCAACAAAAAGGAAAACAGCAGGCTGGAGAGATAGTTCAGTGCTTAAGCATACCAGCTGTTCTTGCAGAGGACCCAGGTTTGGTTCCCAGTGCCCACATGACAGCTAACAACCGTCTGTAACTCCAGTTCCAGGAGACCTCACACCCTCTTCTGGCCTCTGTGGGCATTACATTAATGTGTACACTTACATATATGCAGGCATAACACACAAATAAAAAAAAATAAATATTTAAAAAGAAAAACAAAAGTACCAGTCTCATGGCAGTGCCATAAAGAAAGATTAGAGCAAGGCCTGGGCAGGTCCTGACATAATAAGTTAAGAAGATGTCAGCTATTATCACATTGCTTATCACAGCCCATGCCTTCATGGATTAATTCTTGTAATTTTTTTTTTTTTGTCATTTTGAAGCAAGGTCTCCCTGTAGCCCCAGCTGCCCTGGAACTCACTATGTAGACCAGGCTGGCCTTGAACTCACAGATCCGCCTGCCTCTGCCTCCCAAGTGCTGGGACTACAGGCATGCGCCACCACGCCCGGCTAATTCTTCTAATTTTTAAGGTATTTAGGACTTCCCAGAGAAGTGTGGGAGCAAAGGAGCCCCTCTAGGAAGCTCATCAGGTCGTGTATTCTCTTTGTAGTTGCTGCTCTTCTTTCTACAAACTACACAATCACTTCATTCTTCTCAATCCTAGACAACTGTGATTCAGAGAGACTTGACCATTCATCAGAGTAAATCTGTGGTTTATCCAAGAATAAAGCCCTCACCCCTGAGATGTTAGTTTATAACATTGCCTCTCAATGGGCAGCCTCATTTTCAAGGGCCCTGGCCCACTCAAAACGCTGCAGAAATAGAAAGGACAAACTTACATTTTTGCCAGGCAAATGCTATATGCAGGACTCTCTGAAGAGCCAGTGGCAAGGCCAGTGTGTGGCTGGTGTTTAAGGTGCTTGGATACGAGGGAAGAATGTAAACCCACAGTGCTTGCTCACGTGTCATTCTGTTCTGGACCTTGAAAGAGAGCCACAGAGGCCCCAGCTGGGCCCCGGGGGTGCCAGGCAGGAAGCCAGTGGCAGAGCAGGGCCCAGGTTTTCCAAAGGGACCCTGTGGGTGTCACAGTCCATAGGGCAGGAACAAAAGAGCCACTAGTCCTGGTGCAAGCTTTCCAGGGCCCAGTTTTTGCAGGGGCTGCATTAAGACAGTAGAGCCCTTGTTCCCTTTGACATCCTTTCTTTGGCCATTTTTAAAGATTCCTTGTTCTCACCAATTCTCTTCAATCCTACATGAACAGTACAAAAAGGACTATTTTCCCATTTGCACTACATGCCCTATTTCAGTGCTGCCAGTGGCCCTTAGGATTCTGTGACATAGCTTTCCAAGTACAAGTCTCCACACAGCCCAGCCCTTGGCAGTACCCTGGTGGGTTTTATGAGAAAGAGATGGAGCAAGCGAACACTACTAGAAGCCCTTGAGGAATGACTAGCATTGGATAAGGGATGAAAGCACTTGGAAGTGAGTTGAAATCTCATGTCCAAAAGGCTAACCTAAGTGATAAGTCTGCCCCTGGTATCTCCTGTCTCCAGAAAGGTACGCATTACAGTCAAGATGCTGTTTCTCAGAAAATGGTGAGGGCAGGTAGGTACCGACAGCCACAACTGGTCCACCCCTCTGCCAGATGAGGCCTCTCACTAGGGGTTATTCAGTCTTGGCAGGTAGCTCAAAGCACAGTGGGCTCCCAGCCCTCCAGATCCATGGTCTCCCTCCTCATTTGTATGTTTTTCTATCTGACCTTCCAAAGCCATTCATCTCCTTCACCACCACTGCCCCCCTCATGTTGTAGAGATCAAAGAACCCCTCTGTTGGGTGAGGCTGTTTGAAAAATGGAGACACTTGGAGTTATTGGCCCTTGAAAGCAGATTGGGCAACAAGAACGAAGGGGAGGGTTGGAGGGTCTTCTTCCTACGCTGCCATCTTCTTGCTCATAATTCCTCCAGACAGCTGGGCATCTACATTCCTGGATCCTCATTGGCTTTGTCAGGTTTCAGGGTTTTTTTCTGGTATTCTATAAATCTAGGCCTTTACATAGGCAGACCATTTTCCAGTGTTTTCATGACACTGTACTGAACCCCTAATTGTCTATAGATGTAATTCTCCTATAGATCTGTTCTGATAGAAAATAAATACGTATATGGGTATTGCTTTTCAACATTACCTCAACAGGAATAGTCATTAGACTATAAGATTTCACACTGGGATTTTCAAAAAATCCTTAATAACACAGTGTTTGGGGGGCAGGGTGTCTGAGCCCCTGCATCTAATTCTGTTGGACCACCTCTATCTGAGGAAGCCTTCTCACTGCCCTGACCGTGTCTCAGTCCTAAATATGTTTCTCTCATAACATTTATGGTAACTTACAATTATTACTATTGTTTGTTCCACTCCTGTATACATGCATGCACACACACACATGCACACACATGTATATACCTCATTAGACTTCCTACCAGGTTTGTTTTACTCACATTATGTTTTAAACATTCTTACTCACTATGCTTTCATTATTGTTGTTGTTGTTATATATGGATATTTTCTCCATGGTAATGAATTTTTGGAAAATATTTTGTTTGTTATTTTCATTTTATGTGTATGGGTGTATTGCCTGCATGTATGTGAGTGCACCCGTGCCACGCAATGCCACGGAGGTCAGAAGAAGGTTTAGGATTCTCCTGGAACTGGAGTCAAGGACAGTTCGTAGCCGCCATGTGGGTGCTGGGAATTGAACCTGGGTCCTCTGCAAGAGCAGTCAGTGCTCTTAACCGCTGAGCCATCTCTCTAGCCCCATGAATTTTTAAAAATATTGAGTGATTGCTAGATAAGGTTTTTACCTATGGCACTGGCTTCTCTCGTGTTACCCTGGCCCCAGCACTACTGGCTGGCTGGCTTCTCTGAGGTGTTCTGATCAAGCCTTTTGATTCCTTTCTGAATTCACTCTCTTTTCTTGTTGGACTCTATACTTTTTAAAAAATACATTTTTATTGAATTTTTGTGGATTTCATACAATGTATCTTAATCATATTTAGCCCCCCTTCCCTATTAATACCCCCCATAGCCTATCCACAGGATTTCATGCATTCTGTCATTTATGTCAAGGCCTATTGAGTCGAGTTTGTGTGCCTAAAAAATGGAAAGAAGCTGTGGGGGTAAAGGGAAAGAAGGAGACTAAGAGGGAGAGGTAGTAGGAGACAGGTGTTACCAAGGGGAAATGGGTAAAATGGGGATATTTAACCTGGAGGGGAAGAGGGAAGATTACACAAGAGACCATGGAGGTAAAGGTGGAGAAAGCTCAAGAGAGGGGGGATCATAAGAGACAGGCATTATCAAGGGGGACATGGGGAAAATGAAGGTACTTTAACTGGGGAGCGAGGAAGGGGGCTTAAAGAGGGAGAGTGAAGAGAAATAGATAATGCTTAGGTGTGTGAAAAACCAGAGGGAAATGTATTAGTTCAAAAGCTGGACTCTACTGAAAAATACACATACAATATCTGTACATGAGTGCATGTGTATAATTGAAGGCTATGTAACAAGAAACATGGTGCCAGACAGGAGAAATCTCCCTTCAAGATGTTGTCAGGGTAGTGCAAGAGATCGCCCAAAATAACACAGGCTATTGCCAAAGCCCTTGATTATCTCCCAGAACTTGAAGGTAAGACCCTATTGCTGAGGGTAGGACATACTTTGAACACAGGACTTGGAGCAATGGAGCTGGATTCTTTCTTTCGTTTTAATGCACAGAGCTAGAGAGATGTCTAAAAACCTATTTCAGATTAGTCACTCCCCAGCTTAAAACCTTCTACAAATTTGAATCTTCATAAAACAAATTATAAATCCTTGCCATGGCCTGTAAGATCCTATGTGGTCTAGCACATCCTCACACATCCTGCATCCCAGACTCCTCATCTACTCCTGGATCCCAGGCTCACTGTGTTCTTTTCCACATGACTGCCTTCCCACACTGTTCCCTTTCCAGCAATACCCTTCTCCAACAGTGGCTATTGGTTGGCTGTGCTCACCCTTCTGATGGTAGCTGAAGCACAGCCTCCTTAGAGGTCTTCCTTAGCTTCCCCACCCAAGTTCAGTCCCCTCCCCACCTCTGTCCTCTTTCATACCCTCCCATTCTTTCCTTTTCCAAGGCTTACCTCCACTTATAATTAGCTATCTTTCCCTTACTGTGTTTTTTTAAAAAATGTATTTCTCATCGCTTAGACTATAAGCTCCTAGAGGATACAATCCATGTTTATTCACCTCCTTCTCTTTAGTCCTCAAGGGTTGGCTCAGAGGAGTGTCTCAAATACTTGTTGAGTGATGAAGAAGGGAGAGAGAGAGAGGAAATGAGCAGAAAAATGAAATTTTCAGGTTGCAATTTCTTGACCCAAGGACTCTGCTCCACTAAGAGACTTTGATATTTTCATTCTTCCTCTCTTGTAATGAAATCTGCTCTTCTACAGAAGATGTTTTTCCTCTAGATTATATTTGCCTCACTTTTTTCCCCTATAAAAATAGAGATAATTATTGATTCTCACTCATTGAGTCCCTGTTCTCTATCACCAACATCCTCCTGAGAGTCTGCTGCGGAATTCCTGGGAACCACAGGAAATAAGTCCACTGACCACTTGAAATGCTCCTACAAAAATAGACTGGACTTGACTTTCTTCCTGTGAAGGGGCCTCTTACCTCAGGGCAAACATTACAAAGAGATTTGTATCTGCTTTTAGGAGCTTCTCTCTTCATTTGCTCAGCAGAATCTTGTCTGGCCAGACTCAGATTCCTGTTTTGAAATGATCCCCACATAGGCTGGGTCATTGCTTGGGTAAAATGCTCATTTATTATTTCTATTGTGCTATTGTTTGTTTATTAAAATGAAAAGATGGACAGAGATCAAGGCCTGGAGGGATGATACTAAAGGAGAGGTGGCTCTTTTTCCCCCAGAGCTTCAACTGCAGGTGTGATGCTGCCTCTGCTCATTGTGAAATTCCTCACTTGCAACCTTTGAATTATTGGCAAGTAGCTTAACTCCCCTTATCTAAAGAAAACTTTAACTCTAGTGTAATTGCAAAATCTTTGTATAAATGGAAAGCAGCCATAAATTCTATGAAAGGTCAACAGTGGCAACTGACTTCATGTCGTTGACTGTGTCCTGCCTGCTGAGCTCCTTAGATTACAAAGAGAGAGAGTTCTTCTGGGTAGTTGAAAACAACAATGAACACACAAAATGATAAAAGGAGACTTAGAAGTAAGTGACTTTTTTTCTCCAGGGCAGTATGACTGACTGAAAGACATCTGGGAAATGGGAATAACTTAGATTTGTTGTATCAATTCGACAAAGAACCAGGGGTGTCAGTTCACCTAGGTTACCTTAAATATAAGGTAAGGAAAACAAAATTGAATTATACAGATAATAATAATGAAAAGATTTAAAAATTTGTATGTGATAATTTTTAATATTTTAAAATTTATAAATGCATGAGCATTTTGCTTGCATATATATGAGTGCTGTTCAGTGCCCATGGAGGCTAGAGGAAAGTTTCAGATCCCCTGGAACTGGAGTTACAGATGGTTGTTAACTACCATGTGAGTACTAGGAACCAAACCTGGGTTCTCAGCAAGAACAGCCAGTGATCTTCACCACTGAGCCATCTCTCCAGCCCTGTGTATGATAATTTTTGCTAGAATTAACTTCTGCTAAATTTTCTTTCTTTTTTCCTCTCTTTTTGCAGGGTCTCATGTAGCCCAAGCTGGCCTTGAATTCTCTATGTACTAGAGGCTGACCTTGAACTCCTGATCCTCCTGCCTCCACCTTCGGAGTGCTGGGATTATAAGTAGTGTGCTGTAATGATTAGTTCTTCTGTCAATTTTTGCATTAAAACTAAGCATTTTAATATGTGAAATTATATACATACAAACATATTGAGATGGTTAATGTTGATTGTAAATATTAACAGGATCTAGAATGACAAAGAGACAATCCTCTGAGCATGTCTGTGAGTGATTTTTTTTTATATGTTTAATCGAAGTGGGAAGATCCACCCTAAATGTGGGTAGTACTATCCATGGGTTGGGATCTTGGACTGAACAAAAAGGAGCAAGCACGCTAAGTACCAGTGTTTATTGCTTTCTGCTTGCTGACTGAGGACACAATGTGACCAGCAATTTCACACTCCTGCCATGATGAACTTCCCCTGGAACTGTAAGCCACAATAAATCTGTCTTTCCTTAGCTTGTTTTTGTCAGAGTATTTTATCACAGCAATAGGAAAATGAACTAATACAGAAAATTGGTAGGAAGTGAGGTTAGTGCTGTGATAAACATGATCATTTGGTTTGTAAGCTTTGGAACTGGTTTGTAGAAGTAATATGGAAGAATTTGGAAATTTGGGCTAGGATGGCTAGCATGCTGTAAGCAAAACTTATTGATCCATTCTGCTTGGAGTCTGGAGAAGGCCAAGAGAAGTGTGGACAGTGGATGCCTGACTCATGAGGTTTCAGAGGGGAACAGGAACTCTATTAGAAACGGTGTTAGAGACATTCTTTTTCTGTTTTTTTTTTTTTGTTTCTTCTGTTTTGTTTTGTTGAGACAAGGTCTTACTACATAGCCCTGGCTGGCTTGGAACTCACTACATAGACCAGGCTGACCTCAAACTAACAGAGATCCACGTGCTTCTGCCTCTGGAGTGGTAGAATTAAAGGCGTATTACACCACACCCGGCTAGAAGCCATTCTTGCTACGTTCTGATGAGAATCTGGCTGTATTCTGCCCATGTCTTGAGAATTTGCATGAAGCTGGATTAAAAAGTAATAGATTAATTTCTTTGGTGGAAGAAATTTCAATAGAGCATAGCATTCAGGCTTTGACATAGATTCTGTTCAGGTTCTTCCTCAGATCCACAGTGAAAGAGCAAAAAAGATGAAAACTGTGAAGTTTAAGAAAGGAAAGTTGTATGAACAAGTTTAAAATTGCAGACAAGGAGAGTGTAGATGACAGGCATCCTTAATTGTTAGAGAAACCTCATTGTCTTCACTAGGACAAGAAGAAAAATACCCTGAGGGCAAGGCTCCACCCATTGAAGCTTCTAGTTTGCAAAAATTCACATTTATGTGAAAGGAGAAAGCCTGAACAGAGAAGAGGGTGTTCCCTGCTTGAAAACAACTACCTAGGAAAGTGATCTTGCAGATTCAGTCATCAAGGCATACAGAAGCCACTATAGCTATGGTCCAAGGGGTCAGATTCCATCCCAAGCTGGCAGCAGAACTTGGTGGCATCATGTTACCTGTTTTGCAGGCATAAAAGATGCACGATTGAGGGGATTATGGAGTCTTGCTCCAAAGTTCCAAAGAGTCACTGAGGCCTGGCAATGTGTGGCAGGGTCAGAGACCTTGCAAAAAGGTCCTAAGAGATCACTGCATGGTGCAGTGGAGATCCCAGGATGTTGGAGATGCCAGAACTATGGAATATTTGCCAATCAAATCTCTGGTTTGGAATGGAGCTGGCTCAAGAGAGAGTCTATGTGTGCTACAGGTAGGAGATACGGAGGTGTGGGGCTACCTTTGAAACCAAGATGTTTCCATCACAAGCCCAAGATGCAAGACATGGAACTGCAGGATTTAGTATTTGTCTGGTCTGGTTTGGGTCTTGCTTTGGTCCAGTTATTCCTCCCTTTTGGAATGGGAAAGTTTACTCTGTGTCATTTTATGCTGGAAGTATGTAACTTGCTTTTTGATGTTATAGGGGCTCATAGATAAGAAACTACCTGAGTCTCAGAAGACACTGAACTTAGACTTCTGAATAATGTTCAACCGTGGGATTTTTGGTGTTGGACTAAATGCATTTTGCATTATGAGATGGATGTGAGTCTATGGGGAAAAAAGGTAGAAGGTTACAGCTTAAAAGTGATATGTTTGGGTGTCGAGCTGACAAGGATTAGACTCATGATAGTTAATATTGATTGCCAATGTGGCAAGATCCAGAAGGACTGAAGAGACAAGACTCTCGCCATGCCCAGAAGGGCTTTTCTTTACTAGGTTAATTGAAGTGGGAAGATCTACCCTAAATGTGGGTGGTACTATTCCATGGGCTGGGGTCCTGGACTGAATGAAAAAGAGAAAGCAAACTAAGCATGGTGGTACATGCCTTTAATCCTAGAATTCAGGAGACAGTGGCAGGTAGATCTCTGTGAGTTCAAGGTCAGTCTGGTGTACATGGCAAGTATATCCAGGCCAGCCAGATATACATAATTAGTCTCTGTTGAGAGGGAGAGGAAGGGAGGGAGGGAGAAAGGGATGGAGGGGGAGAGAGAGAGACAAAGAGAGACAGAGAGAGACAAAGCACAGTTTGAGTACCAGCATTCATCACTATCTGCTTCCCAACTGAGAATTCAATGTGACCTCACACTCCTGCCTCTATGCCTTCTCTGTCATGATGGACTTCCCTTTAAACGGTGAGCTAAAATAAACTCTTCCTTAAGTTGCTTTGATCAGGTATTTTGTTGTAGCAATGAGGAAAGTAACTAGTATAAACATTTATATATAAGAGCTGTATGTTTTTATATATGAATATAATTATGTGCACTTTTATAACCTGACTTTACTCTCAATACACTGGGAATTTTTCCTCATTAATAAACAAGTTTACATTTCTATTTGTAATGACTGCATAGGATTCCATTATATGAACACACAACACTGTGTTAACTAATCCTTTACTGTTGAGCATTTAGGCAGTTGACTGTTTGCCATTTGCATTGGTTACTTCCTGTTGCTGTGATAAAACACCATGACCAAGGCAACTTATAGAAGGAAGAGTTTACTTGGCCTATGGTTCCAGAAGGATAAGAATCCATCATGGTGGGAGGCGTGGCAGAAAGCAGCCAGAGCAGAAAGCTGAGCCCTCACATCTTTAAGCAGGCACAGGAAGCAGAGAGAGACAGACTGGAAATGGGAAGGGGTCCTGAACTCTCCAAGCCCACCCCCAGTGATGTGCCCACCTCCAACAAGGCCACACCTCCTAAATGGCTCAAAACAGCACCACCAACTCAAACACTTAGAGTTTATAGGGGACATTCTCATAGAAACTACCACACCGCTATTATCAGCAAACTGCTGGAGTCATTTTTGTTACCCGTGGCCGTTATGTCCCTTGGGAGGCTTTACTGAAAGAGAATTACTGGAGAAAATCATGTGCATTTTATTAAGGTTTTCACTCAAAAATTTCAGAAAGTCTCTGCCTGCTGTGGGCTTGGGTTCCATCTTCACTTCTTGTTCCTCTGTATTCCTTTCTGGCTTATGCGCCTGCTCTTCAAGGTAGCAGAGAAGTTTATTTGAAAACCTTAGCTCTGCTGACTTTGGTTTCAAAATGATGAGGCTCCTGCTTCCTGTGAACTCACTCCAAAGGTGTTCAGCAATGGCCGTGGGATCCAGCCTCACTCATCTCTGAGCATATGACCCAACTGTTTCCAGCATTGTGGGAGTCTAGTGTGCCAGGTTGTTGGGGAACAGAATGCCTGGTGCAACACTAGATGATTGCAACCATAGAGATGTCTTTTGCCTCAGACTCTTTTGGGGACACTGGACCCCTTTGCTGTATAGCCTTCTGTCAGCTCTGACCTCTGCTCATCTCCTGAGCTTTGGAAATAGCTTGGTTGGTAAAGTACTTGCCTTGCAAAAAATACCTAAGTTCAACTCCTAGAATCCATATAGAAAAGCCAGGTGTGGTGGCACACACTTGAATCCCAGGACTGAGGAGGTGGAGCTAGGAGGATCCTTGGGACTTTCTAGGCAGCCAGCCTCACCTACATTGGTGAGCTCCAGGCCAATGAGAGACTTTGTCTCAAAAAAGGTAGACAGAGCTTAGGAATGACACCCAAGGTTGTCCTCTGGCCTCCTCATGCACATGCAGGGGCATACATACATACACAAAGCTAATCAACTGACTCCCTTCTTTTTAAAAATTACACTGATTTGCCAGGTGTGATGGTGCACGCCTTTAATCCCAGTACGCGGGAGGCAGAGGCAGGCAGATCTCTGTGAGTTCGAGGCCAGCCTGGTCTACATAGCGAGTTCCAGGTCAGCTGGGGCTACAGGAAGACCCTGCCTCAAAAAGACCAAAAAAAAAAAAAAATTACACTGATTTATTGGGGGATAGTACGTGTGTGCCGCGGGGCCTGTGTGGAGGTCAGAGGACAACTTGAAGCTGGTTCTCTCCTTCTACCTTTACATGGGTTCTGGGGGCCAGACTCACGTTGTCAGGCTTGTTGGTGAGCACCTTTACTTACTGAGACATGCCACTGGCTCCTGAGTCCCTTCTTATTTTTTCCTTTTTAACTGATAAATAATAATCATGTATATTTATGGGGTACAGTGTGATGACACAATACATATATACAGTGTGTGATGCCCAGCTCAGGATAAATAGCCTTCTTATTTCCTTTGTGCTTCTCTGTGGTTAGAATCTTCAAACACCTCTCTTCTAGTTCCTCCTAAAGTACTGAGTAAGTCTTTTATAATCTCCTGATTTCTGACCTCTCCTCTACTCCAACCTTGCTCACTTACATGCTAAAGCTTACCCCATCCCTGAATCTCCAGGTATTAATGCCCCTGTAGAAACCAGACCTTTTGTAAGTTCATCTCCAAATGTTTGATCTCCTGTGAACTGGACCTTTTTTGAGGGGTGCCACATATCCTGGTTTTTCAAAGGTGGGATTTTTGTGCCTGGCTTAGAGCACTTATTGAAGGCAGTCAGTAAACATGATGTGACCAGAGAATGCAGTCAGCAAGCTCCCAGGCTGAAGCAAATCTCCCCACGGCCAAGTGGAGTGTGAAGACTTCTTGATCACTTACACTCCAAGTGGCCTCTGTCCCTGATCCCTCTGTCGAAGGGAGCCCAGATCCTGGACAAGCTTTATGGCTGCAATTGTAGTGGTTTGAATGAGTAATCTTCCCCATAAGCTCAAGTCACCAGTTGAATACTTTGGTTACCAGTTGGTGGCATTGTTTTGGGAGAGTCATGGAACCTTTAGAAGGTATGGCCTGATAAGAGGACTGGACTGGGCTTTGAGAATTTATCCTTTGCTCCATTTCCATTTCTTCTCTCTGCTTCCTGTGTACTTGAAGATGTGAGTGCTCAGCTTTTGGCTCTGGCTGCCTCCTGCCATGCCTTCTCACCATGGAGGACTCTTATCCCTCCGGAACTGTAAGCCCAAATAAACTCTTCTATAAGTTGCCTTAGTCTTGGTGTTTTATCACAGCAACAGAAAAATAACTAATGTTAAAAATAACAGTCCATGTCCCTTTCCACTGAAGAGATATGAGATTCTATGTGAGCTGCTTAGCCTCTGCTCTGTTTCCTAATCTGAATAGTAAGTACCCGCTATCAGGTAGTTGTAGAGGTCAGATTTGATAACGGGATGAACAGGGACTAGCACAGTATGTCTGTGTGCTAAGCTCCCACATTGGTAGTAATCATGACTTTCATGTTTTGAGGGACACTGGGGAATTGGACTGTGTGACTTTCTCTAAAAAGGCACTGACTCCAGCCTTCTAGAAGAATAGTGACGTTGGTTATAGGCTTTCCTTTAAAGACTCTTTGCAGTGAGTCTTCAAAATAATAAAGAACAGGATAACAACACTCATCAGAGTTGCCCAGGTCAATTGCTCATCACTGCAGAGTCATATAACACATGTTTTTCCTTAGCTTTTCTAAGTTCTTTTCCATTTGATTGTAAGTATTGCCTCAGGAAGGCAAGGAGATGCACTGTAACAGTTTGCACCAGTGACTCTAAATTCAGGGATCTGGTTTGCCATCAGCACTAATTCACTGGTGACTTTGGGCAAGTTTTTCTACTTTCCTGAATCTCAGCTTTCTTGTTCACAGACTGAAGATGGTAATAACACCATGTAGGGTGGTTTGGGGAAGTAAACATATATATAATGCATGCAATGCACCTAACATATTCAGAGGTCTCGATGAACGTGAATTACTGTCATCCAACCTCACTGCCTCCATTGCCTTCCTGTTCTACCTGACACAGGTCCCGGCTGTAAGGGTCAGTTCAGGCAATGTTAACCTAGGTGAATAAAATAAATAGGATCTGTCCCTCCCCACTGCCACCAGAAGGTGAGATCAATATCTTTCTGCATGTTCAAGTCTGGCTTGTGGCATTTTCCTTTGATCAGGGCCTTCAGTGCCTGCCTTTGGAGTTCCTGGGAGCAGATCTGAGCTTCTTCCCTGAGCACAGGACCTACCACAGTGAAAGTTCACATCCTGAGCTTTCTTCCCCTGAGTGTGGCCCACCTTTCTGGGAAGGGTCCCTCTCCCTAGGGTTCTAATATACGAAACGGGGCTAGCAACCTCATGTCTAGCAAGTCACCCCAGGGGACCCTAATGCATACCTAGCTATGTGAACCCCCCTCCCCATCTCAATAAAGCTCTTTCGCTATTAATAGAGGAAAATGATTCTGCCTAAAGGGAACAAGCTTGATTATTTTTCTTCTTTTAGCAAAGTCACTGAAATATCTCCAAATCTACTCTCCTTGTTTTCTTTAAAAGCAGTAGCCCAAGGGACACGGCCCATTTCGATGTTTGTTTTTCTCTTTCTTTCCATTACTCACATGTCCTTTACTGAACAATTGTCATTGCTACTGGGGGGTGGGTAGGGGAAGAAAACCAAACAGAAGATGAGGAAGGGTTCCTTCTCGCTCTGTTGTGCAGCAGGAGGCCTGGGTCAGCAGGTGGCCCAGGCCACACGCAGGCACCTTGACCTAATGCTCTTTGGTTTCCTCTGATACTTGGCTTTGGTGCAGTCAAGTACAAAGACCCAGTCTGCCCTGAATTAAGCCAGAAAGTGGCTCTGAAGAATTAACTAAATCCTAATCACAGCACACAAGCAGGCAAGCCCATCACAGATGAAATGATGCCTCTGGAACAAGGAAGCTCAGATGAGGTGGTTCAGCATTGAAATGAGGTTATGTCATTGTGTTTCTGCTTCTTTCTGCCCTCATTTTACCTGGTAAAATTGCCTCTAACCATCAAGAATCTGAATGTGTACTCCTTCACCTGATATGCATTTAGCAAGTACTTTCTAGTACTAAGAATGCATAAAATTGTGGAGAACAAGGTGGATGTAGCCAGGCCCTCTTGAAGTTTAAATTCCATTGGTGAGGATACAAGGTGTTCTGGATGAACTGAGCATTAGAGCAGTGAAGTCGAGGGCTCTGAGGGAGCCAGGTAACAAGTCATCTATAGAGCCTAACAGATGGCAAGACTTCCTGCAGGGAAAGGTGGTTTCTATTGGAAGGCAATGGGTAAAAGCACACACAAAGGTCCTGAGTCTAGGAGCTGGAGAGATGGCTGAGTGGTTAAAAACATTTGCTGTCCTTCCAGAGGACCTAGGTTCGATTCCCAGCACCTACATGGCAGCTAACAACCATAATCCAGTTCCAGGGGAGCCAACATCCTCTCCTGACCTCTGTGGGCATTGCACGCACATGATGCACTTACATACATGCAGGCAAAACACTCATACACACAAAATGAAAAAAAAAAATTAATTTTTTTAAAAGGTCCTGAGTCTAAAAAGCAGATTTCAGTTGGAGAACTAAAGAGTTCATCATGGATGTGGCAAAAATATGGTAGCTGGGGCAGCTGGCAGATTACTGGAGCCCTAAAGATATATATATATATATATTTGGGGGGGCAGCACTGTGGAAAACCATGGACAAGGAAGGCTAAGGACATCATCAAACTTGCATTTTATAAATGTCACTCTGGCTGCTGAGTGGAGTGGTGGACGGGCAGAGTGGGGAGGTGCAAGCAGTAGCCCTCACAGTAGGCAGTGTAGTAT
This sequence comes from Nannospalax galili, assembly GCF_000622305.1. NCBI lineage: Eukaryota > Metazoa > Chordata > Mammalia > Rodentia > Spalacidae > Nannospalax > Nannospalax galili. The sequence continues at coordinate 2,562,885 of NW_008340429.1, forward strand.
AGACCAAAGGCACTGTCACTCTTCTCCTGACCCAAGAGGCTTCTCTGAGAGCCACCATAGCACGTCATTGTCACATGGATCTGGAAGATTTCTCTCCACCAAACACACCAGGAAATTGATTTCTTTAGGAGATGGTGCTATTTTGGGAGCAGAGGGCTCACTGATGTTCAGGAGCAGATTTAAATGAGGCATTGAGATGGCTTGGGCAGTAATACCTAATGCCGAAGAGCTGAGATCCCCTGCTGCCTGCTGTGCCAGGCTGGGCACCCGGGACTGCTGTCTACCCCTCCCCATCCTGTCTTCCACTCACAGGTGCCTTGATAGACCACCTCTCTCTCAGCAGTGTATGTGACCTCGAGAACTGCCTTTCAAGTTACACTGCTCTAACGTTTCTGGCAGCTGGTATAGTTTCTAGGAGGGGTCAGAGTAGGTTAGCCAGTGCTCCAAATGCCTCCCAATCCAGGTTCCTCTGGGACTTAGTGACACCAGAGCAGATGGCTGAGACCACCTGCCTGACTTCTTTCATTTACTTTGCAAATGTGTTCTAGCCCCATGCTCAGATGATGAGCCAGGCCTATGTTCTAGCCATTTCCTGGGGACCCATTTTGCCTCCAAGCTGTCCTGGTCTTTGTATCGGGAGAAAACGGATGGCCCAAGAGTTCCCCAACATCTCACCCGTTGGTGATGTCCAACAAGAATGACCTTCTAATTCTCAAATACGCCAATTTTGTGCTCATCTCTTGGCCTTTGAATTTGCCTTCCTGTTGCCCTGTCCTTTTTTACCAGCCCTGTCACCAACCCAACCTGCCTAAGAAAGATGGGATATTTCTGCTTCTCCTTCAGATTTAGAGCAGGTCTCATGCTATTTGATTGTTTCCCCCATAACTTTGCTTCATTGAGGCAGAGCCCCCCCCATCTGCCTTGCTTGGCTGTTTACTCTCATTTTCTTACATACGCACAAAAGTCATCTTAATAAATATGTTGGCTCATGCAATGTACAAAGATCAACTAAAAATGGATTTATATCTTATATGTAAAACCTAAAACTACAAAACTACTAGAAGGAAACACATGAGGAAAAGCGTCTTAGCAATGGTCTGGGCAATAATATTGTGGATATGATCCCCAGAGCATGGGAAACATAAACAAAAATAGATTAAAGGACGATAACAAATTAAAAAGCTTCTGTACAGCAAAGGAAATACTCAACAGAGTCAGGAGACAGCCTACAAAACATATTTGCAAACCATATACCTGACAAGGGGTTAATGTAAAATTGCTTAATGAAAGCTGAGCGTGGTGGCACACACCTTTAATCCCAGCACTCGGGAAGCAGAGATGGGTGGATCTCTGTGAGTTCAAGACCAACTTGGTCTATATAGTAAGTTCTAGGCCAGCTGGGGCTACAGGGAGACCCTCTCTCAAAAAGACAAAAAAAAAATTACTTAATGAATTCAAACAAACCAATAGCAAGAGAACAAGTAATGCAATTAAAAATGACCAAAGAGCTGGGCATGGTGGTGCACACTTTTAATCCCAGCACTTGGGAGGCAGAGGCAGGATGATCTCTGTGAGATCAAGGCCAGCCTTGTCTACATAGTAAATTCTAGACCGGTTGTGGCTTCAAGAAGACCTTGTCTCAAAAAAGCATAAATTAATTAGTTAAATTAATTAAAAATTGTCAAAGGACCTGACTGGATTGATCCTCAATAGAATTTATACAATAGCCAACAGGTACATGGATAAAAAGTTCACCACCGCAAGTCATCAAGGAAATGCAAGTCAAAACCACAGTGAGGTTGCACCCCACACTTGTTAGAATAGTTATTACTAAAAAGATAAAAGGTAACGCATGTTGGTAAGACTGTGAAGAAAAAGGAACACTGTCTATTGGTAGGAATGTAATTAGTTCAGCCATGGAAAGCAATATGGAGGCTCCACAGGCAAAAAAATAAAACTACCATATGACCTGGCAATCCCACTACTGGACATACTGAAATCGTTAAATGTTTAAATTTTAAATAGATATCTTTATTGCCACATCTGTTGCAATCAAGACCAGGAACCAGCTTAGGTGATCATCAGCAGATGGGTACATAATGAGAACACCATGATGTATACATGCACAGTAGACTACTCTTCAGCCTTAAGAAAAGAAATCCTGCCATTTATAACAAAATGGATGAACCTAGAGGATATTAGCTACCTGAGTAAGCCAGGTACAGAAAGACAAATAGTGTAGGTCTTACTGTATGTGGACTCTGAAACAACTCAAATTCACAGAAACTGAGAGTAAGGGTTGCGTGTGGGTAAGCAGTGGAAACAGGAAGGTGTTGAGCAAAAGGTACAAAGCTCTGGTGAGTCAGGATGAAGACGTTCTGGAGACCGGCTGTACAGTGTGGTGACCATAGTCAATACTGATGTGTTCTTGAGAACGGCCAAGAGAGTAGATCCTAAATCGTTTCAAAGACTGTAGGAGGTGATGAAATTGAGGGTGAAACTGATTTCACAATGTGCACATGCATCAACACATCACATTGTACATGGTAAATATACATGTTTTAACCAGTTATATCTCAATAAAGTTGGGTAAAAACACATTTGTGAAGGAGTGACCTCCTATGTAACACATTTTGCTGAAAAGACTTGTATTGCCTTAATACATGTGTTTTCTTGTGAACCAAAGCCTGATAAACTTTACTAACTCCCCAATGTTTAACCTAAGCATGAGAATTTTCATTAATAAAATCAATCTGAAATTAATCCTATTCATTTTCTAAAACCACCGATCCCTCCTTACAAAGCAACCCAAAGAGAAGAGACTGGGGAAAAGATGAGATTAAATTAGACTTATTATTCATCAATTCATTGAACAAACATTTCTTTATTGACTACTGTGACTTATCAGATGCTGGGTGTAAGGAGAAATAAGGAAAGCCAAGTTGAAGCTTTCCTTGTCTATTTTTATTCCTGTGGGAGAAGCTGAGGAGCAAATCCACAGCCTTATATATTCTAGGCAAGTGCTCTATCACTAAACTGCATACCTAGCCTGAGAAATTCCCTTTTTCAAAAGTGAACACCTTGAGGCTAGAGAGACTGCTCAGTGGTTAAGAACATGCACTGCTCTTGCAGAGGACTAGAATTGGCTCCCAGCCGAGACATCAGGAGGCTAACACAGCCAGCCTGTAACTCTGGCTCTGGAGGATCTGACACCCTCTTCTGGACTCCACTAGCCCCTGCACTAACACTTGCACATACCCACACAGACACACACATGTGCACACAATAAAAAATAGAATTGAAAAATAGTGACCACCTGAATAACTCAGTCTGAAATGGTGCCAGAGCCCCTCTCCCCTATTTGATGAGCAGTGGGGGACAGAAGGGGACAGTGAACCAGTAGGTAGGGATGGGCAGGGGTGATCTCTGAGGAAGTGGCATTGGGGATGAGCAGGACCTTGCCAGGTGGGCTGAGGGATGTATAGGAAGCCACCTGTGTCTTAAGTCTGTCTTATCTAGCGGAGGAGGCTTTTCGAACAACATAAACAAGGAACTGACTCGCTTCCAAAAAGCAGAATGCTGACCCTCATTCCTTGCAGTTGTTAGCCCACAGTGGGCAAGGGACTCAAAAAAATCCACCAGTTGTGGGGGTTGCAGGGATAAATGCCACCTTTTTATAGGACAAAGGCTTCTTGGGGTTGTACTGCCTTCATCCTGAACCTGCTCTGCTGCCTTCCAACCTCCAAGTCACTATTGCTTCCTCCTATGGCATCCTGTGTGTGTTGGCTGTCGCTGTTTGTGGCAGTCACTACACTCTACCCTGCAATTACAGTTATTTGCATCTGTGCCTGGCCTCCCCCATGAATCTTCAGCCCTGGAGGGCAGGCATTAGTTCTTGGGCCCTCCCTTCACCTGTAGACCCCCTTGCTTTGCTACAAGTAGATGTTCCTTGAATATTCATGGCTACTCTTTACATCGATCGGATAGCTAGGATTTCTGGCTAACGCTGTGGAGATATCCTTATTACAAAAAGAGGTTTAATATGAGAGAAGGGAAAGGAAGTTTTGGGAGCCTAGAGACCTCACACATAGATGCTTCTTCCATTGGAAAATGCTGAATGAGACAAGATTCTCCAGTAGAGTTGGCCAGAAGAAGACAAGGACACTATAGGGGCACAAAAAGACAAGGGGCAGTGGGGCCAACTGCCGCTTTCCCTGTTTTGGTCTTGGTAGTGGTGAAAAGTCATTAAGATTGTCTCATGTGCTTGCTACAAATCTAGGCCACAAACATCTCTGCTTGGTCTGAGATTCCTGATGTCTGACCTGTTAGTTGGTTAACTGGTTAATTTGGGTTAGTTGGTTATCTGGCTGATTCTTAACGTCTCCAGTGTCATATCTCTTACTAAGAGGATTTCTCTCTCTCCCTCTCTCTCTCTCTCTCTCTCTCTCTCTCTCTCTCTCTCTCAACTTTTACAAAAACTTTATTGAGAATTTCATACATGTATATAAGTGTTTTGATCAAATCCATGCCCACTCCCTCCCCTACAACATTCTCCCTTCTGAAGAGGTAACCGTAAAATCTTTTAAGGACTAGATACACACTCCCAAATACTTTTGACATTTTTTGCCTTTGGAACAGAGTATGTTGCTAAGAGGCCCAAGGACATTTTGACTTTTAGCCAAGAAACTGGCTACATTTCTTTGGGGTCTTTTTACCCTAACTGCCTAGCCAATTCCTACCTCCTATTCTTATCACGCCATCTTCTGAAGAGGTTACCCAAATTGCCAATAGGGAATTGGGATGCAGATCGTTCTGGCTTCTTCCATGCTGAACAGGGACACCGGGTGAGGCAATTGGAGTATCCCTTCAGTGGGTCTATCAAAAAGACTCCCAAATTGCATAACTCTTGTCTCCCTTTTATCTCTAGGGGGAAAAGAAACTCCTTGAATCATGAATTGGAGATGTGAAGGAGAAGTAAAAGCAAGAGTAATTAGCATTACAAGTTCTAGACAGGGAACTAGAAAAAAAGCTTATATAAGGAGAACAGTGTTGTCCTGAATAATCTAGAAATAATCTAGATAGATAAGTCCAGCTTTCTTTTTCTGTGTCTCCCCCCCCCACCCCGGGAATGAAACCCAGGATTCTACCTCTGCGCTAGATCCCCAGTCCCCTTTTTGAGGCAGGGAACCAAGTTATTTAATTATTATTTTTGAAGTTGAATTAGTGTTTAAACTAAAAATTTTTTTTTTTTTTTTTGGTCTTTTTGAGACAGGGTCTCTCTGTAGCCCCAGCTGTCCTGGAGTCACTATGTAGACCAGGCTGGCCTTGAACTCACAGAGATCTGCCTGCCCAGCCTCCCTAGTGCTGGGATTAAAGGTGTGTGCCACCACGCCTGGCTTTTAAATGGTAACTTGGTATCACCCTGAGAATACAAAGTCAGATATCACTTGCTATTTGTAGTTATTATAGAAGTAAAAATAAAATAAACAGATGTAGCTAATTAAATCGAATTTCTTTACAGCATGCCAAGTTGATGCATGTTACCTCATGATTAACGTACCGTACAGTACCAAGACTTACTTACTTACAGAAGAGAAAGCCCAGGTCTTGAGAAGTTAAGTAGCTGCCAGGGTAAGGATATTTTAAACATCTAAGCTACCTATGAGTTTCTGTTTGCTTTTGGAGTATGAAAAGAACGTCATGAATTTCACAGAACTAAAAGGTAGAACAGAATGTGGTGTTGGAAATGATTAACTTCGAAAACACGGACATGTATTGTTTAACTGTTTACTCTGGGAAGTTAAGAAAAAAAAAAGTAAATGAAATATGGAAAAACAAAGCCCCCAAAACCTGAGTATTTGATGTCATTCCAGCCTCAGAGGCTGAGGCAGGAAGATCGTGAATTCAAGGCCAGCCTGGGCTATGAGACTATGTCTTAAAAACAAGGCAAAACAAAAGAAAACAAAAGCAGAAAACAACCCCAGGAAAACAGTTTTTGTTTTCCAGGAGGATCACGTGGAGCTCATGCCACTGAAGGAGGAGCCAGCTGACCTTTGACGCCCCAGTTCACCTCACCCATTGGCTGCACTTGACTGTGACATCATCTCCTCTCAGGACAAGGAATGATCTGGTAAGAAAAGGGCACATGGGGACCAAGACAGAATGGAAAGAACCAGGTTTGGTTCTCTCTTGGCTGTAACTTGTTAACCGAAATCAAGTTTATTTTCCTTGTCTCCTTGGACTAAGGATAAAGTTCTCATTGAGGCCTGTGAGGATCATTCTGCAGGGTCATTTCAAGGTCAGAAAACTCACAGGCAAGCAGTGCTGAGTGCATCAGCAGATCAAGTTGTATCAGACAAGCACCTATCAAGGCCACTGACTCCCAACACAAAACAGATGTCTGAGCTATAATACAAAGCAGGAACACACAGCCCTCCTGAATGGGTTGGACTTTGTCTTGATGCTTGGAAAAAGGACAAAAAGTAAGTGGCACACGGTGTGCCAAGGATTGACAGCAGCAGCAGCTGAACAGACCTAGATTTGTGCCAGCTGGGACCATGTGGGTTCTGATGAGAGCTGCTTATGAACACACTGCGATCCTACCCCGGAGAATACATGTACGCTGCACTGTCAGGTTGACCCACTCTGGGGAGAGTTCCCTGGGCCACTGAAGGTGAAATGAGATCAGATGAAGATTCCACTTGGAGCTCAGCTCTAGAAACTGCCCTCGTGTTTTGTGTGTTTGTAACAGTGAATGCCATGCACATTACAGGCTGTGTTCTAAATCTCCCCTAATCACGCTAAACTCCTCTTAGGCACTGTTTGCCTGCGAGGAATATTAGTAAGTAATGAAAAACAAGTGCTTTCTAAAGGGCCAGGGACCTTCCCACACTCTGTATACAGTTTCTGCTGACCAATTTACACAAAGTGGCTTATATCATCTGTCACACTCTGCTGATAGTCAGTAGACTTGCAAACCTGAATATTATAGCACAATTCTCCCTTGAGGAAAATAATTAAATTGTATAGTAACAGTTTTAGACATTAATAATTGTGATTTCTTAAAAAAGGCAATACCAGTGCATATGACTAGGAAAAAAAGAGTAGAAATTACATACACATGCCTGTGTGCATACACATGTACACATGCACACTATGCAATACACACACACCCTTCAAAATATGACCATAGCTAGAACTGGGTGGTAAGGCTATAGGTATTTTTTTTTTATATTTCATATGTTCTAATGCTGTATAAGGAACATATATTTATACAATCAGATACATTATAATGGTCAATTTTAAAGTATGACATATGCTTCTTGCTAGCCTAGAAGTTAATAGATTAAGTTTAAGTTGAAAGTTCTTCACTCAAGGGTCTTCTAGGAAAACGAGGATTTTTTTTTCCCCCTCAAATAAAACTTGAAATTTCTTAGTAGGGAACATTAACTGACCTTAATGCTCAAATGATAACTGTGAGAGAGGTGGTGGCTCAGGGCCCTTGGATATATACTTAGCGCAGAAAAGGCTCTTCTCCCAGTCAGGTGACCATCTGTCTTCATCGGACCCTCATTTCCTCATGTCCCTGTCAACATGCCGTTATAGAAAACCAGATCTCCACTTGCATCCTGTCGCTACAATGTGCTAACCACAGGCTCTTAGCCAAGTCATTAGCCTTGGTGCCTCAGTCTTTAATCTGAAAACTAATAGGCTCATTAAGAGCAGGAAATGAAGCAATGCATGTGGGCCTGTGTTGGCACGGACATGCAAGGTTGGCTGTTCTGTCTCCATTGGCTTTTCCTAATCATCTTTTCCACCTATCCCACCAGACCATCGCTCTGAGTTAGCTAGTTCTATAAGCCCAAGACATACAGTTAAGAGCTATGCCCTTCCAGAACAGCCCCAGGGGCACATTAAAAAAAAAAAAAAAAAAAAAAAAAAAAAAAAAAAAAGCTTAAAACATGGTTCCTACTTACCTGCTGGCACGTGGCTGGCTTCCTGCAGAAGAAACAGAGGTTTCAATGGGTAGTAACGGTCTCTGGCCAAGGAATCCCCTGGGAGCCTGGCTGTGCCTGGTGCTTGCTTCCCTCAGTAAGCCAGTGCTCTCTTTAAGCTGGGCCTTTTGGTTTCTCTGACTCAGAATGTCTTAGGTCATTCTGAGCCAGTCTTCTCCTCCACCTCCCCTCTTCCCTATTTTACCTGCTGCTCTGGACATTTGTCATCCCCCTTGACTGCCCAACAGCATCGTCAACCCCACCCGTCTCCCCTTTTCTTCCCCCCAGCCACACACATACACACGCACACACACACACAGGTGTTGTCTGGCTGCACTAGACCTGCAATGTGATCTGGGGTCACCATGCCTTCTCAGTGACTCTGTGAGCAGCCCCCAGATTTTCAAAACTTTCTTTGGATTTAGTTTTAGTTGCTTATGATTCAGAAAGTTAGCCAGCTTTTCTGTGTCCTCCCTGCCTACCATAGTGCTAAATCCTCTGACTGCAGACCCTCAAATCTCCCTGAGTCTCCACATCATGTCATTTACCTAGTGGCGGTGATTTTTTTTTTTTTTCTGTCTTTTTTGTCTCCCTGTAGTCCTAGCTGCTTAGAACTTGCTATGTAGACCAGACTGGTCTTGAACACACAGAGATCCACTTGTCTCTGCCTCTCAAAGTGCTGGGATTAAAGGCCTGTGCCACCACACCTAGACTGTGATGTTTTAATATAATTATCTTCCCTACACTGGTAGCTCCCCAAGGACAAAGACTAAGGCTGTGTAGCTTCTGGAGTATCTCCAGCATAGAGTATCTGACACACAGTAGGTCCTCAGCGAATGCTACACAAATAATATAACCTGAGTGAACACAGGGAGTTCAGAGCAAGACCAGTGTTTCAGGTGGAGAGCCAGTCAAGCCACCAGCCTTCACATATCCTGGCACCATGCCTTGCCTGATTCCCAGGGAGCCAGATTGCTTTCAAGTTTCAGCAGGCAAGCAGGTCTTCCCTGCAGCATCCCAAGTGGGAGGGTGTGTGCCGGCCACATCTTGAAGGGAGTGAGTAACCACCCAGGCAGCGCTTAGCTTTAAATCTTGGCTTACACTGTGGTCATCTCCTGAAGCTCTCAGCTTAAAATGGAAAGTGGTATTACTCATGATGAAGGGCAGACAATAAAAAAAACATTTAGGTGGGGTCCGACACAATGGTGTGAGTATTCCTGATGACGGATTACGGGTGAGAGCATCTGCCCTCAGACAGCTCATTCATAGAAGGAAGGGCCTTTGAGTTATACCTCCAAATTAGCTCATCACTCAGCACCTTGCTCTCCAGGGTGTCAGGAGACATCTCGTTCTTTGGCCGTGGCAGGCTTGATGGAAGGAATGTTCTTGAATCAATATCAGGTTAGAGAGCATGAGCTTCAACATTCCGCAAAGCTGGATCTGAATCTCAGCTCTTGAAGTTTCTAGCTCTGTGACTATAAGCTATCACTTCTCTGACCCTCAGGTTCTTCAGTTGTGAAATGAGTAAACTTATTGTACCTACTCCAGAGTTACTGGGGTAAGTTAACATTAACATGATTAAGTGGCATAAAACCCTTCTTCCAACACCTGGCACGTGACCCACATACAATTGGTGGCTGCCATTGCTGGCAGTGTTCTTGCTGTCTTCCAACAGCCTCTGCTGCTTCTCCATCCTACATGTTCATGTTCCTTAGCCTACAGGAGTCAGGGTTCCCACTGTGGTCCACCTCTGTTGCACCAAGTATGGACCTGCCACAGCATCTAGGCACTTGCTGTTCCTTCTGTCCCAAACACTCTTCCATGAACCCGAGATGCTCTTCTTCCCTTAGCTCTTTGCTTGTCCACCCCCTCATTGCTCAGACATCAGCTCTGATACCTCTGCTACAGAAAAGTCTTCCCTGATTCCTTAGTTCCCAGGATGCCTCTGGTGACTCAAATTCATATTCAATTTCAGAAGCACTGGTCCAGCAGAATACAGAATCCCTAAGGGATAAATGCTTTGAAGTTGGTAGGTTGAGCTTGCTCTATTTGAAGGATACAGAGAAGGGATGTCCTTTAGATAGTGGAATGTGGTTCCTAAGCCACAGAGGAGTAAAGAGGCAGTGAGCATCTTAATGGTCACAAACATCAGAATAGAGAGACAGTCAAGACCAGGGAACTAAAGACCAAGGAGTGGACATTGTGTTCTGCCCCCAGAGTGGGAAGGTGGAGGAACAGGAAGAGGAGAGGAAGGGTGATGCTGATGGTGAATGGTTGGAGGGGAAGGAGAGCAAAACACATAACCTTTAAATGTGTCTCTTTGGCAGAGTGATTATTTTGAACTGAGAACAGGAGGAAGATGCAGATAAAGCTCTCGATACTCCCCTAAAAGAAGAGCATAAGTTTAGAAGGGTACCCCCTCCCTGCTCTATTTTTAAAATGAGATTTTTCTTTCCTGAAGATGCTCTGTAGGGCCTAGTTTGAAACCCACATTCAATATTCACACTTGAGGTCCTCAATATAGACTGTTGCCATTGCGATGCACAGTGTACATGGTCGAACTTCTGCCTCTTTCTTTTGTCGGTCTTTTTCAGTCCTGGTCAAGGAGCCTAAGACGGTAGAAAACAAGCAAATATTCTCTTCCCTAGAGAGGGAGAGAGTTCGCACCACTCTCCCAAGACGTGCAGTATGATGTAGGGAGTCCGAAGGGGGATGCTGGAGATGTCTTATCACAGAGAAGACATCTGAGGAGAGGGCCTGAGAAGAGTAGAAATGGAAAGAGAATTTAATTCATTAGACCAGGTTCTGGGTGAGGTTGAAGAGAGTCAGATTAAGGATACAAAGGAGATTTCTGTGCTTATTAGTACACAGGCTGACAAGAGCAGGCTGCCTCTGGGAAGGAAGGATGTATCACGGGGTGGCACTGGGGGGGGTGTTAAATTTTAAGATAAACAAAAAATAAGAAACACTCGTTTATACGCTACTCCTATTTAGCAAATGCTAGTATTTTCTTGAATTTGCTTCAGATCTTTATATTAAAGAAATGAAACAAAAATTGAAATCCTCCTTTTCTCTTTTTTGTTTTTTTGCTTTGTTTTTTTGAGACAAGGTCTCTCAGTAGCTCCAGCTGTCCAGGAACTCGCTATGTAGAACCGGCCGACCTTGATCTCACAGAGATCTGCCTGTCTCTGCCTCCCAGATGCTAGAATTAAAGGCGTGCACCACCATACTCGGCTTCCTTGATTTCCTTTTAATAATATCGCTCTCTCTTCCTCTGAGGGAACCACTATTATGAGTGGTATGCGTGTGTGTGTGTGTGTGTGTGTGTGTGTGTGTGTGTGTGTGACATATAAACAGTGTGGCCACCATGTATGGCCCTGCAGTTTGCTTTTCTTGCATTTAATATTTTTCCTGAAATAGCTATCCACTTTCATATATTATCCATGATAATTCTTACAAAATTAAGAGGAAATTCCAAATGTGGGAGGCATGGTGGCACAGGTCTGTAATCCCAGCACTGAGGCAGGAGGATTGCGATTTTGAAGCTGGCTGGGCTAAATAATGAGAACCTATCTCAAAAAAAAAAAAAAAAAAAAAAGAAGAAGAAGAAAGAAGAAAGGGAGGGAGGAAAGAGGGGAATTTTTTCAGACTTACAAACATCTTACAATTAAAATGCAGATTTAGGGGCTAGCGAGATAGCCCAGTGGGTGAATGCGTTTGCCAAACCTGATGGTCCCAGTTGGTTCCCTGGGACTCACAGGGTAGAAGAACTGACTCTTGAAAGTTGTTCTCTGGCCTCTACACTTATGCCATGCCATGTACACACACACACACACACACACACACACCACTTTAATAAAAATAATAAAATGCATATTTAAAATGCAGGTTCCTGGGCTTCCTTTGAATCTGCTAGATCAGATTCTTTAGGGCCAGGGCTGCAAATCTCTGCTGAAATCAGCTTTCCCAGGTGATTCTCAGGCATCTTCCAATCTGGAGGGCACTAAAGAGACAAGTGGTTCCCTAGAGAGGGGTAAGCGAAGAGAGGAACAGGTTGATGGAGTAAGGTAGGGGTTGGAGGAGGGTACAGTTAATGGACAGCTATTCTGGGCCAAGCAAGGTGGCAGGGAAAGACATTGTATTGTATCAGTTAAAGCTGACAATGCAGGGATCCATGGGTTTTATCAAAATAGCATGGCAAAGGTTCAAAAGGACAGTGACAGTAGGGACTGCAGTTTAAAATGTGGTCTGTGGATTCTGTAGCCCTGGCCTCCAATAATGGCTTCCCTAATCTTTAACTCAGTGGTTGGGTGATCTTGGGAAGTCATGTAACCTCTCTGACCTTCAGGTTTCTCATCTGTAAAGTGATGATCTGATCATAACAGTGCATACCTCACAGAAATTTTGTGAAGACCAACCAACTTAAGATACATAGCCTACTTGACCTGAAACAACTTCAACAGCTCCTCCTCCTCCTCTTCTCCTCCTTCCTTTTTAATGCTTTTCAGTAACTCAATTTTTTTTTTTGCTTTTGTTTTTTTTGAGACAAGGTCTCCCTGTAGCCCCAGATGACCTGGAACTCACCTTGTAGACCAGGCTGGCCTCAAACTCACAGAGATCCACCTGCCTCTGCCTCCCAGGTGCTGGGATTAAAAGTGTACATCACCACGCCTGACAATAATTCAATTTTTATTAACACCTAAGTCCTTAGCCCTGCTTTTATTTTAAAAATAAAATACAATTTGTAAAACTGGGCCATTTGACTTTTTGTTCCGTGTGTGTGCACACACTTGCTTCAATTTCCTGAATGCTTAATCTCTGTACTCATGAAAGCAAGGCTGCATGGCAGTATTCATAAACATCACAACAATGGTGGTTTTCCTGCCAGGTTTGTAGTCTTCAGTAATGATCAGGGGTTGGTTACTTGTGTGAATTCACTGTCAAACCATAGGTTTGACACCCAGCCTTTTCAGGACTGTTGGCAAGTTGGGCACGGTTCCCCAAATAAGCTTGCTTCCTTGTATCACAAGGCCCAGCTCACTCCCACTTACTTCAATAACTGCCTCCCTGAATCCACCCAGAGTTGTGGAGAATGGGCATTTCTCATGTAATTGGGGGCAGAAACCAAGTCAAGTAGAACCATATAATCCCCACATAGTTATCCCTAGCATGCATACTGTCGCAGTTCCCTCTGGGTGAGGAGCTGAATGTGTGCTAATGGGAAGATGGGGTTGGTGTAGTTTACTACCACACTCTCTTTAAAACCCTGTAGTTTATGGAGAGGCCAGGTGCCAGATGGTATGAGGAGAGCCTTTGTAAGGACTGAGAGGGCTGAGGGGTTGTGCCTGAGGCCCAAGTGGTAGGTAACCCAGAGGTCCCCGTTTGTCCACCCTCAGCCTAAATCCCCTTCTTTTCTGTAACTTTCTAAGGCCCATAGGGAAATGACTCCATGGTAACAGTTGAGGGAAGTGGATAAGACCAATTGAGGGCAGTTCAGACACAGTGAAATCTGAGTCTCAGCTCTACCTCTTTTTTTTTTTTTTAGTCGATTTTTTTGAGACAGCATCTCTCTGTAGCCCCAGCTGGCCTTGAACTCACAGAGATCCACCTGCCTCTGCCACCCAAGCGCTGGGATTAAAGGACTGTACCATGACCTGCTCAGCTCTACCTCTTAAGTCCTGGGTCACTTAACTTTTTTTTTTCTTTTAAACAATGGACTTAATCTTTTTTTTTTTTTTTAAAGAGAAGTTTTAGGGTCACAACAAAACTAAGCACAAAGAACAGCAATTTGCAAGTTTCCTTCCTTAGGCCCCTAAGAAGCCTGTTACAGTCACCACCTTCTACCAGAGTGGCACGTTTATTAAAATCTATGAATTTATGTTGGCACCTCATTACCACCCAGTACAGAGTTTACACTGGGGATTACTCTTGGTGCTGTACCTTCTAAAGGCTTTGACAAACGTAATGACAGGTATAGACCCTTATGGTATCATGCAGTCAATTTCAGTGTCCTAAAAACCTTTCCTGTAACAGAGATTCATCCCTCCCTCCTTCCTCTAATAGCCGTGGACATTTTTCTGCCTCCATGGTTCCACCTTCCCAGAAAAACCACATGGTAGAAATCAGACAGTTTGCAGCCTTTTCTGGTTTGTCTTCTCTCAGTAGTGTGTCCTTAAGATGCCTCAGTGCTTTCTCGTGGCTTGATAGCTCAGTTCTTTTAGGGTTGAGTAATAGTCTACCATGTGGACCTTTAACCTCTTGAATTCCATTTCCTGGAGTACACTAGTGGGGTAATAAGAAGCATAAACTCAGAGAATCCACGATAGTTACCGGCATGGATATCTAGTGAGTGCTTAGTACCAGCACTCTCCTGAGTGCTGTTCTGTGCTTAGTCCTTCCTGAACCCTAGGACATAGGTATTATCAACATTCTCACTTTACTGATGAAGCTCAGGGAGGTTAAGTTATTGTTCAAGACCACATGTCTGGAAGGGGGTCTCCATAGGATTTGAACTGGGACATTAGGACAGACAGACATTGCTTTCACAACAGGAATTTGTTCAGAGAAAGATATCACAAGGCCACTCTGTCATGCAAACAACATACACAAATTACTACAGTTACCACATCCCTTTGCCATCTTCTGGGACCACTGTTACACAGCAGCCTGTGGTTGTCATTATGGGGCTTATGACTGCATTTAAGGTATACCATCCCAAGAAGGTAAGCAATATTTGCATGTTGTAAAAATATGTCACCAGATAGCACCTCTTTCTAAAGTTAATATTTTGATGTAAAGCCATCCAAATGGTGAGGTTATATTTCTTCTCTAATGGGAAATACAAAGTACCAAGATGACCAGAAATTACCCAGTACTCCACAGTAGATGAATTGTCAAACTGGAATCTATCAGCCTTGGGTGTGGAGGCTCAGAGTTGCTCTGAAGAAAGCAGTGGTCAGTTACTAATCATTTATATCATCTACTGGCACGACCCCAAGACCCCATCTGAGAAAGCAGAAGTGCCCCCAGGACTCCACAGTGCCCCCCATGCTCCTCACTGAATGTGTGCACTGCTCCCCACCAGTACTGGGCCGGCACGTTCGGTCACAGGAGCCTGAGCCTGTCTAGGTCTGGCTAGCAGTGTGGGTGCCGCCTTTACTGTGGCCCGGTCACAGCATACACATGAGTCTACCCAACTCCTGCGGGCAGTTGAACCTGGGCACATCTGCTCACTCCCTGTCCCCTCCACTTCCTTCTGCCCTGGATTTCCAGACAGAGTCAAAAATGGGTTCACATCAAATAAGATTTGTTTTCCTTCAGTGTAATTTTCCATTTATAGTTGGTCTTCTCCTGAGAGGCTCTGTCTTTTTTTCTTTTTTCCTGGGTATTTGGGATAAACTTTTGGTGGTTGTTTTTGAGTCCTGTGGTCAGCAGGCCAGCCAGTCATTCATTCAGAACGTCTCCAGAAAACCAGTGGTTACCTTTACAGGAGTTTGTGCTAATTTCCATGGTTTCTGAGACCTGGCCCAGTGCCCATAGATTCAGTGTGAATCGTTAAACAGATACATCCATCAAGCCTATAGATCCTTACCTGCAGGCTCATCCTGGTGGACATGGTGAGGGACAGAACAGCACAACAGCAGAGGCTAACACAGGGGCAGGCTCATCCATTCCCACAGGGCAGGTATACAGAGGAAGAAATGGACACATGGAAGTGAAGGCCATGCCCCACCAGACCCCATGGGTGTGCAAGCCCTGCTGACTTTGCTGGCCTGTGTTCTAGACATCAGCTCTGGTTTGGTCCCTTAAATAATGTTGTGCTTCAAATGTGAAATACCCCCTATAGGCTCATGTTTTTGAACACTTGGTCCTCAGTTGGTGGCTCTGTTTTTGAAAAGTTGTGAAATCATTCGGAGTTGGAGTCTTGCTACAGGAAGTAGGTCCTTGGGGGTGGGCCTTGAAGTTTGATAGCTGGGCTCCACTTCCTGTCTGCCCTTAGCTTTCTGACTGCTGACTGAGACAGTGTGACAAGCTGCCCCATATTCCTGCCAACATGATGAACTGTATTCCTTCTTAATCTGTAGACCAAAATAAATCCTTAAATTGCTTCTTCTCTGGTCACAGTCATAAGAAAAGTACTTAATGCAGATACACTGTGTGCCTTCCTGCTACCATTCCATGCTTCTCTATGCCTGGACCTCTGTCCCACCACGCTACAGCTAATTCATCCACCCTTTCCCCACCCCAGCCAGACGCCACATTAAAGGTGTCATGACCACCTGCTCTCCTCCACAGCACTGGTCAGAGTTTAAATTCTACTTTTATTTGTGTAATTTTCCAGTTAACGTCTGGCTCTCCCTCCAGACAATAACTCCATGGAAGTGCTGCCTGGGGTAAAAATCTCTCCTTGCACTTACCCATGCTGGACTGAAATGTTCTGTTTATCATGTCTCACCCTTGGTCTGTGAGTTTCCTGAGGGTGGTGTCCAGGTCTTTTCCTAACACAGTGCTCAGCTCAATAAATACTTGGTGAGTTGGACTAAATGAGTCGGATTTAATTGAACAATGTGACTTTGGAAGAGCCACCCAAAATCTTGGAACTTTTGATGAAGCGGCTACAAAATACAACCCCCTTTGGTGACCACTCTTAGAAGAATGGTTTAGAAAGAATGGTATATATATATATATATAATCTTTTTGAGACAAAAAGGATGGCCTTGAACTCACAGAGATCCACCTGCCTCTACCTCCCGAGTGCTGGGATTAAAGGCACGTGCTACCACGCCCAGTCAGAATGGTAGCTATCTTAAGAAAAAAATATCCAAGCTTGCTTATGAGAGGAAGATAGCTTGCTGAGCTTTGGACAGTAGATTAGAAGGACACACGGCTTCTTGAAGAAGCCCCTCCAAGCTTCATCTGAAGTTTTGGGACAGTCTAGGCATAAACAGCTAATGGAAGCTCACCAGACATTGTATGGAATTTGGTTCCTCACAGCCCTTGGCTTTGTGTCATTTTCTTACCTTTCTTGGATGACAGGGCCTTGTTCATCTGCCAGGACTTTCATCTGCTGTCTTCTACTCTGTGCATTCTGAGGCCTGACTAGAACAAGATGCTCTGTCTTTGAAGCTGATCCTGGCAGATGGATCCCTGAATGAGAAAGAAAGGAGGCTCCTCTTCTGCCTGGAGGAGAAGCAGGGGGGACAGGGCAGGCAGGCAAGGCAGGGGCAGAGGGTTACAGGCCTGTGGCTCACCCAGCAAGGTTTATGGAGATAGTGCCAAGTAATGGCAGACTCCCACATCCAAACAGGGCCTGGCCTCAGTTCTGCTCACTGAGCTCCAAGGAAAACAGTTATTTGGAAAACTTGTTTTCTTTCATGCTCTCTCCTCTTTCCCATCACAACAGACCATGAACACAGTCCTTGAAGGACTGAATAGCACCCTGTAAGGATGCTAGAAAAAAGCCTCTTCTGAACTGCAAGGATTAACCTTGTTAAACATAATAGTCACAGCACAAGACAGATTAACAGGTCATTTGAAAGAACAGCACTGAGGCTCCAGTAAGCTGTCAGAGTGGATGCTCTTAGATTTCCAAACACTTTGCAATAAAACCTGCCCAATTATCACAGCTTGCCCACCACTAAGATCTGCTCCTTGCACACTTCCTATCACACAGTAGGTACTCAGCAAATAATGCTAGATGAAGATGGGAAAGTTGAGGCTGCCCTAAGGTTCTGACAACTTTCCAGAATGGACAGAAAACCTCAGTTTCAGGCACTCTTTGCTCAGAGACCCTGGGTAGCAAAGAGAATTGAATGCCATTCTGCTTTGCCTTCTAGATGTACATCCTGTTTGTACAAAGCCTTGCATTTTATTCCTTGCAATTAACAAATGTAAGTGGAATTCTAATGGCTTAACCCAGCTCTAAGGAGAGTATTTGTTAAAAAAAAGGGAGGGGGGCGGTAATCCTGTAGTCATCAAGGATTTGTTCCTGAAGAGGAGGCAGAACCCTGCTCAACCTGAAAATACAGAACAAATTCTGAAAGAGAACATCCTGGAATTTCAGTGTCTGCGGCAGAAGTAAATCAAAGATTCTTAGATGTTACTGTTGGAGAGCTAAATGCTAAAAATCAGGCCCTTGAGCTTGGATGGGCTGAACTCAGGCTGATGCAGTGGAGCCTCGGGCCAGAAGAGGGCGCTCCTAGCCAAGTATGTCTTCACTGCCAGAAATCCCAGGGTCCTTTGCACTTGGTCTTTGTTTTCTCAGCATGTTTTTGTGTTCTCTGCAGGGAGCAGAGAAGGTTTTCCCCTACTCAGTGCCAAAGATAATCTACTGGAAATATAATTAAACTGATGAGTTCACATATTAAATACCAAATCCCAGGAATATCATCATGTCCACAAAACGTTTTAATGGACTTGAACCTTTGACCTGTGAACAAATAGCACACCACACTCTTTGAACAGTCTAAATATGCCATTAGGATTCAGTATCATCCTCAGATGTTAACTCTAGGCATAGAAGATAGTCAGGCCAAAAGGGATAGACTGTTATTTTATCTCCTTGAGAGTTGCTTCCACCTGGGCCGTATTTATCAGGTTAATCAGGGTTTTGCTTTCACATAAATACTATCATCTACGTCTTGATTAAAAAGGAAGGTGTATAATCTTCAGATTGGAATACTTAAAAACTTTGTTTTTATTTTTATAGGCTTCCCTGCCTTTTTCACTCCCAATTCCCGATGGAAGAGTGGACTAATTCAAGGAGCCCTTTCGTGAAGCAACAGGCTTACGTGTAGCCATGGTGGACAAAGCCAGTGTAGAGCATTATCCTACAGAAGAACTCATACAAGTGCCCTACGACGAATGTGTGGGAAGCACTGCAGAGCTGTTTATAGGAACAAAAATATTAAAACCGTGATGCATCAATAATGGAGCGGACAAATAAATTATTTATCTGAGCAAATAGCAAGCAGGCACAAAAAAGAAACCTAGGTGTCGTACAGTTATGAGTACAGAAAAAGAATCTTTAGAACAATATGTATGGAATTATCGCACAACTGATTTAGAAACAGTTCATGTGTGGGTAGGTACATAGATAGAAATCTGAGGAGCGGAAGACCTCTGGGAGTAGAATGGGTGGGCGAGGAGAACTCAACCTTAATTTTTCTATTGCCGCTGTTTCTCCAAGGGGGAAACCTCCGCACCTTTAAAATGCCCTGTTCACTGTTCACTGGCACTTGCAGGTCTCCTGATTATCTCTAAAGACCTATTACATTGCCTTCTGTCCTGTGTAAGTCCCCCCTACTCCAGGATTTCTCCTGGGGCTCTCTTGCCTACCCCCCTCTCAGCTTCTCATCTGAGCTTCTGAAGGAAGTCAGCCAAGACTTTGAATCCCACCCCAGACAATTCTCCCTTCTCTGGTCTCCCCAGTAATACTCGTTTCTAGCTTTTTCACTTTACCTCCTCCCGCTTAGTCTCCTGCACTGGCTTCTGTTCCTTTAGTCATTCTTTGAAGTGTGACAACCACAGGCGCCATTCCTCGTTAGTCTTCATTAATGTATGTGTTCTCCCTAGGTGCCCTTGTTTACCCTAGAGTCTACCATATCTCCTGAATCCCATCCTGTCCTTCACCCCAATCTCCCAGAGTCGCCACCTCCAAGGAGCCTCTCTAGACAGTCTACAGGCACATACCCAGGAGGACACCCAGGTCCTCCCCTTCACATTCAGGAGCACAGCCGGGTCTTCCCTTTCTTGTCCGACCCTCTTGCTTAGTGGTGGCACAGTAATTGCAAAGTCGCCCACAGTACAGGCTTGGCCATGCTTTCCCACCACTCACAGGCATTTCCTCGGGATTCTACTTACCCATCGATTACATTTTCTTTTCCTGTCATCATTGCCATAGCTGAGACAAATGAACTCCCAATTTATCAGTGGCAGTTGCTTCTGTTATCTTTATCTTGGTCTCCTTACCTCATGCCATTCTTTACAGCCTTTTCCTTGAAAGTCACAGATCTGATCGTGCATTACCCTTGATCAAATCTCCTGTTAGTTTTTATTGCCTACAAACCAAAGTCAAAATTTCTCAGCTTGGTATTCAAGGACTAGCATAATCTGGTTGCAACCTTTATTCATTCAAGCAATAAGCTAGGCACCAGAGATGAGTCAGGCCTTGGGGATACCTTTGTGAATCAGTTGCGGTCTCCGTAACTGACAGGACCACATTGTAGTAGGACTTTACAGACAACACACACACACACACACACACACACACACACACACACACACCAAGGGACAAGGAAAGAAAAACAGTAGACTGTGCTTTGGAGGATAATTCTCTCCATTATCAAGGTACCAAGCAGAAAATAAGGAGTGAGGAGTGACACTGACTGGCAGTCCTTGAAGAGTGACAAGACCAGAAGGAAGAAGAGGGGTGCTCTAGTTTGCTTTTCTGTTGCTGTGATAAAACACTGAACGAAGGCAACCTAGGGAGAAGAGGGTTTACTTCGGCCTACAGTTACAGTCATCATCAAGGGAAGTCAGGACAGAAACTCAAGCACTAACAGAGGCAGGAGCCATGGAAGAATGCTGCTTACTGGCTTCCTTCCTCTGGCTTGTTCGGCTAACTTTGTTTTTAAAAAATATTATTTTTATTTTACGAGTATGTGTGTATTGCCTACATGTATGTGAGTGTACCTGTGTCATGAAATACCCATGGAGGTCAGAAGAGGGTGTTGGATCCTCTGGAACTGGAGTTATGGATAGTTGTTAGCCACTATGTGGGTGCTGGGAACTGAACTGGGGTCCTCTGCAAGAACAGCCAGTGCTTTTAACTGCTGAGCCATCTCTCCAGCCTCTCAGCTAGCTTTCTTGTATAGCCTCGCCCCACCTGCCTAGAGATGGCACCTCCCACAGTGAACTGGGCTCTCCCACATTAACTAGCAATTGAGAAAATGTCTAATAGACATGGCCACAAGAAATTCTCCCATTGATGTTCCGTCTTCCCAGATAATTCTAGTCTGTGTCACATTGATAAAAGTTAACCAGCACAGGCAGGATGCAGAGAATCACATTCTTGGTACCTGTGCATACTGTTGTCTGCAGGGTGGGGGCTTCTTCCTGATTGCACTCCTCACAGGGAGAACGTCCTAGCCATTTGTGCCCCCAGTGCCTGGCAAATACATAGTAGGCTCAACACCTATGAGATGAGAAGGTGGATGGATGCATGGATGGAGGGATACACGCATGCATGGATAGAAGTATGCGCCATCTGAACTGAGTAGTGTGATATAGTAACGGCTTGTGTATGTGTAAGAATGGCTAAAATAACTTCTCAGGCTCTCTACCACTTTGATTAACTATCCTTTTTGTGAAATGGGTATATACTTATAAATGGCAGCATTTTTTTGTATTTGTCTTTAAGGAACTGCTCTTGCTGAGATCTGTGAGCAGCTTTTAAGCAGAACAGAGAGGCAGTGTACGCAGTGGCTAAGTGCCCAGCCTCTACAGTTAGACCAAATGTTGGTCCAACCACTTACCCAGGTCCTCACCAAGGCTCCAGTTTCTTTGTCTATGAAATATGCATAATGGGAGGAGGTCCAGTTTCCCAATATTTTACCGGGTGTGGTGATGGTGCACTCCTTTAGTCCTAGCACTCAGGAGGCAGAGGCAGGCAGATCGCTGAGAGATCAAGGCCTGCCTGGTCTCCGTAGTAAGTGCCAGGCCAGCTGGGGCTACAGGGAGACCCTGTCTCAAAAAGACCAAAAAAGAGAAAAAAGAGAAGAAAAAGAAAGAAAGAAAGAAAGAAAGAAAGAGAGAGAAAGAGAGAAAGAGAGAGAGAAAGAGAGAAAAAGAAAAAAAAAGAAAAAAGAAAGAAAGAAAGAAAGAAAAAGAAAGAAAGAAAGAAAGAGAGAGAGAAAGAGAGAGAGAAAGAGAGAGAAAGAGAAAAAAAGAAAAAAAAAGAAAAAAGAAAGAAAGAAAGAAAAAGAAAGAAAGAAAGAAAAAAAGAAAGATGTATAACAGCATCTTCTTTCACAGGGCTGCTGGGAAGACTCAGGACATGTGGGGAGAACTGGCCTAGTGTCTGGAACAAAAAGCCAGGCAGGCCACTTGTAGAGGACTGCTCTTTCTCCAGCCTGGCCTGTCCAAATGCCTCAAGTGGCTCTGAGAAAATGGCCATCACAGTCAACAGGAACATCCACTTCAGACCAGTTTTTCCAGTCAAAGGGAAGAGATTCTCCACTTTAGATTCTCCTTTGACTCCAGCTACCCCTGAAAATTGGCCGCAGATGGTAACACTGAAGGGGCACATCGTCTCATCAGCCTGGCACAGGAGGCTCTCTTCTGAGCCAGGCAGTAACAGCCAGATCCCTGGACTCACCACGTAATTTAGCTACTGTTTCTCATACTTGGTCTGTAGTTGTATCTACTAGGTAGCTGAAAACACGTTGGCTCTCATCTGACTTGTTAAGTAATACTGTGCCCCTCAGACGCCTCCAGTTTTGCCCTCTCTGTCCCTCTCTGAGGAGGTGTCTGGGTAGAGAGAAGTCAGTCACTCTGCCCTCTGCCCCCCAGAGGGAAGAACTTGTCTTCTTGATAGGTCTTCCAGGGGCCATGCTCCTGACTTCAGCCCTTTGCCTGCCTCAATCTGCACATCCTCGCCTTTATGACTCAAGCTAGGGGCTGCTGGTCTCTCATGGCTATGTTGGGGCCGAGGGCGGCTCCTTAGCTGACCAACTCTTTCTGGCCATGAGCCTATGCTTCCCCACCCAAGAGGTCTGCCCCTGGCCCCACTGTAGGGTCACATCATAGCAGCCTCTGGCTCACATCATGTGGGAACAACATCATAATACACCTACTCACCATCAGATACATCCGTTCAATCTCTCAGCACACCCAGTGCCCATGATTCAGGACTGCGTGGTCTTCAATGTTCCCCACAACTTATCAGGATGTTTGTATAGCTAAAGCCAACCCCCATCAGATCGTCCTCTACAACCTTGTCTTTGTTCTAAACTTCATTGCAGACAGGCATTGTGTCCTTGTGTGCTGGACAGCTTTAGTTGTCAACTTGACACACCTCAGTAGAGGGAACCTCAATTTTGGAATTGTTTCCATAGGACTGGCTTGTGGCCATGTCTATGGGGCACTTTCTTGATTTTTGAGTGATGTGGGAGGGCCCAGACCACTGTGGGTGGTGCCACCCCTGGGCAGGTTGTTCTGTATTGTATAAGAAAGCAGGCTGAGCATGGATGGGCCAGGGGAACAAGTCAGTAAGCAGTGTTCCTCCATGGCCTGTACTGCAGCTCCTTCCTCCAGGTTCCTGCCCTGAGTTCCTACCTTGGCCTCCCTGATGAACTAAGACCTGGGAGATGTGAGCCATTAAACCCTTTCCTCCCCAAGTTGGTATTGGTCAGAGTATTTTGTCACAGCAATGGAGAAACAAACTAGAACACCCCTCCAGTGGTGGAAGTTCCATTGAGCTTCTGCAAGGCATCTTCCTCACTCTACTCAAGTAAAGTGGGAGTGCAAGCCATTTCTCAGATCACCTGAGCTGAGTGTAATGTCCACAGATCTTGGCAGTTGAACAAACTGCCTTCTTTATTCTGTCCCCCCACCTTTCTTTTCTGATTCCTGTGATAGGCCTACTGGCCCAGCCTCTGAGAAAGTTTATAAGCAGCAGAATGGGTAGGAGGTCTGAAAGCATATTGCTTCATATTTGCAAAAAGTTCCTCTTGCTGGGCCATAGCTAGTGGAACTGATATCCTTCAGGTATTATGTTGGGAACCCCAGTAAAGAGCTGCCTCACAAACATAATTCAGATGTTCTCATCCCCACATGAAAAGATGTTCAACATCTTTAACCACCAACAAAATGCAAATCCAAAGTCCAGGATGCCTTCACAGCTACTAAGAGGACTTTAAGGGAAAAAGTAAACAATAACAAGTGTTGACCAGGATGTAGAGAAAATGGAGCACTAACACAATGCTGGTGGAATACAAAATGGTACGGCAACTTTAGAAAAGTTTGGCCGTTTCTCAAATGGTGAAGCTTGGAGTTACCCAACAGTCTCACACCTAAGTACCTAAAAGAAAAAAGGGTTGCACTCTTGCACAGTGAGTCCACTAGTGTTCATAGATTATGCATCAGAGCCCAAAAGTAGAAACAATCCAAATGGCCATCAAATGATGAATATGGATTAGTCAGCCATAAAGGAGTGAAGTTCTCATACATGCTGCAACATGATGAACCGTGATGTGAAAGAAGCCAGTCAAATAGGACTGCATCTTACAGCATTCCATTACATGTAATGTCCAGAAGCAGAAAATAAATCCATGACTGCCAGGGAGTAAAGGCAGGGGAGAACTAGGAAATAACTGCTAATAGATCTGTCTTCTTGAAAATGCTCTCAAGTTAGTAGTGGTAGTATTTGCACAGTTCTGTAAATGTGCTAAAAGTCATTGGGGGTATATTCTTGAATGGGTGAACTGTACAGTGTGTGAATTTAATCTCTAGAAAGTTGTTTTAAAATGCCTCATTTCATTCTCTTTTCCAGTTTCCTAGCTTTCTGTTATTTCAAGACTTGCAGCTGGGAAAGTAGCTCAGTTGGTACAGTGTTTGCCTAGCATGCATGAAGCCCTGGGTTTGATCCCCAGCACCACAGAAACCAGTAAAGCATTTGTAATCCTCAGCACTCAGAAAGTGCAAGGTCATCCTTAGTTACATAGTGAGTTTATGGTCAGCCTGGGATACATGAGACCCTGTCTTAGAAAGGGGGGGCGGTTCTAAAGTAATATTATTACTTTCTAGTATTAGGTGGATAATAATAGAATGATTTAAAAATGACATTTTCCACTAGAAAATAAGTTTTTAGAAGCCAGAGATTTTTGTTTGTTTCATTTTGTTATGTGCATTATGCTTAACACAAGACCTGGCACATACTAGGGTCTCTATAAGTGTTGGATGATGGGCTGAAGAGTTGGCTCAGTGATTAAAAGCACTGGCTGCTCTTGCAGAGGACCCAGGTTTGGTTTGCAGCACCCACATGGAGGGTAACTGTCTTTAACTCTAGTTCTAGGGGATCTGATGCCCTCTTCTGACCTTTGTAGGCACTGCACAACATGGGTGCACTTATAACCACGTAGGCAATACACTCATACACATAAAATAAAAATAATAAATAAAACTTTTTTTGGTCTTTTTGAGACAGGGTCTCCCTGCAGCCCCAGCTGATTTGGAACTCACTATGTAGACTAGGCTGGTCTTGATCTCACAGAGATCTACCTGCCTCTGCCTCCCAAATGCTGGGATTAAGGGTATGCACCAGCATGCCCAGCCCAAATAAAAGTTTAAAAACAATAAATGTTGGATGAGAGGCACTCTCATGGAGCTCACATCCTAAACGTACAGTCTCATGGTGACCTAATTCTTTGTTCTTTCTTTTTTAAAATTTATTTTATTTTTGTTTTATGTGTATGAGTGTTTTGCCTGCATGTAAGTACACCAAGTGCATGCAATGCCCCTGGAGGCCAGAAGAGGATGTCAGATCCCCTGAAATTGGAGTTACAGACTGTTAAAACCATGTGGGTGCTGGGAACCCAGCCTGTGTCCTCTGCAAGAGCACTGTGCTAGTGCTCTTAACCACTAAGCCATCTCTCCAGCCCCTCCTCTTTTTAAAATGGTGTTGGGGAGGCTAAGAAACCCAGGGCCTTGCACACACTGGGCAAGCATTGTATCACTGAGCCCCACCCCAGTCCTCAGCATGGGGTGAGGCCTCCAGGATATGTGGATGGTACAAATGCAACAGGCCTCTCTGTGTCTTAGGGGAACTTAGAACCAAGGAGATCCATATTGAGCAGGTTCTGCACTTCTATTCAATGCTACAAATAGTATCTGGCAATCAATAAGAATTACAAATATATTGTGATGGCAGGTTGTTTTAATTTAAAGTTTCTTTTTTTTTGTCTTTTTGAGACAGGGTCTCCCTGAAGCCCCAACTGGCCTGGAACTCACTATGTAGACCAGGCTGGCCTTGAACTGACAGAGATCCACCTGCCTCTGCCTCCCAAGTGTTAGGATTAAAGGCATACGCCACCATGCCCAGCCCTTAAAATTCCTCTTGGTGGGACTTTGTGGAGGAGTTGGGCTGAGTTAAGACTTTGGTTCAAAGAAAAGAGAGGTTCTGAAGGGAGAGGCTGAATGAGGAGAAGGTCAGCTGAGACATGAGAGAGCGTGCATTTCCAATAGAAAGGCCTTGCCAGTAAGGAAACATTTCCAAGCTGAGATTTTAATGTCTTTCAGAAATGGGGAGTAAAATCAGGAGCAGAGAGTGCCAAGTCCCATTCTTCATTTCAGGAAGGCTTTAAGAGGTGTGACTGGAAAGGGTGATTCAGGGACTGGGAAGGGAGAGAACAAGGGTGTCTGAAAGAGATGGGAAGATTTAATTGGTTATAATTGCCTTCTTTACCAAGGAAAACTGTGAAAAGATAGCCAAGAGTTCAAGGCTGAGGGTAAAGAGATACAGGATGATGACAGAAGCTGGAAGCTAAGAGGCACTTGTCCGTGTGCAACCCTCAGTGAATGGAGGAGGCCAGAGGGTCAAAAGGAAAGCAAGGAGACATGTCCAACAGACTTTTTCCCACACAACCTCCCCCATGCCCCCACACCCGTATTGTCATCTTAACATGCAGGAATTCTGGGAAAACTTTTGTGAGATGGAGGTGTAAAGAGAGCCAGGAAGTGATTAAGATATGAATAAGGTTTTGGAAGAAGGCAGAGTAAGGCAGAAGGGTTAACATGCTCCAGGAGATGGGAGGAGGTATGGGAAGAGTAAGGTTGAAGGTCAAGGATGATGCTACAGAATCTGGAATAAATCACAAGGGAAGTTTTGGAAAAGGAAGAGACGGGTCAGAGAAAGACCCTATAGCACAAGAGTCTTATGAACCAGGAAGCAAATAGAGCTCTGAGATCTTCCTGCAAGGGTCACCTAACTCCACACTCAAGGACCCATGCCTGAGATGATAACCAAGTGAGCCCAGGCATAGGTAAATCCTGTGTCCAAGGCAGTGAGACAAGTTTTCCTTTTCCTGCAGTTTGGTGACTCTTTTATGGCTTCTGTTTGCCAAGCCCAGTAGAAGGAACAAACCACAGTATGGCCTGATGGTCAGGGCAGGGAGTTTGGGCATAGGACAAGTCCAGGCATGGTGGCTCCCCAGCTCATATCACCAACCATGGGCACTGTGCTAAGCTCCTGACCCACTGGGGTGCTAAGTACATCATCACCCCAGGTACACCAGATTTTAAGTAATGTATCTATAGAGTCAGACTGTACAGCATTTGCCTTCAGAGTTTCTGGGGAAAACAGGCATCCAGGAAGTGATAGCTGTGGTGTTGGGTAGTTGTTTGATGCATGTACCATTGGTGTGCCAGTATTTCCTCCTGTTCTCCAGGCGTTTTGTTGTTGTTGTTGTTGTTGCTGTTGGTAGGTAGGGCCAAAGACCCTAAGGTATGGATTTCATAACTACTTTCTATGAGAATTTGGCTAAACAATATCACCTTTTAAACATTAGCGTCAAGTACTTAGCACAAAGCTACTTGTATAAATGTTAAATAATGACACTGCCATATAGATTTTAAGTGGCATTATCTCTGATATAGTATAAAATGTGTTATTATTCCTGAGAGGCCTTGAGAGGCCCATCACAAAGTGCCCATCTTAGGCTCTCGTGGGAAGGGAGCTCAAAACCTGAATCTGCCCTTATGCTCTGCCTCAGTATCTGGGACACAGCTGCCTTGTCTCAGCACACACACCCTCACCCCTCCCGTTCAACCCTGATATCCTCCTTCCTGAGCCAGGCCTTCTGTATCCCCAGCCTGGACTTGGGAACCTTCTATACACATTACTTCAGGAATTGTTTACCTTGGACAGAGGAGTGGCCCACTCCTCCTTAGGAAAGGCCACCACAGATGCCTGCTGCGGGTTTGCTCTGGTGATTACTGACCGTAAGACCTTCCCATTAGGCTCCTCTTTGCTTCTCCATCTTCCTATCTCTTATTGCCTGCCCCCTTGCTTACTGTATCCATCTGGCTGCCTCTGTTCTTGCCAGAGTTTTTAGAACTCAGTGATCTGACTAGAAATGGCATATTTGCCTCCAAGCCTCTCCCCTCTACCTGGGAAGTCCTGCTTACCAGTATAAGTAAAGTTTTATGTCCACGACATTAGTGACTGTTCAAGAGCCTCCCTGTATCCTCAGACACTCAGGGTCCTTTCCACCCACAGACTTCCTCTAGAAGTACACAGTGAGCTTTTCCTCAGCAATCCTGGAGAAGATCCACGGAGACAAGCCTTGCCTGCTCATTTCTTGAACACTGGTCTTTCTCTTCGTTTCATGGCACTGAAGTGTGCCATGTGTGACCCCAGTGTGGCTGTATGCAAGCCTTACTCTTTGGACATGACGCCTCATCCTGTGATGTCTTTTCAGATTGACCTGCACCAAGCCCAGGGTCAAGAAATCAGACGTGGCTTGGCAACTAACTTCTGGTGAAGTTCCACTGTAACCCGTACCACTCAACATGGAATGTGATGGAAGTCACTGATTTTGTTGAATGAAACTCAGCTTCAAGCTCAACCTCAGGATTCTGGTATATAGGACTGGATCTGTAGTGACATCATGGATCTTGCCGATGCCCCCAGGGGAACTATGGACAGGACTATGGCTCCAATGGTCAGAGGGGCATCAGACAAGTCCCAACTTCTCAAAACCTGTTTCTGATCCTTAAAAAAAAACACCACACATGGGGCTGGAAAGATGGCTCAGTGGTTAAGAACACAGGTTGTTCTTGAAGAAGACCTGGGTTTGAATCCCAGCTCCCACATGGTAGCTAACAACTGTCCATAACTCCAGTCCCGGGGGATCCGACAGTCTCTTCTGACACCCGAGGGCATTGCACAACACTGGTGCACTTACCTACATGCAGGCAATACACACATACACAGAAAATAAAAATAGCCAGGAGTGGTGGCACACACCTTTAATCCCAGAACTTGGGAGGCAGAGGCGGGCAGATCTCTGTGAGTTCGAGGCCAGCCTGGTCTACATAGTGAGTTCCGGGACAGATGGGGCTACAAGGAGACCCTGTCTCAAAAAGACAAAATAAATAAATAGATAAATAAATAAATAAATAAATAAATAGAAAAAATAAAAATAGTAAATAAAATATTTAAAAAACCAACAACACCGCTGTACTTCAAGCATTGTTATTAGTTAAGACAGAGTGTGAGGTTTCATGAGGCCCCCAGCAACATAGCATGGTTGAATCAGCCTAGAAAGTGGTGTGCTGCACAAGGTTGTATATACTCATTCCTCAATCAATTCATCTGCCTGACTGTGCATCCTCTGGCATGTCCCTCCAAAACATGGCAGTTAAGCTGAGATATGGAGGACACACTATCATGTAAAGATGTCTATGTGACAGATAAGCCAGGCCAAACTCAAGCCAAGCAAAGAAGCAAAGCAAGTATATATTCTGTTGCTAAACAGAATGTCACCTGAGATAGTTTCTAAAGAATGAAGATTTATTTAACTCATGGTTCTGGAGGACGGGAAGTCCAAGGTCAAGGGGACCACAGCTAATTGGGACTTTCTTTAGAGTTAGAGGCGGCACAGGACATCACGTGGCAAGAGAGACCTACTAGACACAGAGCCAAAATGATATTTTGAAAAGACCTATCCTGGGACTAGTGAGATGGCTCTTGGTGCTGTATCTGATGACCTGAGTTCAGTCCTCAGAACCCACATGCCCACATGATGGAAGGAGAAAACCAGCTCCCACAAGTTGTCCTCTGATGTTCATATAACACACATGCGCACACAGGCAGGATAGATAGACAGACAGATAGATAGATTATAGATAGATAGATAGATGATATATAGATGATAGATGTAAAAAATGTAAAGAAAAGACCTACCCTGGAGGCTAAGGATGTTAGCTTAGTTGGTAGAGTGCTTTCCTGGTGTATATATAATATCAACACGGCATAAACCAGGTGAGGTAGCATATGTCTGTAATCCCAGCAGTTGGGAGGTGGAAGCAGGAGGTTCAGAGTTCAAAAACATCTTCCTTGGCTACATATGAGTTTGAAGCTCCTATGGGTTAGAGACTCTGGTTCAAAATAAAAGACAGGAGAGACCTATACTGGAGATAACACTGTTATCTGGGTTAGAGACTCTGGTTCAAAATAAAAGAAAGGAGAGACCTATATTGGAGATAACACTGTAACCCATCACTCTGTGAAGATTCTTGAGGCCCTTGTGACCCAGTCACCTTTTCTAGGTACCACCTCTGAATATCTCACAATGGGGATGAACTTTCATCATGAGTTTTGATGGAGACATTCAAACTGTAGCTGCTACCAACCTCTTAGTTCCTGCCAGACTGTTGGGGAAAAAGAAGGGGGAGAGAAGTGTAGGCGGTCCTCCTACCACTGGTTAGCATTACAGATGTAGCAGGCTTGGGAAGCCTGCCCAGGCTCTGGACTTCACCCTCCAGCTCCCACCTCATTCATGCCCCAGAAACAAATGGAGGGGGCACTCTGGCTGGCCTGCTGGTGGGTGTCTCCATACTCTCCTCCACCTCTTTCTCTTTCCCAACTTTCCCAACCCAACTATTCTGGCTCTGCTCACACTGACTTGGGATGCCGCAGAGGGCCACCCACCCACCCATGCTCACAAAAGCAGGACTGTCTGGATCTGAGCAGGGTGACCATTTGAGGGCAGGCCTAGGAGCCACACTACTCTCCTTCCCTAAAGAAGCTGACATGTCCAGTCCAGTGAAGGGAGGGGAAGAGGTGGTCACTTGTTTAAATACTGTAACCTCTAGGCTCTGGCAGAGGCAGCTATGTGAAAAGCAAGGCTGGGTCTAGCAGGACTCTGTGATGGGACATGTCACAGCCCAAACCAAATCAAACCCAAAGAGTTTGAACTAAATATTTAATCCTTCACCACCAAACCAGCTGAAAATGTTTACTTTTCCACTGGAAACTGTTCCCCCGCCCCAGGTGCTAGTTAATAAGTGCAGGAGAAGATATGGACACTAACAACTAGCATTTGTCATGTCTCAATGGCTATGACTTACAGTATGACCTTGGAGAGGTTGTCCTGGGCTTCCCTGTCTTGTCAATGAGCCACCCTTGGGCAGGATATTATGAATAAAGAATCTGGCTGGGCATAGCAAGAGATGAAAGGTGGAGTGAGTTGTGGACTTCAAAGTGAAGCTTCCTGGATTAAAATCCACAGCCAGGTGACTATACTGAGCTTCATTTATCTCATTGTTACTGGGATGCAACTGGATAATGAAACGAAGTGCTCAGCACAGTGCCCGGCTCTCTATGTCTTTGAGAGAAGATGAGAAGTTAAATCACAGACACCATGTCAGGCTCTGCCAAGAGTTGTGAGGGCAGTACCAGAGGTGCTGAAGTGAAAGAAAGGGGCAGGGGGCTGTTGTAGAAAATGTGGTGTCTCCACCAGAAGGACAAACAGGCCGTGCACATGTGGGAACAGAATAAAAGAGTCATTTGGGCAAAGACCATTGGTAGTTAGAGGGCATCTCTCCAGCCTAAAGCTGAGGCCATGGAACAGAGGACTTCACAGGGAGATGGGGTTAGCGTGAGCTAGTTTGAAGTTAGATCATAGAAGACATTCCAAGGAACTTAGACCTTTATCTGCAAGCAAACAGAAGTGGAGCTGGTACAGATTTTCTTTTTTTAGAAGAAAATTTGGAAAATGCTTCTGGAAAGCTTTTTATGGGAAAGATTCTGGTTACTGGTAGAAGGTGTATGGAAAGGCTATACAGAGTCTGGGGAGGGCAACACCCTATATTTCTAGTTTTGAAAATGTCACTCATCTTCAAGTCCTTGCTTAATGTCCATCTTTTTTTTAATGTGTATGTTTCAATGCAGGTGTGTGTACACCTGTGTGTGGAGGCCAGAGGACAACCTCAGAGGTCATCCTCAGGAATGTCATTTACCTCGTTTGAGACCAGGTTTAGCATTGGCCTAGGTTCAGTAATTTGACTAGGCTGGCTGATCAGCAAAGCCCAAGAATTCTTCTGACTCCACTTCCCCAGAGCTGGGATTGCAAGAATATATTATCATGCCTAGCATTTTATGTGGGTTCTAGGGATCAAACTCAGGTCCTCATGAACAAGAGGCAAGAACTTTACCAACTCAGTCATCTTCCAAGCACTTTGTCAATCTTTACTGTGTGCTAGTCTAGACTAGGGCCCACACACTTCCTTTTCACTGTTATGCCCCAGGATTGTCCCAGGTGTGCAGTAGTTATTGAATTCAAATTGACCAAACTTGATCCTAAGCACAAACCATGAGAGAAGAGAGAGGATGTCTCTGAAGCCTTGAAGATAACTTGGTTGACAAATAATCAAACCTTACTCAGATTGGGGGTGAGGGGTGGGGGTGGAACTAAAGGCATGGATGAACAGCAATTTGCTAAGAGAATGAAGCTGTCTGCAGAGCAAATGCTGAACTCCCCTTTGGATGCCACTTGACTAAGGGATGGCCATCTGCCTGATGATAGACTATCTGGTAGGCAGTAAAAATAGGGCTGTGTAGAACAGGCTGTACTGAGGCACATGGTAGAGAGTGGAAAAGAAGGAAATGGGGGCTCTTCTGGGAGAACAACCTGGAGCCTGAAAAGAGGGTGTTGTGGAGGGCTCCTCGGCTTGTCAAGAATCTCCCCACCATCACCACCACCATTCATGTACTATCTCAGAGAAGCCTCATGAAGAGGCAGGGCCCTAGAGGACAGCCAAAAAGTAATGATCTTGGTGTTTTAGGGGGACGTTGGTGATGAACCATTGAGTTTCAGTAGAATGAAGAATGGACACTGGAGCCCCAGAACTGGCCACTGGTCACCCAGAATTGCCACCCTTGCCCCTGGAGGAAGCCTGCACACCCAACCCTGGGCTCAGAAACCTTCCCTCGACTCCCTCTTCCCTGTGCTATTTTGAAGACTATGGAGCCTAAGGAAGTACTAGAAAGTTACATTTGGCCCTTGCTGTAGTCTCTGCTTCTTGTCAGCCATGACGTGAACAGGCCACAACGTGAACAAGTCTCCACTTCATACGCCACCATGTTATCCCCAGCCTAAGAGATTAACACCTTCTGAAACTGTGGACCACGTGTTTCTGGCAGGTATTTTGGTCACAGCAATGAAAAAAAGTAATTAACACGGCTTGTCTTTTCCCTCCAAGATCTTATGGCAGTTTGACAGAAGAAAACCCATCTTATTTATTTGTGTTTATGTGTGTGTATGCACATGCATGTTTGTATGTGTGTGTGGAGAGGCCAGAGAAAGATGTTGGATATCTTCCACTGTCACTCCTCATCCTATCTTTTGAGATAGGGTCTCTCACTGAACCCTGTAATTACCGACCAACAAAGCTGGCTTACCAGTGAGCTTTGGAGATCCACCTGTCTCCACCCTTCCTGCCCTTCAATGTTAGAGTTAAAAATGCATGAGCTTTTTTTTTACATGGGTATTAGGAATCGAATTCAGGTTCTCAAGTTTGTGACGCAGGCATTGTAACCACTGAGCCATCTCCCCAGCCCCAAGAAAACTTGTTTTATTTATTGACTGACCTGCAGTGTGGTTTCTTACACACAGCAGGCAGTAGGCCAATGCCAGAAAAGTTCATGCCCAGTGTGTGTTGCCTTATAATCAGATGTGCTATCTGTGATCTCTACAGCCGCTCTGATATTGAACATACAGTGTTATAAGCATACACTAAGACTATCTGTGATCTCTAGGGCCACTCTGATATTGAACATACACTGTTATATGCACACACACTATCTGTGATCTGTAGGGTCACACACACTGTCACACACACACAGTAAGACTTCTAAGCATTTCCCATGGTTAGCTGAAAATGAGGAAACTTGGCCTGGCCATCAGAAGTACTTTATCACACGTACTGCCTACAATGGTGGTTTAAAGAAATCCCTCCACAGTTCTACTAGGACCGTAAACATATTCCAAGAGCTGTGATTTAGAAGGAAAAAGTTTCTCCACACTCAACTTACAAACTCAAAAAGCATCTGTTCATTTAATCATTTGTCATCTTCTGACCCTCCCTACAGGCTCTGACAGTGTTTAGATTAAGAGAGTACTCTGTTTCATCTCTCAACTGCTTGCTGTTGGTAAGGAAAATGTCTGTTCATGCTACGTATCCAAAACTGTCCAATGAATACCTACTATGTGTGTCAGCGCAGTCTGCCAATGAGTACCTACTATGTGTGCCAGTATAGTCTGTGTTCACAAATAAGGCACAGTGCCTAAGTCGGGTCAGCTTTTCCCATGGTCTGGGCTGCAGAGGTTAAACATTTCTGGATTGTTCTATGAAACTGAGAACAATTTAGGATAGATCTAGACAGTCCTGGGTTTTTTTTTTTTTTCTTGATTTGTTTAGAATTTGGGATAGACAGTTATAAAACACAGCTGGCTCAATGGAAAGGAAGGCTACATTCTTTATGCAGCTGTGAACAACAGAATTATTTAAATTTAGCTCTAACCCAACTAACCTAGTTCTTGAAGGATGGGAAAAAAGAACTGTCTTTAGCTGTTTAAAAGGTGTTGACATGCACCCCCAATACCTCAAATTAGGAAAAGGAGTAATAAAAAATAGAGGGTATTTGGAGTAATTTTAAGATTCATTTTCCTTAGATCTCACACAACAGGATGGAAGAACGTTTCTCAACTCTGAGAAAAAGCCCCCTTCTCCCTCCATAATTGTCGTAACAATCATGTTCTGAACTCTCGTCCCCACTAACCTCATCACATCCTCTAACGTACATGCCATTGATACATGGGAACCAGAAGCTCCCAGGAACCGCCTGTGACCACACAGCTGGCAGAAT
The DNA here is from genome assembly GCF_000622305.1 of Nannospalax galili. NCBI lineage: Eukaryota > Metazoa > Chordata > Mammalia > Rodentia > Spalacidae > Nannospalax > Nannospalax galili. The sequence continues at coordinate 2,597,808 of NW_008340429.1, forward strand.
AGGACTGAAATGAAATGTAGTTGCTTAACTTCACAACCCACTTTAATCACAACTGGGACATTTCCTAACTTACCCACATTGTGGTGGATTTACACCAAGAACATATTTGAAAGGTGAGTAATAAGCAGTGCTGAGGAAATGGGGAGCATTTCAAGTGACGTCTCCTCAGCTTTGAGTGATTCTGAAGCACAGAGGCAAGTAACACTCCAGCTGGCCCACCACAAAAAGCCCTAGAAATGTCTTCTTCTTTTGTACTTAAATATACAAAAAATTTTAATAGTAATTTGAATGCTATTGCCTGAATGTTTGTGTGCGCCCAAATGCATATATTGAAATTCTGGCCCAAGATGGTATTGGGAGGTGAGGGCCTTTAGGGGGTGAGTAGACCACAAGGATGGAGCCCACACCATGGGATTGCTGGCTCCACAGAGATACATCACCCCTCTACTATATGGAGCTATGGGAAAAGAGCCTTCCATGAAGCCAGCCCTCATGGAACACTAGGTCTGCTGGTTCCTTGACTTCCAAACATCCAGAACTGTAAGAAATTCCTTGGGGCTCAAAAGATGACTCAGCGGTTAAGAGCACCTGTTACTCTCCCAGGGGACCTGGTTTCAGTTCCCAACACCCACATGATGGCTCATAACTAGGGGATCTGATGTCCTCTTCTGGCCTCTGTAGGCATCGGCATATACATGATACATACACATACATGCAAACAAAACACTCATACACATGAAAATTAAATATTTTAACATTTTATTGATTTTTCTTTTATGTGTATGAGTCTTTTGCCTGCATGTATGTAAGTGCACCTATGTCACACAATGCTTGTAAAAATAATTTTTTAATAGCAGATTCTCATTAATTCAAGAATTTTGCTAAACAATTAGCTTTTGAGCATTTGTTTTGTACCAGATACTATGTTCAAAACAATATCAACTAAAAGTAGAAAAGACCCCTGCTCTCCATTGTGTCCTTTGGGCCTTTTTAAAAAAGTTTTTAAGATTTTTAAAAAATTAAAATTAAGATTTTAAAAAATTAGCCAGGTGTGGTGGCACACGCCTTTAATCCCAGCACTCGGGAGGCAGAGGCAAGCGGTTCTCTGTGAGTTCAAGGCCAGCCTGGTCTACATAGTGAGTTCCAGGACAGCTGGGGCTACAGGGAGACCCTGTCTCAAAAAGACAAAAAAAAAAAAAAAAATTTTAAAGGATTTGGTGCTAGGAGCCACATATGAGGGGGGAAATACATTGTTTGTTTTTCTGAGTCTGTGTTACTTCACTCAGTATAACAGTTTCTAGATCCATCCATTTACCTGCAAATTTCATTATTTCATCTTTCTTTACTGCTGAATAGAACTCCATTGTGTAAATATACCACGTTTTTGTTAACCACTTGTTAGGGGCTAGAGAAATGGAACAGCAGTTAACAGCACTGGCTGCTCTTGCACAATACCTAGGTTCTATTCACAGCACCCACATGGCAGCTAACAATCATCCATAACTATGGTTCTAGGGGATCCAACACCCTCTTCTGGTCTCCACGAGCACTGCATGACACAGGCACACTAACATATATGCAAGCAAAAGACACATACACATAAACCAAAATAAATATGTACATAAATTTTAATTACATTATTTTTTATTTTTTATGTGTGCACATGCATGTGTGCATGTGTGTGTGCATGCATGAGTATGTGTGTGTGTGCGTGTTTGTATGTGTGGGCATGTGAACCATGGTACATTCGTAGAGGTCAGAAAACAACGGTAGAGAATCAGTTCTTTCCTTCTCTTATGTGGGGCCTCAAACTCAAGTTGTCAGGCTTGGTGGCAAGTGTTTTTACCCACTGAACTATCTTACTGGCCCTCCTGGGGTCTTTTTTTTTTTAATGCTTTTAACACAGTGTTGGAACTGAGATGTGTTTCAGTGGTAGAACCCTTACTAGTATACCCAAGGCCCCTGGTTCAATCTGTAGTATTGCAAAAGAAACACACACTAAATAAATGTTAAACACACACCCACACAAAACAAATAAAAGTTAAAACACACACCTTTCTCAAGAATAGCAGATTTTCCAAGCCTGGTGGTTCACGCCTTTAATCCCAGCACTCAGGAGGCAGAGGCATCGAGGCCAGTCTGGTCTACATAGCAAGTTCCTGGTCAGTTGAGGCTGTAGCAAGACTTTGTTCCAAAAAGATTAGGAAAAAAAAAAAAAAAAAAAAAGATTTGAACTGGTCCTAGGCCTATAATTTCAGCTACTCAAGAGGTTGAGGCAGGAGGATCACAGGTTCACAGCCTAGCTTGGAAACTTAGTGAGACCGTTATCTCAAAATAAAAAGCAAAAAGAGGACTAAGGATATAGGAATGTAGCTCAGTGGTAAAAACGATTGCTTAACATGCACAAGGCTCTAGATTCAAGCTGCATTAACACACACACACACACACACACACACACACACAAACACATAAACACACAATGAATTTGGCCCATTTAGCTTCACACTCCTTCCAAAGCCATAAAGTACGGTGTAAAGAGTGAGGAGTATTTATACACCTTCCAGAAAAATCAAAGAACACCAGTGTTGGACAAAAGGCTTACTGTGTTTAGATATAGCTGTTGCAGACAACAGGCTATGGTGTAGATTCTACTAAGCACCCTGGGACTTGGGCAGCATGTTCTTCTGCTCTGTTGTGGGATATAGTTCTGCCAGCCTTTGGAAGGAAAATGTTCAGTGATTGGCTAGTTTGAGGTGCTAGCTTGTCTCCAGACCTCAGCCATTGGTGCCTCTCCTCTGCTTCCTCCCACCTCATTGAGTCTGTTCTCCTCCCAGGAGCCAAATGACATCTTAAAACAGCCACCATTACACATAACCTCCTACCTCCATTCCTGTCAGAATAAAGCAAGTCCACCTGACTCCAGGGCCCCATACTACCTGCTCAATGCATACCTCCCAGCCTTACCCAGACCACTTCCCCGTTGATCGCTCGGCTTTCTGTTGCATTCTAGAACATACCAAATTCCTGCCCATCTCAGGAAGGGAGAAAAACTCTGCCTCCTCTTGGCCTGCACATGCCCTGTTTGCTTCCCTTACCTCTCTACTGTGTTTATCACAGCCTCCCCAGGCCAGGGCTTCCTTGTCCTCTTTCCAGCACAGACCTGTCACAGACACTGCTGATGCGACTTGTTTCCTCTTTGAATTATTTGGTATGTGTGTGTAGATGTTCTGTCCCTGCCCCATCAGAATGAAAACACCTCTGAGAGTGGGGACCACTACCCTTTCATTGTAGATTCCCTTAGGGAGAACATGCTCAGGAAATGTGAAAGGAGAGGCAGCAGGGAGAGAGGGAGAAAGTCCCCGAGGGCTCCTTTTCCAGGCAGCCCCGCTTCCTGTGAATTGAGGCAGTGTGTCCTGCTCAGCCCTACATTACAGTGCAGGTTAAAAATAACCTCCCTGGGTGGAGCAAGCAGAGAGAGGATGGGGAGAGATAATGAGCAACAGGAGCGGCCAACACAGCCCAGCAGGATGTGGGGCCAGCCAGGAAGGAGAGGATCTGGACAGAGGGAAAAACCATGAGGCTGCCACCAGCAACCAGTGGACAGCTCCTCATTACTCACCAGAAACCCTCCCTCCAGCTTCATCTGCAGTGTGTAAGGAGACAGACTTTTCGTTAAATCGTGTATCATAGGCATGTGTATGTGCATATGTAGAGGCCAGAGGTCAATTGCTCTCCATTTTATTTTTGTTTGTTTGTTGAGACAGGGTCACCTTGTAGACCCAGCTGCCTGGAACTCGCTTTGTAGACCAGGCTGGTCTTGATCTCACAGAGATCCTGAGTGCTAGGATCAAAGGCTTGTGCCACCACACCCAGCTCTGCCTTATTTTTTTGTGACAAGGTCTCACTGAACTTGGGCTCACCAGGTAAGGCTAGCTGGTCAGTAAGTTCCAGGGATCTCCCTGTCTCCACTTCCACTCCATACCCTATCTCACCCTTCATTGGGGTCACAGATGTGTACTATGGTGCCTAGCTTTTTACATTAATGCTGAGATCCAAATTCAGGTCCCTATGCTTAGTAACTTTATTGACATGAGGCATCTCCCCAGCCTCTAAGGCTTTTTGTTTTGTTGTTTTGTTTTGTTTTGAAGCAATAGAAAGAACAGAGAAAGGAACAACTATACCCCAAGGGCAACAGAAAGAAACTAAATGAAAGTATAATGTGGAATCACAAAATTAGACAAAGAATGCAAATGGTAATCAAAATTATGGAAACCAATACACATCTTTCAATTCTAACTTTAAATATCAATGGACTGAACTCCCCAGTCAAAAGACACAGGCTAGTTGAATGGATTAAGAAACAAAATCTATCTTTTTCCTGTCTGCAAGAAATTATCTCATCTTCAAGGACAGGCATTACCTTAAGGTGAAAGGATGGAAAAGAATATTTCAAGAAAATGGCACTAAGAAACAAGCAGAGGTTGCAATTCTAATATCTGACAAAACAGACTTCAAACTAAAACTAATCAGAAGCGATAAAGAGAGTCACTTCATTCTGATCAAAGGAACAGTTAACCAAGAATATAGATATTACAATCATGAACACATATGCACCAAACTCTGGTGCACCCAGATTCATAAAAACAACACTACAGGACTTTAAGACACAGAGTAACCCCAATTCAGTAATAGTAGGGGACTTCAGTATCCCACTGTCTCCCATTAAACAGGTCAACCAGACAAAGAATAAACAGAGAGACGTCTGAATTAAATGATATCATACATCAAATGGACCTAACAGACATATCTTTTGAATATTCCACCTAAGCACCAAATAATATACTTTTTACTCAGCACCATGGAACTTTCTCAAAAACGGACCACATACTGGGCACAAAACAAATCTCAACAAATACAAAAAAAAAAAAAAACAAAAAAAAAACCCTGAAACAGACCACCGTGCAATAAAGTTTAAAATCAATGGCAAAAGAAGCTCTAGTAACTACACAGATTCATGGAGATTAAACACACACTCCCGAATCATGAATAGGTCAAAGGAGAAATTAAGAAAGAAATAAAAGTATTCCTGGAATTAAATGAAAAGGACAATACAAAAGGAGAAATTAAGAAAGAAATAAAAGAATTCCTGGAATTCAACAAAAAGGACAATACAACATAACAAACCCTCTGCGACACTTTAAAAGCAGTCCTAAGAGGGAAGTTTATAGCTGTAAGTGCCCACATTAAAAAATCAGAAAGCACACAAATAAATGACAACATTGCAACTCAAGACTCTGCAAAGGCAAAAACAGTGGAAACCCAAACACAGCAAAGAAAAGAAATAAAAAAAAAAAAAATAGAGCAGAAATTGTTTTGTTTGTTGAAAACAGGGTCTTACTGTGTAGCCAGGCTGGCCTTGAATTCCCACTCCTCCCAGCACAGCCTCCTGAGTGTTGGGGTGATATGCAGGTGCCAGCACAGCTGGTGAAAAGATTTCAAGGATAGATTTCCATCTTACATGTTTAGAGTTTTTCAAGACAATTCCTAGAATAAAACCCCCACAGCTCTCATCTCACTGCTGAAAGGTGGAAAGGAAAGAAGAGATGAGGCCTTTTTTTTTTTTTTGGCCCACCCTTCCCCTGACCTCCCCCAGGGCCCATTCAGTGTGGGATCATCTGAACCTCCCAGCACAGTAGGCTCAGGCCAGCTAGACCAATGTGAAGCCACCCTCCAAAAGCTTGGCTCCAGCTATGTAAGACCGGGAGGGTCAGGTCAATGGGTCACTAGAAACAACTGGGACATTGCCTTAGAAACGCCCTCCCCACTTGCTTGCACCGCATGCATTTGGGTCCACCCTGATCCAGCTGTGTATTAAAACCCTCAGGCCTCAGTGGGAAGTGGGGGAGCATCAGGAAGGGTCATAGTGGGACAGGAAGGGCTCCAGCTTCCTTTCAGGAGAATATCAATCTTCAGTGATCAGCCTAATGTCCCAGGAGTCTTGCAGTCTCTGAATCCACATTACTCACCCCTCCCACTGTGAAAAGATGAGCTAAGTGGGGCATGGGGGCTTGCCAGCATCCCCTCCTCCAGAACTCAGTCTGGACCCTTTCCCAGAATCCATCTTTCTGTGCCGCTTTGGAAGCCAAGTGATGTGCTCATGGTCACCTGGTGCAAGGGCAGCAATTCTCAGACCACTAAGACATTGATCACCGCTGGCTTTTTCCATATTCACACCTCTGTCAGGAGGGCCACAGAGGAAGGGCAGGGAATTAGAAATCATCAAGAGAGACAGATGTGTAGTGAGCTTCATGTATCACCTCCGATTTAACTGCAACAGCCCTCCCCTGATAGAAGAACTCTTACAGAGAAGAAAAGGAAAGGGAAAAGAGGAGCAGTTCCTTAGCCAGGGTCACTGGGAGGAAAGCATCAGGCAGGCAATGCCTGTGCCACCTGCTACTATCAGCCCCTGTAGCCCCTGCCACACTTTTCTAAGTGATTTGAATCCAACACCAGCCCCAGGAAAAACTGAACAGATTTTTCAGGAAGGCCCTGCACAGAGGAGCCACCATTCCTCAGGTAGGAAGCCAAAAGTCTTCATGTGTCTGAGGCCAAAGAAACAAAAGTCTATGCTTCTGTAGCCATTGTATGGGGCATCTACAGCTCAGCCGTGCTAACAAGAAGCCCACAGTTGCTCCAGCCTTCAGCATTTCAGGGGGCTCTTGCTGGTTGGTTCTAGGTTCCTGACATGAGGATTTTCAGTAATAAGAAAGCTCAGAATGATAATCTTCCCATTTCTGGGGTGCAGGGGGAGCTATCAGTATCCAGCAGGGCAGGAGGCAACCTTAATGGTCCAGCACTATTTTCTTAACATTCACATAATAGGGCATGGTAGCCTATACCTTTAATTCAGCACTCAGGAGGCAGAAGCAGGTGGATCTCTGTGAATTTGAGACCAGTCTGGTCTACGTAGCTAGTTCTAGGCCAGCCAGGGCTACATAGTAAGACCCTGTCTCCAAAAAATAAAACAAAACAAAATTCATATGAAGACTTCCAAAAGCCTTAGCCAGACTACAGAGTCTGTCGGTAGCAATAATAGTTCACACTTATTGAGCAAATAGTAGTTTCTATGTGTGCTCTGTGTACTAAAATGTTGTGGGCATTTCGTAGGTGTCATGGTCTGAGATGGAACCAGCAAACACTGATGTAGCTCTGACAGGCACTATGGGGTTTACCTGTATTAACTCACATATTTCTGTCAACAGTTCTAGTAGAGTCTAGGTGCCATTGTAAAGTTTTATTTTATAGAAACTGAAAGGTTATTTGACTTGGGACACACAGCCATCAAGTACCAGATCCAGATTTTGGACCCAGGCTGTCCTACTCCAGAGCCCCTACTCCCTACACCATGCTACACACCTGCGTGTCACAGGCTTCAGAGAGAGGGGTAAGAAGTGGAGCTGTCAGAAGAGTTCCTGGTCTTCTACACCAGAGCCTGAGGGCTCTGCTTCCCCAGGCCTTGACAAGATATTCCAGGACCAGCCTGAGAGAATGGGAATGAATGTTGTGCTGCTAACTGCGTGGAAATTTTCATCATTGGAAAGAAACTTTTTTTTTTTGGTCTTTTTGAGACAGGGTCTCCCTGTAGCTCCAGCTGACCTGGAACTCACTATGTAGACCAGGCTGGCCTTGAACTCACAGAGATCTGCCTGCTTCTGCCTCCCAAGTACTGGGATTAAAGGTGTGTGCCACCACATCTGGCTGGAAAGAAACTTTTAAATGATGCTTTTCTTTTTTTTTTTTTAAATTTTATGTGTATGTGTGTTTTGCCTGCATGTAAATGCACCCATATGTGCAATACCCATGGATGCCAGAAGGGAGCGCTGGATCCCCTGGAACTGGAGTAATGGATGGTTGTTAGCTGCCATGTGGGTGCTTGGAATTAAACCCAGGTCCTCTGCAAGAGCAGCCAGTGCTTTTAACTGCTGAGCCATCTCTCTCTGGCCCTGTAAGATGCCAGTTTTGGTTTTGGGGGGAGGTTGTTTGTTTGTTTTTGTTTTTGAGACAGGGTCTTACTATGTAGCTCCAGCTGGTCTGGAACTCACTATGTAGATCAAGTTGCCTCAAATTCACAGAGATCCACCTGCCTCTGCCTCCTGAGTACTAAAGGCATATGCCACCACACCAAGCCAAAGATGCCATTTTGAACCTGACCTCCATCTCTGCCATTTAGAAATGTCCCCCTATCAAATACAATGATTGTGCTAAAGGGGGAATACTTTACCATCCAACTTACTCCAAGAAGCCAGGGCCACTAGCCTGTGACTCTGAGATGGGAAGATGTTCTCCTCTGGGCAGTGGACCTGGCCTTGTGTCCCCGAGGCAGAGATCTGTAGCATTTGTTCCCAACCCCCTCCTTGCCCCCAACATGTCAAACCTGACAGGGATTCTGGGGAAGGACAAGAACAGTAGCACCTTCTAGAAGTCCTTTCGGTCCCTAGAGGCTCCAGAGGGCACTTTTGCATACATGGGTTAATCAATGCAAACAACAGTGTCATTCCCATCAGCCTGCTGGGGAAGGCGGAAATCAGCTGCCCTGCCCTTTCATGGCTGTCAAGGCTGGACATGGCTGACTATGTGTCCCTTCTGGAGCCCTGACATCATCTTTGCATGAAGAGCACCTTTAGGATGAGCTTTGACTGGCCCAAGGTGACTCTGGAGATGACACTGAGCCAGATGAGCCGGAGCAGCTGAAACCTAGGCAGACTCCAAGGCTTTGCTCCCAGATGTAAAGGAGCTGTAAGGATAGCAGAGGGTGGGGAGTCTCATTGCTGTCCTGGGCCTTGTCTTTCTCACTCCCAAGATGTGATTCACTCATTCAGGGGACAGGTGGCTACTGAGCACCTATGCTATGGCTAACCTTGGTCGTAGGTACTAAGGAGGGAGCAGGAAACAAGGCAGACAAGGTCTTGTTCCTACCCTCATGAGGCTTACATTCTAGTTGAGAGAATAAGCAATAGCAATGTTTTTAAAAACAGGCAAGTATCGCCTGGGATAAGTCCACGTAGGAGAGACAGGTAAGACTGGAGTAACAGGAAGCCTCTTTGCAGAACACATAAGACAGGTGAAGCCTTCAAGTGGAAACAAAACAAGTCTCTACTATGTGAAGAACTCAGGGAAAAGCATTCCAGGTAGATGACACAACACTTGCAAAGTCTCAGAGGCCGGTTCAGAGGATATGAATCAGCAGAGGCAAAAAAAGGAAGACACGGCTCAAGTGGTGTGGGACGTTGCACAGAGGGGATGGGCGAAACAACAGAAACCTGTGGTCTCAGTACTTCTAGAAGCTGAAAATTCCAGGTCAAGGTGTTGGCAGAGTTGGCACCTTCTGAGGCTGTAAAGAAGGCTCTTCCAGGCCTCTCTCTTTGGTGGCTGTGTCTCCTCACATCCTCTTCCCTCTGTCCAAATTTCCCCCTTTTTTAAAGGACATCAGTCACTCTAATAACATCATTTTATCTTGATTATCTCTGAAAAGGCCCCATCTCTGAATAGGGTCACATTCTTGGGTTCTGGAGATTGGTGTGAATTTCAGCATATGAACTTAACCTGTAACCCCTGCTTCCACACACCCATTTCCCTAGCTCTCTTGACTCATTGAATGCAGGTGGTGCTTTCCCATGCATCCTGGCTGCTCTTTCCTCTCAATTTCCTTCAAGAACTCACCCTTGCTTAGCCATAGCCAATGTCACTGCTCAAATCCAAAGGAAGGAGGGATTATTTCTGTGGTAGGCAAGGAACATGGAAATGAACTGCATTCACTGTTCTATAGTGGGACTTTGTGACAGATAGTTTATGTCCTCGATGGTTGGTATTGGTGAAAAGTTTACCATTGAAGAGAATGAAGTGTCAGATGGTAGAGGCAATCAGGCACTCTGCAGGGCTGCAAACACCAAGCTGGAATCCTACTCCTAGGTCTGGATCACTGTTTTGTTCTTTGTTTTGGTTGTGGGCCTGAGCCTTTAACAGCTGCACTAGCTCTCCAGCCGGTTTGTTCAATAAGAGCTAGCTACATAGCTCAGGCTGGCCTTGAACTCTGATCCTCCTGCCTCAGCCTCCCAAGTGCTGAGGTTAGAAGTTTCTACTATACCCTGATCACTGCTTCTTGCATGAAGTCATAAATAAGCACATTTAGCTTTTTGTCCTTTGCACTTCTCCATCCAGCATCCTCTGTCCCTTTCAGACCCATCTCCATCAGCTTTCTCTCCTGCTTCCTGTCACCCCCCACTCCACCCTCTTCTGGATTTTGCCCACCATCTGTCCCTACCGAACAGTTCGATTTTCAGTGTGCACTTGTTTCTGCTGCTACGGGCAGAGCACAAGCAGAAAGACAGGGGCTGCGTCCCTGAGCCCGCTGTACCTTTCCAATGAGACCCACCCACCCTCACTGTGACTCCAGCTTGATTGCCTAGCTTACTACTAGGATCCGCTGACCACAGAGAACTGTCTGTTGTGGTTTGAGTGTGAAATGTCCTCCATAGGATCATATGTTCAAACACTTGGTCCCCAGCTGAGAGTGCTTGTTTGGAAAGTTGTGGAACCTTTAGGAGGTGGAGCCTTGATGGAAGAAGTAGGTCCCAAGGGGTGGGCCTTGAGGTTTTACATCCTGGCTTTCTCTCTCTCTCTCTCTCTCTCTCTCTCTCTCTCTCTCTCTCTCTCTCCCTCTCTCTCTCTTTCCTGATTGGAGATACAGTATGAGCAGACATCACCCTCCTGGGAAAGGTGGGAAAGACAAGTATGTGAACTGGAGAAGGAGCCCTCACCCAAGAGTGACAAAGAAGGGCTTAACTGGTAGAACTAACCCTATGCCTGTAGAACAGCCTGGTGGGCTTTTGTGGTCTGATAGCACAGAGTTCAGATCCCAGCTCCACCATTTCCTGGCAGTGGGCCCTTTTCCCCTCATTAGCAGCATGTATGTAATAACAGTATCTAACTTGTGAAGAACTCATGGGAGAAGAGCAAGGTGGGGCCTGAGTCTCGTACATCATAGCTCGCCATGCAGCCAGTGTGCTGTTATGGCAGGTGGGGGGCTAGTCAGGTAATTCAAGGCCACAACGAAGAGGCCAACTGCTACTCAGGCCATACAACTCTGTGCTCCCCTTAGTAGTAATAAAGAGAAGAAATCCACCGTACACAACCATATTGAGCTTCTCTCATTGTAGCCTGTGAACCAAAGGCATCAGAATCATCTGGGCCCCAATGTAGAATCCTAGAATCCTGAGTACCTCAGGAACCCACTGAATCACTTCTATGCATAGGACTTATCTGATGGGTTTCTTTTTCTTTTGTAAGTGCTGAGGATTAAACCTCAGGCCTCATGCATGCTAGACAAGCCCTCTATCGCTCAGCTCTATCCCTCCTCCTCTTTCTACTTTTCACTTTGAGATAGGGTCTCCCTGAATGCCTAGGCAGGCCTAGAACATACTCCCAAGTAGCTTGGAATTATAGACCTGGTCACCAGGCCCAGCAGGAATCAATTTTTTAAGCAGCTTAAAACCCTTAGACCAGAGCATAGCTCCTGGGAGGGCAGAGCTGAGTCATGCTCATGAGCAACCCTCCACACCAACACAGCCTGCTGCAAGGTAGGCATGCTGTCACACTTGTTAACACCACCAGTGTTCCTTGGACAAGGCAAGGTGGCCTTGACCAATTATGTAGAAACTTAGTCTCATCTGTAGGCTGCATTTGGAATGTACTCTTCAGATTAATCCAACATTTTCTCTTACTATAAACTTTCTTGTGTTGAGACAATGTTTTGGATTGTCCATCCCTTCTCTCTCTACTAAGGCCACCTAATGCTACCCTCAGACTTAGCTCAAGTGACTATGACCTTAGGCTTCAGGGGTTCAGGGAGTCCAAGCCCAGCAGGCTCACTGTGCCCATATCTATTGTCAGTCCCATTTCCTTCATTCTTATTTAATTATTTATTTTTTGAGACAGGTTCTCCCTATAACCCTAGCTGGTATGAAACTCACTATGTAGTCAGGCTGGCCTGTATCTTCAGATTAAAAGCATGTACCACCTCACCTGGCCATTTCTTCCATTCTTGATCCCTATCTACTGCCTTGTTCAGTAAAACTGTGTAGCCTTTCTTGTTTCCAAAGACCCTGTGACCTAAGGCTATCAGGGGTGTCCAACATTGCCACAGATGCTATCATCTATGAAGATAAGACTCATATACTGAGCTCTTGTTCCTGTGCCTGCTGGAGGATATAGAGCTTAGCTTCCACTGCTCCTCTTCCAGCCACCATGCCTCCCCATCAAGATGGACAATAATTCCCCTGGAACCATAAGCTCAAATAAACTTTTCCTTCTATAAATTTCTTTGGTCAGTGTTTCTATCACAGCAACAGAAAAGTGACTAATACAGTAATTGGTACCAGAGAGAGGGCTGTTGGCTGTGAAGAACCTGACCATGTGGGGTTTTGAAGAAATGTGCAAGACTTTGGAAGGTTGGGCTAGAAAAGCAGTTGACTGCTGTAAGCGGAGCTTAACAAGCCATTCTGGTAGGTGCCTGGAAGAAAGTAGTGCTGAGAGCAATGTAGTCCCAGAGGGAAATAGGGACTTGAGCAGCACTTGGGACAGAGTCTAGCTGGAGTCTGCCCTTGACCAAAAAGCTTGCCTGAGGCTAAGTTGGAAAAGCAATGGACTAATTTCTCTGGTAAAAGAAACTTCAAGACAGCATAATATAGAAATGGTGACATAGCTCCTAATGGTGAATATTACACAGATCTACAGTGAAAGAGAGCAAACGGGGCAGAAAGAAATACAGTTTCAACTGAATAATAACACTAGGAAGATAAATGTTGGAGCTTATGCCTATGCTGGAGAGGATCCCTTTAATAAGGAGATTAAAGTGATTAAGGAGGGGCCTAGAAATTCAAACTTAAACAATGGAGAGAGTGCTTCCAGGGCAAGACCACACCCAGTGAAACCTCCAACTTGTGAAAGGAAAATGCTGCTGGGACCACTGAAGAGAAAAGCTTCTAAAATGGATAAAGCAGGCTGGGGTCCATCTCAAACTTGCAGTCAGACTTGGTAGTGTCATTCATCTGGTGCTGGCTTTAGAGGCATGAAAGATGCAAGAGTAAAGGGGTCATCAATTCTTCCTGCGAAGTTTCAGAGAGCCTTGGAGGCCAGGCAGTGTGCAGCAGGGGTTTCTCTGCATAGAGAAGGCCCTGATAGGCCATTGTGTGATGCTGTGAAGGTGAAGCCTGGTTGGTAATGGAGACTCCAAGAAGACGTTCGTGATGCCAGAGCTGTGAGGCATCTGCCAAGAAGACCTGCATACAGGGAGTGGTACCAGTACAAGAGAGAGATGTGTGTTGCATGCAGTAAAGCTAGAGAGGCTAAGCCATCTAAGCCCTTTGGAAGTAAAGTCCCAGAAGTTGGATGTAGAGCTACTGGATTTGGTGTTTTCCCTGCTGGTTTTCAGTCTTATTTTGGTCCAGTATTTCCTTACTATGCCTCCATTCCTCCCTTTTGGAATGGTAATGTGTATTCGGTGCCACTGTATTTTGGGAGTATGTAATTTGTCTTTTGATTTTTATAGAGGCTTACAGTTAGTATATTTACCTGAGTCTCAGAAGAGACTTTGGATTGTTGACGTTTGAATAGTATTGAGACTGATAATGACTATGGGGACTTTTAAAGTTGGACTAAATGCGTTTTGCATTTTATATGGTCCTGAGCCTATGGGGGCCGGGTGTGGAATGTAGTGGTTTGAATGAAAATGTCTCCCATAGGCTCCAAGTATTTGGACATTTTGTGCCCAGATGATGGCGCTGTTTTGGGAGGTCTTAGAAGGTGTGGCTATCCTAGAGGAAGCACGTCACTGGGGTAGGGCTTAGAGAATTCTTAAGCCTTGCCGGATCTCCAGTTGCTCTCTTGTTTCCTGTGCCTGCTGGAAGATGTAGAGCTTAGCTTCCACTGCTCCTCCTCCAGCCACCTCTGCCACCATGCCTCCCCACCAAGATGGACTGTAATTCCCCTGGAATCATAAGCTCAAATAAACTCTTCCATATATATATATATGTATATATATGCATATATATACATATATATGTATGTATAAAGACTCATATACTGAGTCACAAATTAAAAAAAAAAAACTCACAATGTTTTGCGAACGTTTATGATTTTATGTTGGGCTGCATTTATAGCTATCCTGGTGTGCATGCAGCCTACCAGCCACAGACTGGATGCGCTTGAATGCATGTAGCTCTTCAAGGCTGAGTTTCAGCCCATGACCCAAGTTGGAGCCCTGTCATCTCTTAAATGTGGTTCCAAATCCTGGCCCATTTTCTAGGGTTTCCAAATATCACTTGTTGCTGAATTCTTGTCAGCAAGGTCTACCTGTCTGTCAGAATACTTCCTTTAGACTCCAGACCAGCTTTCCAGTTAGGAGCACAGATTTACTGGACCACCTGGGTAAGACACGTGGTTCTGGTAGGCATGAGGCCACAGGTAAACAGCTAGCCCACTGAGCCTCAACCCTGCATCTCTATCAACCCCTGCTTCACAGGGTTATTGGCACACTTAAAGCTGAGCCCAGTGCCTTGACACAGAAAGGATAAGAAATGCTGGTGACTCTCCAAATGCTCATAGATGCAGCCAAAGCAAAAGTGCCAAAGGGTGGCCCTTAGAACTTCAGAGCAAATGGACCATGAGCAGCCTCTTCAGTAGCAAATATTCAGGAACACTCACTGAAAGCAAGGTACTGAACCAAGGCTGTTACTCTTTTGATCCTTCTCATAGCAAAATTCACACTGTATCGCCCTTCATTTACAAATAAAGAAACTGAGACACAAGTCACAGGACTAACACGTGACTGGTCTGAATTTGGCTGCCTTGCTGCAGAATGCACTTAGCTACCGTGTTACACTGTTTCTCTTTCTCTGGGTGTGCACATGAGCACATACATGCAAATGAAGTTAGAGATCAACATTAGGCGTTTTCTTCCATTGCGCTCCACCTTTTATGTGTATGTATGTGTGCACATTCGTGTGTGTGAGTGCAGGCACACACTTGCTATGCTGTGCTTGTGGAGGTCAGAGGACAACCTTACCTTGGTCACTTGAGCCTTACCTTCTGCCTTGTTTGAGATTAGGGTCTCTCTTCACCAGTGCATATGCCAGACTATCCAGACCACAAGCTTCAGGGGATTCTCCTGTTTCTGCCTCCTAGTTCACTGTAGGAGCACTGGGATTACAGGTGCCCAGCTTTCATGTGGGTTCTGAGAATTCAAACTCAGGTCTCACATTTCCATGGCAAGTACTTTGCCCATTGACC
The DNA here is from genome assembly GCF_000622305.1 of Nannospalax galili. Taxonomy (NCBI): domain Eukaryota; kingdom Metazoa; phylum Chordata; class Mammalia; order Rodentia; family Spalacidae; genus Nannospalax; species Nannospalax galili. The sequence goes on from NW_008340429.1 coordinate 2,613,153, forward strand.
CAGCTCCCCAGTCCATCCACCTTAGTTTTTGAAACAGGGTCTCTCACTGAACCTAGAGCTCACCGATTCGCTAGACTGGTCAGTGAGCTCCAGGGATCCTCCTGTGTCTGTCCCTGACCCCATGCTGAGGTTACAGAGATGTACTGCCATGTTCAAATTTTACAGTGCACTGGAGATTCAAACTTTGGTCCTCATTGAGCCATCTCCTCAGCCCCTACAGTGCTTTCATTAGGAGTATGATTTAGGAATTGAAATAGCTTCTATTCCTTCCCCTGTCTCTCTGCCTTCTGTCCCTGCAGACCACTGCCTGGGTGCCTGCTCCTGTCCTCTGCCTCAGGCTTCCTTGCTTTCCTTCTGTCCCAGGCCCTTGCTGTTACTTACCCACCCGGGAGCCTCCTTCCTTTCTCTGTTTGATTGGCCTGGAACCAGTCACCTCTGAAATGGGACACCTTGTCAGTAGCTGATGAAAAATTGCCTATTTGTGAATGTTTTCTTAAGGAAAATGATTTATTCAGTCACAATTTGTATGCCACAAGTGAGTAGATGTTAGCTTTATGTAAAGCAGGGTATGTCCTTGGCATGAATGGCAATGGATCCCTGTCCTAGCAGCTTAAATCAAAGGGTACTGTGTCACCCAAGCAGTGCTTCACAATGCAGAGAAGTTCCATGCTGCGCAGGTCCTGGTTCCTGGCAGCGGGCGCACAGAGCTAGCAGGTCCTTGATCCTTAGCTTATTTAGAGTTTGCAGAATGTGTGTCTGCAAAGAGGCTAGCTTCAACATCTCCCCCAGGGCTGGACACCCCTTTGCTACTGTAGATGAAGAATCTACCCACCACCACTCCTGAAAATAGTATCCACAAGGTTAGTGCCACTTCCCTGTGACTCAAACCACTTAACCAGATCCTGCTTTTTTAAAGTCCTTTTGCGGACCAGACAAGGACATGTAAATAACATATTGTTTTCTTGCTTAACTTTTCAAATATTACCTTTGCATTGATTAAGTGCTTCATTAGCAAATCCATGTTTTCACACTTAAAAAGGCAGGGACAAAAAGCAAATTTCCCTGAGTCCTGGCAGCTGCCCTCAGCAGCAAACTGGTGAACTTGCCTTCCAAGATACAATCTCCAGAGGGGACTTTCCTGGGAAGCCCTCAATGACCAGCACAAAGAAAACAAAAAAAGAGGGAATTTGTGACTATGAATCAGAGTCTCCACCAAGCCACATTTATTCACATAGCCGACAGCCCTGGTAAGAGCAGCCAGCTTTTCTCACTACTTGCGTGTGTGTGTGCGTGTGTGTGTGTGTGTGTGTGTGTGTGTGTGTGTGTGTACTTGCAGGTACACATGGCTGTGTGCACATGCATCTGGAGGCCAGAGGACAGCCTTAGGTGTCATTCTTCAGGAGCTATCTGCCTTGTTTTTGTGGTTTTGTTTGTTTGTTTGGTTGGTTGATTGTGGTTTTTTTTTGTTTTTTTTTTAAGGAGGAGGGGAGGTTGAGCTTGGGTCTCTTCTCACTGTCCTAGAGTTCAGCCAATAGGCTAAGCTGACTGGCCAGCAAGCTCTAGGGATCCACCTGCCTCTGCTTCCCTAGTACTGGGCTTTCAAACATGCACCTCCACACCCAGCCACCCTTTTTTAATGTGGCTTCTGGGGATCAAATTCAGGTCCCCACTTTAGCAACTGAGCTATCTCTCCAGCCCTCTTTTCAACATTTTGCAAAGCCATTAACAGTGGGGGAAGGGTGAGTGCAGGACATCCTCCTACCCCACCCCTTCTCTCCTGGGATGCTGTCTCTACTCACTGCAGCTTGGAGAACTAAACTCCATAGATTACATCCCTGTAGAGAAAGAAAGTGAAGGTGCTGGTCATCAACACAAAAAGGGAGGAGACAGGGGAGGTGAATGTGAGTTAACTGGCTAAAGAAAGCACAGGGTGCTTTAACTCAGCTGAGACACAGGAGCTCTTGGGACTAAGGTGGGAGGTGAGGTCTCTGCAAAATGGCACTTAATTAAATGACTGAAATTCTCACCCGGACACTCTAAGGTCTGAGACTCTCAAGGCCTCCTGTCTAGGAGCCCTGAATACTTTTGGAATGTACTAGTGATGTGAACATTCTGGCATTGTCCCTACAGGCACCTAAGGCAGGGGTCTTGAGATGAGCTTCTGACAGTGAAAGAGGATAGAAAGTACGAAGTAACACAGGTGACAAGGCAGGAGCATAAGTCCTACCCTCTCAAAACCTTCAGCTTTTCTATGAAACAGTGGATAAAATCTAAGTGTCCTACAGGTTTTCCAGGTAGCTGAGTTTCCAGGCTGCTGGGAAAGACAAGTGTGACATAGCAAGAAAGGGCCAGCCAGATTCACGGTGGCCTCCGCTTTCAGTTTCTACGGAGGCAGACGCTGAGTGCAGGGCTTCAGTCAATCAAACGCTTTCCACCCCCTCCAGGCTTCTTGGGGCTGGCACTGGCGGAATGAAGATGATGGGGCAGCTGGGTGTAGGATTACTTTTGCAGCCTCTAACCTGTTAGTGCTATTTTTGCATGTCTGTATCATCATCAGGCCCTTCCCCCAGAGCCTGCTGCACCCTGGTTCAAGCTGGCCAGAGGAGAGTTCCTCCAATTCATTGTCAGGCACAGTGGTTCTGTGCTAACTATTCAAAACATTTCTCTCCCTTCACAGGCCCCTCTTTCTTCCCTTCTCAATGAGCCCTATGTTCCTTCCCAGGGCACCCGCAGCCAACCCCAGCTCTGGATATAACACATCCCTTAATTCTTACCTGAAGAGCAGGCAGGCTATCTTCCTTCCACTTATTCACAGGGGAAATGGAATCGGCTTGGTGGCCTTTGAGTTGTGTGTCAAGGCTTCTGTGCTGAAGTAGCTTCTCCAGCAGCCCCACATCAGCTGTCTGAAGCTCTGGGTTACTGCGGCTCTGTGTGGGGAGAGGGACGGGCCATGGCATGCACATCAGGTTGCTGGCCCGCCTCCAGACACCATGCCAGTCCCAGAGGGCTGTGTGGGAAGCAGGGAGGAGGGAGGGGGAACAGAAAATGCTGGCCTCCAGGTCTACCTTTGGCCCTCATTCATCAGCAGAGGGGCTCGCCTGCAGATCATTGCACACCCCCACCCCACCACATGAGTGCACAAGAAGCTCTAAGTACCCCAGCTCTTAATAGTCTACAGCAAGTCCGGGGACTACAGAGACAGTGGATAGCGGCAGCAACTACCCTGGGTGTTATTTTAGCATGGTTTGTCTTGGGGCAGAAGCCCTAGCCTAGTGGACCGTCTGAGCAGAATCCTGTTTATTTTGAGGCCTCTGTCGCCAGGGAAACAACTGGTCGAAGAAACGCTCATCTGGAATCAGGCTCTTGCTGAAAGGGAGCCCTTTTCTGTTCTGTCATCTGTCCCTACACAGGGTGTAGGTGTCTGTGTGTGGTAGTGTCTGTCTATCTGTCTGCACCATTCCCCGAGCCAAGCCCTACAAAGTTCATTCTGTAAATTCAGGCAAGGCAGAGGCTGCCAGGATAGGACTGGGTGTGTATGTGTGGAGAGTGTTCCAGTCATTCCTTGACACTGTTCCCTCCTGTCCTTGCTAGACCAGGGAGTTCTCAGGTAAGCTCGTGTCAGGGGCAGGGACCTCCTCAGTGGGCCATAGATGTCATCTTCATGCCATGAAGAAGGAAACAAGGTAGCCATTCGTCCAAATAATTCTGGCTTGAAGGTGGGGAATGAAGTAGACTCAAAGGACATGGATCAAAGAAACCAAATAGAAACATGATTAATAGTCTCTACCATGGGTGAAGAGTCCTTCTTAATACAGGCATGTGAGCCTGGGAGGCATGCACGAGTGTGTGTGTGGGCCCAGCCTGTCCACTGACAGCTCAAATAGAGAGGTGCATGGACCTGGGAGAACTGGAAATGCAGTCTTGGGTCTCCCTCAGGCAATTGCTCTGATGCAGGAAAGGGAGCCATGGTCTGAGTCTGAACTGCCCCCAACAGGCTCATGCTGTGAGCACTTGGTCACTGACTTATGGCACTATTTTGAAGGCTATGGAGCCTTAAGAAGGTAGGGGCTGGAATGGCCTTTGAAGATTATACTTGTCCCTGCTTATCGTCTAGCTCTCGCTACGTCCTGTTTCATGCCATGTGAACAGCCACGCTTCGCCCTCCTGCCACAGTACCTTCCCCTCCATGATGGACTGAAATGCCCCTGAACCCATAAGCCATAATGAATTTTCTCTCACATAAGTTGTTTTCATGAGCAATGTAAAAGTAACTATGAGAGTAGAAGCTGTCTGCTGACGGAGCACATGGCTCGGGGTAGAGGGGGCCAATCAGTCTCAGAAGAGATAGATTATTTGCTTTAAAACATTAGCAGTCCTCCCTGCAAGATTCCAAAGGGCCTTCTTGAATCATCAAGAGATGATAAAAACATTTTGGGCGCTAGAGAGATGGCTTAGTAGTTAAGAGCACTGGCTGCTCTTGCAGAGAACCCAGGTTTAGTTGCCAGGACCCACATGGCAGCTAACAACCATTTGTAACTCCAGTTGCAGGGGATCCAACACTTGGATCTGACACTGTCTTCTGGCTTCCATGAGCATTGCACACTCACAGTGCACTTACATACATGCAGGCAAAACATACACACAAAGTAAATAAATTTAAAAGATAAAAATATTTTGGACAAAGCCAGGCGTGGTGGTGCACGCCCATAGTCCCAGCACTTGGGAGGCAGAGGTAGGCGGATCTCTGTGAGTTCAAGGCCAGCCTGGTCTACATAGTGAGTTCCAGGACAGCTGGGGCTACAGGGAGACCCTGTCTCAAAAAGACCAAAAAATAAATTTTTATTTTTGGACAGTTGGCTTCTAAATATTGGAGAATTAGTTTGCTATATATAGTATGCATTAACTCTTTTTAACTCATGGAACAGGAGTTTTGAGAGTTAGCAACTCCCTGATGATCCCGAGGACAGAAATGCCCTAGGCGCTGTCTTTGTTGCATTTGAGGAAGAGTGAAGACCATTCTCAGCACCCAATGATGGGCATTTTACAATGCGTGGCCATCACTCTCACCATCGCTATCACTATCATGGTACCAGCCTCCAAGGAGCCACACAGACAGATACTATCACATCAACACAGAACCCAGTATCCCTAGAAAGAAACAAAAGAGGTCCAGGCTGGCCTGATGGGGGACTAGAAAGGAACTGGTTTCTGCTGGCACCGTGTGTGATCACAGAACATGACTGACCATATGTGATCACACGCAGAACATGACTGACCATGTGTGATCACATGCAGATCATGACTGACCATGTATGATCACACGCAGAACATGACTGACCATGTGTGATCACACGCAGAACATGAGTGAGGGTTCAAATACCAAGAAATGAATCCATGAACTCTCAGTTCTTTAAGATACATACTGTAATATAATTGTCCCAATGTTCACATTTAGTTTTTTTCATTTTAACAATCTTTCATTCATGTATTTATTTTACACGTGTAAAGAACCTAGATCTATCTTTTAAATATACATAGAATTTTTTAAAAATACTGAGACTTGATTAAGGGAATGCCTATTGGCCCCACTATTATTTGGAGTGGGAAGGGACTGTGATATTATCTAGTAGGATGTCTAAGTCTAGCCTTAGAATCTGCCTCCAGCTCTGTGCCAGGAAATAGTCTGTGGAAAAAAATAGCTGTCAAAACTATTTATTAAGCACCCGTGATACCCAACGTCCTGTATGGTGCATAGGACAGAAATCCTATCTTCTTTCCAAGCTCTTAGGCCACCCTAAAAGTCACTTCTGCCTACATGCAGGCAATACACGCATACACATAAAATTAAAAAAAATATATATATTTTTTAAAAAAAGTCACTTCTGTCGGGCTTGGTGGTGCTCGCCTGTAGTCCCAGCACTTGGGAGGCAGTGGCAGGTGGATCTCTGTGAGTTCAAGGCCAGCCTGGTCTACATAGTGAGTTCCAGGACAGCTGGGGCTTACAGAGAGACCCTGCTTCAAAAAGATTAAAAAAAGAAAAAAGAAAAAAAAAAGTCACTCTGCCACAATAAAAACTTTTTATGGAAGTCATATACCACTGCACAGGTGTGGCCCAAAGAAGACAGAAAACAATAGATCTTTGAGGACAAAGATCTTTGAGAATCCTGGTAGGGTTATCTGCAGAGATGCAGGCTTGCCTGGAGTTGTCTGCAGCTACAGTGCTGGGTCTGGTCCCAGAGGTGGTTTCCTTCTCCTGCATCCTGAGAGCTGGACACTATGCCCAGCACTAAGGGAGCTGTCATTACAGAAAGTGGCTCGAAATCCCTTAGGACAACTTTAGAAGGTTGATAAAGGTAGAAGTTGGCCTTTCTGAATTTTTGCTGATTCTGTGTTCAGTACTTCTGAAAAACAGGCTTAAAACTCTCACTCTTGGGGCTGGAGAGATGGCTCAGCAGTTAAGAGCACTGACTGCTCTTGAAGAGGACCCGGGTTCGATTCCCAGCACCCACATGGTGGCTATGAACCGTCCTTAACCCCAGTTCCAGGGGAATCCGAAGCCCTCTTCTGACCTCCATGCATGACATGGGTGCACTTAGACACATGCAGACAATACACTAATACACATAAAAATAAAATAATAAAAAAATATTAAAAGAAAAAAACCCCTCACTCTTAAACTTCACTGACATGAAAGAAGCTGCCTTACGTGATAGATTGGCAAGATTTAAAAGGCTGCCATAAGTACATTTTCTTCTTCTCCAGGCAGAACAGAAGCCCTGGCATCTTGTCCTTGACTTTTGAGACTGACATTTGATATTTGCTTCAGCATTCCTCCCCCATCCTTCCTGTTCACATAAATGATGCAGCTCTGTGAAATTCACATCAAATGTACCGCATTTTCTTCCTAATCTCATTTGATGACCTTGTTCAGGCCCAACAAATCCTAATCAGCTGACAGGTGAAATCAGATGCTAAGTGCCACTCTCCTTCCCTGGCAGAGCATTTCTGTCTGTTTATGCCCAATCGGGCAGCTAAACAAGGGCATCTTGGCCACCTGGTAAGACAGCTGCCAAGAGGGCTGGGAAGTGTGGCAGACCATCTCAACAAATTGCATTAGTTACCTGAGGTGACCTGAGGGCCACACACAGCAGAGCTGCAGGACAGACACTGGCTACAGTGGCTCCCAGAAGGGAGGTGCCTCACCCTGTCCCACTGTCACCCAAGAATGCCAGCCAACTCTTCAGTAACTGCAGGACACTTGGAAAGGGTTCCATCCATAAGATGCAGGCTACTTCATCTCTATAGATCACCCATCACCTCTTCTAGTTTCTGTATTCTTTTTATTTAATGTTTTATTTATTAGTTTTATTTTATGTATATGAGTGTATTGCCTGCATGTATGTAAGTGCACCCATGTTGTGTAATGCCTGAGGTGGTTAGAAGAGGGCATCGGATCTCCTGGAGCTGGAGTTAGGATAGTGGTTGGCCTCCATGTGAGTGCTGGGATTCAAACTCGGGTCCTCTGCAAGAGCAGCCAGCACTCTTAACCTCTGAGCCATCTCTAGCACCCCTGTCCGCTCCCCCTTTTTAGAAATAGAGTTAGGGTCTCATATAATCCAGGCTGACCTCAAATGTTTAGCTGAAGTTGATTTTAAACTCTTGATTTTCCTGCCTGCTGGGGATTGAACCCAGAGTCTTGTGTGTGCTAGGTAAGCCCTCTACCAACTGAACTATACAGCCCCTGTCTCTGTCTTTTTAACTTTCTATTTTGAGACAAGGTCTCACTAATTTAAAAACCACCACCACCTCCACCCCAACCCTTCCAGCTTTGAACTCATTATGTAGCCCAAGCAGGCCTTGAATTTGCAGCCCTCTTGTTTCAGCCTCCCAAGTAGCTGATATTACAGGCTTGAGCTTCCAGATCCAGCCTACTTTTTTATACTTCATGGGTGTGATAAAGATCAACAACACCAAGAAATACAAAATGGGGGCTGGAGAGATGTCTCAGTAGGTAAGAACACTAGCTGCTCTTGCAGAGGACCCAGGTTCAATTCCAAGCACCCACATGGCACTTAACAACCGCTTGTTATTCCAGTTCCAGGGGATCTGATGCCCTCTTCTGGTCTCCTCGGGCTTTGTACAACATGGGTGTACTTCTATACATGGAGACGATACACTCATACACATAAAAGAAAAGATAAAATAAAATAAGGAAATACAGGATGATCCTCACTAACCCAGTCCTCCCTGAAGATAACCACTATTAACTCATGTATATGTAGTTGGCTGTCTTCAGAAAGATGACTTTATATCCCTGGATGTAATTAAAAACAGATGATCATGTACATGCATCACTGTTTAGCTTTCTGTTTAACAATAGATCTTTGGACTGGGTGTGGTGGAGTACACCTAAATCTAAGCACTAGGGAGGTAGAGGCTGGAGGGTCAAGAGTTCAAGGCTATCCTTAGCTACATCCTGAGGATTCTAGACATTGGTCTAGTCTATTCAAGCATCAATATTTCTTGCTGTGATTATTGAAATAGCTTTCTAATTTTCCTCCCTCCCTGCTTCATTCTTCACCCCCCATAGATCATTCCAGAAGAATCAGATTGCCTCCCTAATTATTCAAAACTCTCTGGTAGCTTTCCTTTGAATAAGAGCAAAAAGCTCACCAATATCCCCGGCATCTCTGAGTTTACCCCATGCACTCCTTTTTACTCACTATGATACACACACTGCTCCAAACTTGGTCCAACCCCAGGGCCTTTGCACTTGCTGTTATCACTGCTCAGAATGTACACACCTCTCATCCCTAGATTCTTGGTATGGTTGGCTCTTTTTTTGGTCTCCGCTCAGACCCCCCTCCTCTCTTCACCTGTTCTAAATCTCGGCCCCCCTCACTATCCTTCACACCCTCCATCGTTTCTTTTTCTTATAGATTTTACTACTATTCATAAAATATTTTGTAAGTTTCCAACCCTTACTGCTGCTCTGGGGACCTCACTTAGAGAACCTTCCAGGCACACATGGGGCTGCTGCATGTCTGCTCCTCACACAAGGGTACAAGCCTACCCAGATGGACCAACGCCTTCTTTGAAATGGCAGTTCCGTTTTCAGTTTGTCTCTTCAGGATTGGATTTTAAACCTTCTCAAAGCCTTTGCAAGAGAGGAAGGCCCCTAGTTTTGTCAACTAAAATGGTTTACTAGCCCCATGAACCTCATAGATGGGGATTAAAACTCTTAAGCTCTAGAGGCCCATGGGGAGCCCAAGAGAGTCACTCTTTCAAACCACTGTTTTGTCACTGGGTGTGGCCTGTGCTGCTGGTTCAGATGCAGCCTCAGTACTCCAGGATCTGCAACCTGGCTCAGACCCCTTGAAAATCTGACAAAACGTATGAACCTGCGCGCGCTCACACACACACACACACACACACACAAACACACACACACACACACACACACACACACACACACGCATGCATGCATGCTTTTATGTTTGCATTTGATTTCAGGAGACAGCAAGATGCCCCAATCCCAGTTTAACCCCAGGTTAAGAACTCCTGGTTTAAAAAAACAAAACAAGAAAAAGAGCTGGGCATGGTGGTGCACACCTTTAATCCTAGTACTTGGGAGGAAGAGGCAGGCAAATCTCTGTGAGATCGAGGCCAGCCTGCTCTACATAGAGAGTTTCAGGAGCTACCAGGAGACACTATTTCCAAAAACAAAACAAAAGAAAAGAACTCCTTGTTTAATAATCAACTTGCTATTTAGCAAAATCTATCTTGATGCCCAGTTTACTATTTAAATTCTGATAAATCAAAGGTTTAGCGTAAAAAGATAAACCTTAGGGGGAAACGTCACAGGTAAGCACTACAGCAAAGCACTAATGAGATGAACCACAAAATGAAGTGAATTACAGAAGCACCATCTGAAATCCAGGAGAATGAAGAGACTGCGGAGAGAGACACACCTTCAACAAGATCTGGCTTACACTCCAGCAGAAGTCCTATGCCCTCTCTTTTCTGTCTCTGGGTCTCTGGTCTTCCCACTTGTCTTATGTGAGTGGCCTATGGCCAAGCTCTGTGGGAACAAGCCCTGTCACTGGGTTAATGATCTCACTGGATTTCTTAACCACTCTAGTCAGATACAAACTCATATAGCCAGGTGTAGTAGTGCACACCTTTGATCCCAGCATTTGGGAGGCAGAGACCGGTAGATCTCTGCATTCCAGGTCAGCCTTGTCTACAAAGCGAGTTCCAGGCTAGCCAGGATTACATAGTGAGGCCCTGTCAAAATAAAAAAAAGGTGGGGGGGGGGCTTGAGAAATGGCTCAGTGGTGTTAAGAGAAGTGAATGCTCTTACAGAAGACACAGGTTCAGTTCCCAGTACTCACACATGACAGCTAACAACCATCTGTAACTTCAGTTCCAGAGAATCCAACACCCTCTTCTGGCCTCCTTAAGCATTGCACACATGGGTATACTTACACACATGTAGGCAAAACACTCATATGCATAAATATAAAAATCAATCAAAAAATTTTTAAAGAACAGATATAACTTATATGGCTCACCCATCTGAAATGTACAAGGCAGTGATCCTGGTATATCCACAAACCTGTGCAGCTGTCACCATGATCATTTTAGAATATTTTTGTCACTCAAAAACAAGCTCTGTGTCCATCAGCAGCCAACCCCACTCCTGCCAGGCTCAGACAGCCACAAATCTACTTTCTGTCTCTAAAGAGTTCCCTTATCTGGCCGTTTTATATAAATATAGTCATTCAATGTGGGATTTTCCCCTTAGCATAGTATCTTCAAGGTTCAAGCATGTTGGGGAAGGCATCGGAATTTCTTTCCAAATTTTACTGCTGGATTTTTCATTGTATAGATTCACCACATTTTAACCCATTTGTCAGCTGATAGATATATAGGATTATCTCCCTCTATTATAAATAATAATGCTATGAACATTTTTTGTGAACACATTTTCATTTCTTTTAAGGCTAGTTTCTCTTCAATATTTACCTAAAGAATTCTACTTAGCACACTTACTTCTGTATGTGCATGTATTTGTATGCACGTATATGTGCATGTTTCCCTCATCAAAATCTCATGCAGAAGCAGGCAGGCTTGGACACTAAGATCCTCATAGCACTTCCACTCTATCAGAAACTTCCAGGTGATCTTAGGACTCAGATTTGGTCTCACAGCTCCAGGGAGGGTTCCTAGAAGGAAGGTGACGATACCAGCTCTGTGAGCCTCACAGGATCCTGTGAAGATCAGTGACAGAAACAAAAGGGCTCTACTCTCTGGAAGGCATGAACACATACGAATTGGTGGGTTTACATCAAATATGCAAGTTGCTCTCAGATGGAGGGTGTTGCAGGCACTCAGACATCTGTATCAGCCTAGAGGCCTGTGGCTTGTGATGGGGACACAGAAGAAATATTACCCATTTTCTCAAGATGTGGTTTCCTCTGAGAGTAGAATCTGGTCAACACCTGGTCACCTCTGAAAGAAAGCCCAGCCCTTTCCTGTCTGGACACCCTGGGCAAGGACAGGTGACTGGTGACTGGTGCCCAGAGGGGCAAGCTTGAATTCTACAGCTAATTCTTGGGGTGATCATCCTGTCCCTTTTCAATGAAAAGCTTCTTGCTCTCTACAGAGCCCCAGAGTATATCCTTCTGTTCATGACACCTTGACCTTTGGGGAGGGGTATGACTCTTACCCCGGGTAGACTCAAATAAGGGCCCCTGTACAGGCACTGGGAGACCAGGTGGCAGAGAGAGGCCTAAAACATCTGAGGGTCCCATGCCATCTGCCAATCCCCCAGGGCTTTAAAATCAGAAGGCAGGAGATGCCATTGAGAGACAAGTATGTGTTAAATAGGACAGGAAATGAGGCAGCAGGTATGCCTGGGCTCTATGCCAACATCACCACTTACTAGCTGTATGATAGAGGATATGTACTGTCCCCATCTGTTGAATGGGCTAATAGCAGTGCATGCCTGGTAGATTCATTGTGAGGAATACCTGGGACGATGCCACAGGGTCTCCTGCATACATTCTGAGCTCAGTCAATGCTTACTGGAGTTATATTACCTTTAAAGTCAGAATTGAAGACCTTGAGCAATCTAGCCTTCCTTCCTAAGCTACTTAGGGAGGCTAATTTTCTATAGGTCCATTAATTGAACTCACTTAATTGGGCACCAATTATGTGTTAGATATTGCAGGGAGGTCTGGGAACAAAACTTACCTTTTCCCTATGAATGTAAAATTCAAGTTTGGTGAGAAACCCATAAGTTCTTGACAAATAAGTAAACAAGGAATAGCAATCCTGACAGTGTCACTCAAGTTCAGAGAAGGGAGGTGACAGAAGTGTCTGGAGGGGCCAGACAAGGCCCAAGAGAGGCAGCACTCTGAGGCTGGTGGTCAGAAGACGAGATGAGTTCATATCAGTAGTCTGGAGGGAGATGGGACTAGGAGAGTGAGGAGGGGAGAATGACCTCCTGAGACAGGCAGTGTAGCCCAGGTAGTCAGGGTGTGGGACTGGTCTGGACCCGAGCCAATGCCAGCTTTCTGGTATCAGCATCTTCCTCACTATCAGGGATTTCTAGGAACAACTTGCCATGGGGTCTTTTAGTGACCTGTTCCCCTAATAATTAGCCTTCCTCTGAAACTTGCCAATAATACTGAAGAGTGTAAGAGGAAGGAGGAGCGATGTCACCATCTGTGGAAACTTGACTGTGGCTTCTGCAGCTAGTCCCTTCCCCTGGGAAGAATACCTTGACTGCCTCAGGGGAGCCACACTCATTGCTCTCAGTCCAGGCTTTGGAGGGGATGACCATACCCTCACAGCAGGGATAGGTACAGTGCCCACACTGGTTCTATGAGAAGCAAACCTGAGACTAGGTGGAGCCGGTGGATGATGGCTAAACTGCTAGCCACTGCACTGTCACCACAACAGCAAGTCTTCCTGGAAACAGAACACAAGGAGCCAAAGGCAAGAGATGGAAAGAGACGGATTTGGGATGTATACCTGGAGCCGCTATGCCAAAACCTTGGCTTTCAACATGAGGAAAAAAAAAAATCATCTTTTCGCCTAAGACTCTTCAAATTTGGTTTCAGACTATGATCACTAAAAGAATTCAGATGTATTCAAGTACATTCTTCCTGTCAGAATCTCGTTTGCTCCTTAGCATGAGTATTTGCAGTCCATAGCCCAGAGGCAGTCTGTATTGGGGCAACAGTACCCACATGCCACATAGGCCCATGTGGTGTGCTCAGGGGTGAAGAAGGCCAGACCAAGAAGCAAACCTTGCCCCTTACCACCTGTGTTCCTGGTTCTGCTTATTGAGCAAGTCTCCCCAAAGTCTTGATTTCACTCTTTTTTTTTTTTTTCTTAAAGAAAGGAATTCTTAAATCTGTTGAGTATATCTTGCAGGATTCTAAAAAATCAAGAAGAAGCTGGGCCGGGAAGCTGCAGATCTTATTTTTGTTTTTTCCTTCTTGCCCATTAGTGAAGATTCAACTGGGATCCTTTAATTTCCCATTTTGTGCAGTGCTTTTTAAAAACGAAGCTTTAACTCTACTGTAATGGGATTTGTCTAATGATTTCCTGGTAAACGTCTACTCGGATCCCAGCACAGATAATTCACTTGGTAGGAATCATTTCCTGCTCCCCTCCTCCCCTGCCCCCCCAGTAAGAACTAGTCCTACCTAGTTCTTTTGTGGGAGTGAATTAGCCTCTGAATGAGAGATGAGTGGGGAGGGCAGAGATATTTGTGGGTAGCATCCATCACATATGCAGCAGACTCAAGCCTGCCACTGACCCGGATTCTGACAGGAATTAGGGAATGGGGAAGGAAGTAGGGGCAGGCATGCTGCGGAATCACAGCACTCACCTCTGTCTCCTCTGGGAGGCTTTCTTTCTGGCGTGTTGGCAGCAACTGCAGCAGTCACACTGGACTACCAAGACGCTGCAAGCAGGCTCTGAGGAAGGGAGTTTCCATTCACCATCAGAAGGGAGTGTCCATCCAGAAAAGGAGGCGATGCCCTTATCCCCCTGGAGGCTGTTCCCTTGTCCTCTCTGTCTCCCTTTTTGGAACTCAAAGGAACCCCAAGAGAAGGGCCCAGTGAAACTACAGCCACACCCACCTCTTAGCAGGTGACTTCCTGGTTTTGGCGACCTTCAAGGTACGCAGCAGAAGGGGGTGGTAAGGCCCCCCTCTTCAGCCCCTGCAAGGCTGGCCCACAAAAAGGCCAAGGACTAGAGCCCATGCTTCTCATGTGATTTATTTTTGGACTAGACACACAGGCTATTTGGAGGGCTGGGCAGCTGCCAGGTGAAAGGACAAGGATGTTGGCCAAGTTGTCTCCAGGCCCTGCCTTGGATAAGTCCTTGTTGCTTTTCCCCACATGGGGCAGAGGAATGGGGGGAGGGGGGGTGTCTTGCTCTAAGCAGTTTAGGCGACTCACCAGGTTTTTTCCAACTGATTGCTGCCCTTTGAAGTTTCACAGAACATAAATGTTATGAAAACCGCCATTATTTCTATGTCTGAGGCAGGTAGGTGCTCCTGAGACTAGTGGTCACATCTTATAGTCATACACCATTGGTTTAGACACAGAGACCCTGTAATCAACACTGGGATGGACCCGACTCTGGAAGGCATGTGTACGCGCTGTTGAGAAGCTGGACTCTGATGCTAAAGTGCACAGTTCTGCCTTGCTCTGTTGGCTGTTCCTGCTTCTCACCCTAGGCTTGTAGAACTTATCACTAAAATACCTTGATTTCTCGCCTCCGATTCTTCCTCCTTAAACATGAATGGAGAGTTGAAACAGTCATGTTTGACAGTCTTGCTTGAATTGACAGCAATTCAGCCTCATCTGTCATCACTCTTACTCCTGGGCTCTTGTTGAAGGCCATTCTTCTGCCCTGTCCCCCATCATTACAGCAGCTGACCTTGCCTCTATATGAGTCAGGGAAGCTGAGGATTGGAATGTCCCAATCGCACCTCCAGGAAGGGATCCAGACTGTCTGACTCCAGAGCTGGGGCCTTGGCCACTTTGCTCTGCTGCCTCCTCATCTAGAAATGGTTGAGATTTCACTGATGTTTTCTTTTCATAACTAAAAAGCCTTAGGAGTGATTCGGATCCATTCATTCGACCCTCAAATTCAGCTGTTGAAAAGGAGAGATACTAAGGTTTTTCTGTGTTTACCGTCCCAGGCTGAGTCTAGGTACAAGATGGAGTCTCTGGTCTCCTTTCTCTTTGGAGACGTTTTCTTATAAATAATTCACTGTGCAAACACACACCAGAGAGAGCGGGGTTGAGCAGCCTAGGTTGGGTTCCCACCACATCCAAGCTCAAGGGCCCTTTCTCCTCAGAGCCAAGGAGAGGTGGAGCCTAAACGCTTGTCCAACACTGCTCTCTGCAGACTGCTAGGCCAAATTGCACCAGGGTGGTTGTCTTCCGAAGAATGGTTTTTTAGAGGATCGTTTTCCAGGTTCTTCTTTTCTGTAAATACTCTTTACCAAAATTGGCTTGTCTAGGGACATGTCCGTGCTCATGATAATTCTTTTAGTGTATAAAAGTAGGGAATATCCATCACCTTTTGCAAATCTTAGTAAGATGTCTTTGCCTCAAAAATCTCCAGGCTCCCAACCTTTCCAGAAGTTTCCTTTGATGGTTTGAGTCAACTTACTTTAATGACAGATTATTTTATCTGTTTGACATATTTATCTTCCATAACTTGACTACTGCATACTAGAACTGTGGAACAAATAAGAGAGAATATTATAAAAAATAGTAACAATAATATTCTCTTTTTTTCTCTGTGTGTGGGGGTGGTTTGGGGGGGTATGAATATGTGTGCCTGTGCATGGGCATGTGGAAGCCAGAGGTGGATGTTAGTTGTCTCTTTCTCTCAAAGTTATTTTCTGAGTCAGCGTCTCCCATGGCACTTGGAGCTCGTGGATTCAGCTGGACTGGCTGTCCAGTGAGCTCCCAGAATCCTGTTTACATCTCCCAGCACAGAAATCACAGGTGGGCTCCACAGTGCCAAGCTTTTTATGGTAGTGCTTGTTATTCAAACTTAGAGCCTCATGCTTATGCAGCAAGCACTTTACCCACTGAGCTATCTCCCCAGTCCCCAAATAATAGATATTCTTAAGGCATGGTGCCACAGTATAATTAAAAATTCTAGCCAGGCGTGGTAGCGCACACCTTTAGTCCCAGCACTCGGGAGGCAGAGGCAGGTGGATCTCTGTGAGTTCAAGACCAGCCTGATCTACATAGTGAGTTCCAGGACAGCTGGGGCTACAGGAGACCTTGTCTCAAAAAGACAAAAAAAAAAAAAAAATCCAATATTTATAATATGGTGGAAGTTATCATCTTCAAGCCATATGAACTTAACCATGAAAATGAACATAGCAATTTTATTTTTTGAAGCAGTGCCTCTCTACATAGACCTGGCTGGCCCAGTATTTGCTATGTAGACCCATGCTGGTACCTGCCTCTACCTCCTGAGTGCTGGGATTAAAGGCTTGTACCACCACACTCATCCAATGTAGCATTTTTTTTTATTGTATGTGTTACATTGAAAACTGAGGTGTTTGACTTTTCCTGTGTCTCTTAACATTTTGTTTTTGTTGGGAGCCTGAGGCTCAGGCATTTCTCAAAACTGCTGACAGACCTAAGCTGGTAACTTTCCATTCTGCCCACTCTCCTCCCGTGGGCACGGGACGGAGCCCGTGGCCTTGGCGCGTGGCCTTGGCCCACGGCCTTGTGCTCTTTTCCAGAAAACTGCCCTGTTTTCCGTTAATCAGTAGATCGCTCCCTTAGAGTACATCTGGGCCCCTGCAGCCTAGCTGATATGATTACTCTCAATCTTTACTCCTTTGTTCTCATTCTCTATTTAACCTCATGCTTGTGCTGCAATAAACGAGACTTGATCAGAACGCTGTCTTGTCTCCATTTCTCTTGTCTCTTGCCCCATCCAAATCCCCACTCCCCAATCCAAGTACCCCGTTGCTGATCCTTCGGTTCAGGTCAGAGTGGCGCCCAACGTGGCGGCTGGATACTGGGGGCACATCATAAGGGAGATGACGGAGGAAAAGGAGTGCACTCGCTAAATCTCAAGGAATTCGGTGACGCGCTGCGGGAGCCTGCAGTGACCGAACCGAAAGTAAGTCAATCCATCCGATCATGGGGCAAGAATTGAGCCAGCATCAGATTATGTCAAGCAATTGAGAGAGGCTCTAAAGACACAAGGAGTAAAGGTTAGGACTGTGGATTTATTTCATTTCTTTGATTTTGTAAAGGACATTTGTCCCTGATTTCCCCAAGAAGGGGCCATAGATATAAGGAGATGGAGAAGAGAAGGAGATGCATTACAAGATTTTTATACAGTGTTTGGGCCTGGAAAGGTCCCGGTTACTGCTTTTTCTTATTGGAATTTAATAAAAGAATTAATGGATAGAAGAGATGAACATGAACCAGTAGTGGCAGCGATTGCCTGGGCTGAAGAGATTTTTAATAGTTCTAAGTCAGAGTTGAGAGAAATTCCTAAGGATGAGCCTCCTGACTTAATTTCTCTTGATAGTGAAGATGAGGGTTCTTCTAAAACTTTAAAAGTCCTTAGAGTCAGTTACAGGGAAGGAAAATCAGGAGGATGCCCAAAAGTCTAAAGGAGAACATATTCGTATTTATCCTCTTTTACCAGAAGCTGCCTGTCCAACTTCGGATACAGATGGCTCAGAGTCTGAGAGGGAGGAGTTAATTTGTAAAACTGGGATTAGGTCACCAAAAGGCCACAAGAGGCAAGAGTGTGACCGTCTTCCTTCTTTCAATGTACCGTCTGCTCCAACTATAATGGCGGCAATAGACCCTAGATCAGAATTGAAGGAACAGATAGCACAATTGCAGGAACAAATTAAACTAGAGGAAATGCATCAGTCATTGATACTCAAATTACAAAAACTTAGAACAGGTAGGGAAACTGTTGTAGATAGAGATAAAGTTCGCCGAACCCCCAAGGGGCCCGGCCTCCACTCATATAAAGAGAACTTTAATGAACCTGATAATTTTCCCTCCTACATGGAGGCCTTCCCTGTGACAGAAACGACAGATGACCGAGGGCAAGCATGGCGACATCATACGGGTTTCAATTTTCAACTAATTAAAGAATTAAAAACTGCCGTGTCACAGTGTGGAGCCACAGCTCCATATACATTAGCAATCTTAGATGGTGTGGTTGAACATTGGCTAACTCCCATTGATTGGAATACATTAGTAAGGGAGGTCCTTAGTGGGGGTGATTACTTACTATGGAAATCAGAGTATTTTGAAAACTGTAAGGAGACAGCTAAAAGAAACCACCAAGCTAGAAATAAATGAGATTTTGATATGTTAACAGGCGAAGGTCAATATGGGACTAATGAACAGTAAATGCAATATGACCCAGGACTTTTCACACAAATTCAAACTGCTGGCACTAAGGCATGGAGAAAAATTCCAGTTAAAGGGGACCTAGGAACTTCTCTCACTTCAGTCAAACAGGGGCCTGATGAACCATTTGCAGACTTTGTCCATCGATTAATGACCACAGCAGGGAGAATATTTGGGAATGTTGATGCAGGACTAGATTATGTACAACAGTTAGCCTATGAAAATGCTAATCCTGCCTGTCAGGCAGCCATCAGACCTTACAGGAAAAAGACGGATTTAACTGGCTATATACACCTGTGTTCAGACATAGGTCCGTCTTATTAGCAGGGACTTGCCATGGCAGCGACTTTCAGTGGACAAACTGTAAAAGATTTCTTGGCTAATAAAAATAAGACTAAAGACAAAGGGTGTTTTAAATGTGGTAAGAGCGGTCATTTCGCCCAGGAATGCAAAATACGTAATGATCAGCAAAAGAGTGATGAATAGGTAATGATCAGCAAAAGACTGATGATGAAAAGGCTCCCAGATTATGCCCCAGATGTAAAAGGGGAAGACATTGGGCTAACGAATGCAAGTCCAAGACTGATGTCGAAGGGAGACCTCTACCTCCACGTCAGGGAAACAGGTGGAGGGGCCAGCCCCAGGCCCTGAAACAAACTTTTGGGGCAGTCAGTTTCATTCCCGCCAGCAACTGCAATCCTTTTCATAACCTGGCAATCAGATGATCTGGTTTGGGTAGCTCAATGGCTGCTTACAGCAGAGAAGTTGGCAGCAGCCACTCATTTGGTGCAGGAACAACTTGAGGCAGGGCACATTGAAGAGACTTGTTCCCATGGAATACACCCATATTTGTTATTTAAAAAAGAGTTCAGGAAAATGGAGATTAT
>NW_008340429.1:2633085-2633962 GCF_000622305.1 Nannospalax galili
ATAATTCCTAGAAAATTATCACCTACAGGTCTCCTTTGGCAGGAACCCAATCATCCTATTATGTGGGTACATTCACCTGCCTCCCCAAAAAGGGTATTGCTTCCATATTATGATACAGTGGCTGACTTAATAATTATTGGTTGAGACCACAGTCGTAAATATTTCGATATGGAACCTCTTCATATTGTACAACCTTATACCAAGGATCACATTAACTGGTTACTTCAAGACTCAGAAACTTGGCTACTAGCTTGTGCTAATTTTCCAGGGGTTTTAGATAACCATTACCCACCTGACAAGCTTATTCGATTTTGTAATCTGCATACTTTCATTTTTTCATGCATTACTAGCCATCAGCCTTTACCTACTGCCTTGTTGGTCTTTACGGATGGTTCCTCCAATGGAATGGCAGCCTACACTTGGAACAATCAGGTTGTGCAGTTTCAGACCAACAAAACCTCTGCACAACTGGTGGAACTGTCTGCCATCATATCAGTTTTCTCTGTGTTCCCTGATACACCCCTTAATATATACACTGACAGTGCATATATCGCTCATGCTATACATCTTTTAGAAACTGTTCCTATAATTGGGCATATTTCTGAAGCTGCAGATCTTTTTCATCATTGCCAACACCTCATCCGAGAAAGGACAGCCCCTTTCTTTTTAGGACACATACGAGCACACTCTCGCTTTCCGGGGCCTTTAACGGCTGGCAATCAGGTCTCTGATGCAGCCACCAAGCTTGTTGCTATTGCTACTCCTTCTAACATTGCTCAAGCTCAACAGGCTCATTAGTTACATCATCTTAATACGGCTTCCCTACGATTAATGTTTAGACTCACCAGAGAACAAGCTAGACAAATAGTTAAAGAAT
>NW_008340429.1:2637532-2638241 GCF_000622305.1 Nannospalax galili
GTATGTTCCCTCCAGTCCAATTCCCTCTAGGACTTTGAACATAAATGCATGTTAAATTATGTCAAAGGCCTTCTCAGCATCTATTGAGATGATCATGTGGTTCTTGTCTTTGAGTCCATTTATATGATTTATGACATTTATTGACTTACGTATGTTGAACCAACCCTGCATCTTTGAAATATAATGTTCTGGATCTCTTTGGTGCCTGTTGTGATGTTTCCCCTTTCATCTCTGATTTTGTTGATTTGGATTTGCTCTTTCTTTTGGTTAACTGGGCTAAACATCTGTCTATCTTGTTTAGCTCTCCAAAGAACCAGCTCTTAGATTCATTGATTCTTTGTATTATTTGCTTTGTTTCTATTTCATTAATTTCTGCTCTGATATTTGTTATTTCTTCTTGTCTTCTGGGTTTTCTTTCATTTGTTGTTGCTTTTCAAGTGTCTTGATTTTGAATGTTAAGTCACTTATTTGGTTTCTTTCTGATTTTTTAATGTAGGCACTTAGAGCTCTAAACTCCCTCGAAGGACTGCTTTCAATATGTCCCAGAGGTTTTGTTGCATTGTATTGTCCTTTTCATTTAATTCTAGGAATACTTTTATTTCTTTCTTAATTTCTCTTTTGACCCGTTCATCATTCAGGAGTGTGTTGTTTAATTTCCAAGCGTTCATATGGTGATTAGAGCTTCTTCTGGCATTGATTGTAAGCTTTA
>NW_008340429.1:2640102-2641786 GCF_000622305.1 Nannospalax galili
CAATGGAATGGCAGCCTACACTTGGAACAATCAGGTTGTGCAGTTTCAGACCAACAAAACCTCTGCACAACTGGTGGAACTGTCTGCCATCATATCAGTTTTCTCTGTGTTCCCTGATACACCCCTCAATATATACACTGACAGTGCGTATATCGCTCGTGCTATACCTCTTTTAGAAACTGTTCCTATAATTGGGCATATTTCTGAAGCTGCAGATCTTTCTCATCAGTGCCAGCACCTCATCTGCCAGAAGACAGCCCCATTCTTCTTAGGACACATTCGAGCGCACTCTAACCTTCCGGGGCCTTTAACAGCCGGCAATCAGGTCGCCGATGCAGCCACTAGACTTGTTGCTATTGCTGCTCCTTCTAATACTGCTCAAGCCCAACAGGCTCATGAGTTACATCATCTTAATGTGGCTTCCTTACGATTAATGTTTAAACTCACCAGGAAACAAGCTAGACAAATAGTTAAAGAGTGTAAGACTTGTGTCACTTTTCTTCCTGTTCCCCATCTAGGAGTCAATCCTAGAGGATTTGTCCCTAACATGCTTTGGCAAATGGATGTATCTCATTACAAAGATTTTGGCAAATTTAAATATATTCATGTTTGCATTGATACTTTCAGTGGACTTCTCTGTGCTTCATTACAAACAGGGGAAGCTACTAAACATGTTATTGCTCACTTGCTCCACTGCTTCTCTACTATGGGTACCCCAAAACATATTAAAACAGATAATGGTCCCGGATATGTATCTCAAGCTTTTCAAAATTTCTGCAACACCTTGCAGATAAAACATACGACGGGAATACCTTACAACCCACAGGGCCAGGGCATGGTTGAAAGAGCTCATCTACTTATAATAAATACACTAAATAAAGTGAAAAAGGGGGATGGTACCCCATCAGAGGATTCCCCAGGAATTTATTAAACCATATACTCTCTATTTTAAATTTTTAAAATTTAGACGCTCATGGTAAGTCAGCTGCAGATCACTTCTGGCATCCAGAATCTAAGAGATGCTATGCCATGGTTAAATGGAAGGACCCCCTGGATAATTCATGGCATGGCCCAGACCCAGTATTAATATGGGGAAGAGGATCTGTCTGCATTTATTCACAGCAACATGATGCAGCCCGCTGGTTGCCTGAACACTTAGTAAAGCAGATAGATGTTAACCAATGTTCCAGGGAGAATGAGGCTCCCTGAGAAACGTTTTTCTTTTCTTTCTGTTCTCTTTTACAGCCCAGCCAGACCACAATGGCCTCTGCTTGTTGCATCCTTGCAACGCCAGCTGACTTCCCTGGCACAAGTTGCCCTTCACAATCATAGGGCCCTTGATCTTATCACTGCTGAGAAAGGGGGAACTTGCCTTTTCTTACAGGAGGAGTGCTGCTTTTACGTCAGTGAATCGGGATTAGTAGAACAAAATATACAGACCCTGCAGACCATCAGTTACAAACTGCATCATTTTTATCAAAATCCTTCTAGATGGCTGGATTCCCCCTTCCTTTCTTGGATCCCCTCCATGATTCCATCCCTCCTCCTCTTCCTGCTCCTTCTTACGCTAGAGCCACTGTTAGTAAAAAGGCTTATGGTCTTTATTAAACAGCAGGTGGAGGCATTTCAGGCGAAACTAATTCAGGTCCATTATCATCGCCTCGATATTTTGGATCAAGAATGC
>NW_008340429.1:2642095-2650540 GCF_000622305.1 Nannospalax galili
GAGTATTCATCCCTTTTGCTATCGGGATAGGATTTACTATTTCTGCCAGCCTTTCTGTGGGGGCCTTGGGACACACTCTCTATATTGCTAAGGAATTCAATTCCCAATTACAACAAGTTATAGATTTCACAGCCAGTAGCCTTGCGTCCTTGCAATGCCAACTGACTTCCTTGGCACAAGTTGCCCTTCAAAATCATAGGGCCCTTGATCTTATTACTGCTGAAAAGGGTGGAACTTGCCTTTTCTTACAGGAGGAACGCTGTTTCTACGCCAACGAATTGGGATTGGTGGAACAAAATATACAGACCCTGCAGACCATCAGTTACAAATTGCATCATTTTTATCAAAATCCTTCTAGATGGTTGGATTCCCCCTTCCTTTCTTGGATCCCCTCCGTGATTCCATCCCTCCTCCTCTTCCTGCTCCTTCTTACGCTAGGGCCACTGTTAGTAAAAAAGGCTTACAGTCTTTATTAAACAGCAGGTGGAGGCATTTCAGGCAAAACCAATTCAGGTCCATTATCATCGCCTTGATATTTTGGATCAAGAATGCGAAGGGAGGTGTTGCTATGATGGCGCTACTAGCCATCCCCCTTGAGAGATGAACTGGACAGTCAATGATGGGTACATGAGAATCCCCCCTTGATGGCAACCTAAGACAGGAGGGTAGTCTAATGCTACTACCTTATCCAATGACGGGTAAGCCCTTGGGGAAGGATACTCCAACCTAAGACAGGCACAGTTCCCTAAGGGTCTAGCAACCTTCGGTCCCTAAACTCTATAGAGTAAAAAAGGGGGACCTGTTGGGAGCCTGAGGCTCAGCCATTTCTCAAAACTGGTGACAGACCTAAGCTGGTAACTTTCCATCCTGCCCACTCTCCTCCCGCGGGCACGGGACGGAGCCCGTGGCCTTGGCCCATGGCCTTGGCCCACGGCCTTGTACTCTTTTCCAGAAAACTGCTCTGTTTTCCGTTAATCAGTAGATCCCTCCCTTAGAGTACATCTGGGCCCCTGTGGTCTAGCTGATATGATTACTCTCAATCTTTACTCCTTTGTTCTCATTTCTATTTAACCTCATGCTTGTGCTGCAATAAACGAGACTTGATCGGAACGCTGTCTTGTCTCCATTTCTCTTGTCTCTTGCCCCATCCAAATCCCCACTCCCCAATCCAGGTACCCCGTTGCTGATCCCGTGGGTCGGGACAGTTTTGTCCTGGTACTGGGAATTGAACCTAGGGTTTCATCCTGGCTAGGCAAGTGCTCTACCTCTGAGCTCTATCTGTAGCCTTTGTTTTGTTTTGTTTCCTTTGAGACAGGATCTATATAGCCTTAGTTAGCCTTGAGCTCACAGTGATCCCCTTGCCTCTGCCTTCTGAGTGCTAGGATTAAAGACATGACCACCATGCCCAGCAGCTTTTTTTTTTTTTTTAACTTTTTATTTTGAGACAAGTTCTTACCAGTTGTTGAGGCTGGACTTGAACATTCTCTGTAAGCCTACACAGTCCTTGAACTTGTTCAGTCTTTTAAAATACCTTTTTTAGTAATTTTTTTTTGAGAATTTCATACATGTATGTAAGGTATTTTGATCATGGTTATCCCCCATTACTTTTCTTGTTTCTTTCCCCCCTCCTGCTAAACCCCTTCTTCCTAATTAGTTCCCTTTCTACTTTCATAGTGTGTGTGTGTGTGTGTCTGTTGTGTGTCTGTGTGTGTGTCTATGTGTGTGTGTATATCCTACCAAGTTTAATTGTGGTAACTTGCATGGGCATGGGTGGTGGTTATTTTTGGGTGCATGTGCAGCTATACCACTGAAGAAAACGTCTCCCTTTCCCACTGCTACCATTAACTGCTAATAGCTCCTGGGAGAGAGGTGGAGCCTTATGGGCCTGTCCACCATCCACATCAGAATGTTGGCAGGCCAATCTTGTGCAGGTAACCACAGCTACAGCTATAGTTCATGAGTGAACCACCTATGTCATGTCTGGAAGACAACATTCCATTCCTCCTGCCCTCTGGCTCTTATAGTCTTTCTGCCTCCCCATCTGAATGCTCTCTGAGCCTTGAAGCAGGTGGTTCAGATGTCCCTTAATCTATCAATTTTAAGATGAGTGTACAGGTAGTATTTTCAAAATTTCTTCAGAAATGCAGAGTAAAAATTTTCTAAAGAATGCTGCTCCCAAGGGCTGGCTACTGCTGACTGATAACAGGTTGTTATCATATCCATATACTAAACGCCTACTTTATGTTTCAACACCAAATATAAAAAAGTGAGCAAAACCTAATTTGTTACATGCCGAAATCTTTGCCATGGCTACCTTTTAGGCACTGAATAAAGGAAACAGATTAATAATTACTCAAATGAGCATAAGAGCTCCGCTTAGATGAGCACTACCAAAAAAGGATGTTTGATGAGGAAAGAATGCACAGTGGACATTGACAATGGGGACCAGCCTCACTCATGAGGGAAGTGAAGGAAGGTAGCCCTGGAGAAATGAAATCTAAACCAAGAATCAGGCTCCAAGAATCTTGACAAAATAGTGGGAGAACTTCAGGAAGGGTGTTTCTAAGCAGCTACTAAAAAGAAAGGCAATCTCTTTGAGATGACATGGAAAATAGCCGGTATTAATTGGATTTTTTTCAGAATAGCAGAAAGAGGATGACTGTGTTTCTGAACTTGCTTTATGTTTGTCTCCATGTGTTGGAGAAATCCTCACCATGTTCCTAATAATGGCCACCTCTAGAGGGCTTGCAGATCAAACAAAACTGTAGCTTATTCACTGGCAGCTGCTCTACCTGAGGCTCTGGCCCCGCCTGATTAGTCTCCTCAGTTCACTTTCTTCATTACTGATAATAAAAACAGTCACCAGCTTCTTAAGCTCTTCAACTTTAAGGACAATATCTACTGCTTATTGTTAATTGAGGGCCCTTTAAATTTTACCTATAGCCAAACTTTACAAGCTCTTCCTGGGACTGCTTTCCTTGCCCGAGCCCCTATTTCCATGCCCACCTTCCTGAAACTTAGGTCACAGTGAACTCACCAGGACAATACTGTTTCTAAACAAGCTTACCTCTTTGCCTGGGAAAGTCCTCTTTTAAAAACAAAAACAAAAACCAAAAAAACTTGTGTTAGGAAAGGTTATATCATGCTCTGATTATAAATATATTATTATAAATAATCCCTCAGAAAGGATTAATTTTCCCTCATTGTGATGAAAATTCTTTTTTAAAAAATTTTTTTTTGTTTTTTTAACACAGGGTCCCCCTGTAGGCTCAGCTAGCCTGGAACTTCTTATGTAGACCAGGCTGGCCTCAATCTCAAGGAGATCTACCTGCCTCTGCCTCCTGAGTGTTGGAATCAAGGGTGTACCACTGAGTTGGTAAATCTTGATTGTCAACCTGAGATTTGGAGTCACATGGGAAACATACCTCTGGGTATATCTGTGAGAGTATTTCTAGAGAGGATTAACTCAGAGCAGGGAAGACCTTCCCTCAACATGGTAACACTTTTCAATGGGCAGCCCAGCTATGAAGAGGTGGAAGGAGAAAGCAGGGTCAGCTGCCCGTCTTTAACTTCTTCCTGAGAAAGTGTGTCTAGCTGTGGCTATCCTCCACTGACTTCGGACTCCAACTTCTTTGCCTTTCTGGTGTGGACTAAAGTATCAGCAGTTCTTCAGGACCTTCCAGGCCCTTACTGCTGGACTGGGACTACTGAGGCATCCAGCTTCGTGGCCTCAACAGCTATCAGTTTCCTGCCTCTCTAGCATGCAGACTACCTTTGTTGGACAACCTAGCCCTATTGTGTAAGCCAATCTAATAAATTTCCATTTCATAATGTCTACACTTTCTATTGATTTTGGTTCTTTAGATAGCCTTGCCCCATACATTAATCATCCACTTGCAGGTTGGCCCGGAAGCCTGGCTCCATGTGATCCTTACCCAAAGATTTGAAGGGGCTGGAGAGATGACTCAGCAGTTAAGAGCACAGGCGGCTCTTGCAGAGGACCCAAGTTCAATTCCCAGTACCCACATGGAGGCTAACAATCATTCATTACTCCAGTTCTAGGGGATCCAGTGCCCTCTTCTGACCTCCACAGGCATTGTACGACACGAGTACATGTATATACATGCAGGCAATATATTCAGACATATAAAATAAAAATAATAAACAAAAAATAAATATAAAAAAACCTCTGGGGCTCCGTATCCATGCTTTTGGGAAGAAAAGGTGACTTGCTCACCAATATACTAGAATTTGTGAAATATACATATTCATTGGCCAACGAAAAGCATATGGCTATGAGGTAAGGAATTTCAGTCCTATTGTTTTCTTGGAAGGTGGAAGTGTCATAAACATTTGAGGAACATAAATACTGTAATTGTTGAGTCTTCAAAGTATGTTAATCTTGAAGGCCAGAGAGATGACTCAGGGGTTAAAAGCACTGGCTGCTCTTGAAGAGGCCTGGGGTTTGGTTCCTAGTACCCACATGGTGGCTAACAACCTTCTGTAACACCAGGTCCAGGGGATCTGACACCCTCTTCTGGCCTCTGCAAGCTTTGCAGGACAGGGGTGCACTTATATACATACAGATAAAGCACTCATAACAGTAAAATAAAATAAAAATAAAAAAATTTTTTATGTGTATGTCTGTATTGCCTGCGTGTAGGTAAGTGCACCAGGTAGTGCAATGCCTGTGGAGGACAGAAGAGGCCATCAGATCCCCTGGAACTGGAGTTTCCAACAGTTGTTAGCTGCCATGTGGGTGCTGGGATTCAAACCCGGATCTTCTGCAAGAACAGCCAGTATTCTTAACCGCTGAGCCATCTCTCCGGCCCCTAAAACAAATTAATTAAAAAAAATAAATATCATTCGTCACATGTGTTCTGTGCTCTTTTCTCTTTTTATCTGTTTCTGGAGCAGTTGAATATTTTATTTTTCCCTCTATCATACTAAACTTTATGTATCTTTTTACTATTCTTTAGAAGTGAGTCTAGTAATCACAGTATGTATCAAGTTCTCAAAGTCTGATGTTAATTGGCACCTTTATCTTCTTCCATAATATTACAAGGACCTAAAACATTTAAATTCCATTTAGCCACCTCCTGAATTGCATGTACTTTCAGTATATTTATATGTTTGTCCACAGCAGATGCTGTTAAGCTCTTCTGGATCTCCTCAAATTAATCCTCGTTGTACTTCATTTCTTCATGCATCTATAATCTGTCATCTTAAATCACTTTGCCCAGTGTGGTGGCACACACCTTTAGTCCCAGTACTCAGGAGGCTGAGGCAGGTGGATCTTTGTGAGATTAAGGCCAGTCTAGCCTACCTGGTTAGTTCCAGGCCAGATGAGGCTACAGGGAAACCCCCTCTCTCAAAAAAAATTATTTTGCTCATTCATAAAGACACCAGTTAGTATTTACCAGTTAGGTAAAACTTCCTGATTTTTTTTTTAATTATTAGAGGTTATTTTCACTTGGCACAGAAGTCTAGGTTGACAGTTAT
The DNA here is from genome assembly GCF_000622305.1 of Nannospalax galili. Taxonomy (NCBI): domain Eukaryota; kingdom Metazoa; phylum Chordata; class Mammalia; order Rodentia; family Spalacidae; genus Nannospalax; species Nannospalax galili. The sequence continues at coordinate 2,647,598 of NW_008340429.1, forward strand.
TTTCCTTCGGCACCTGACTTAATTTAAGCCTCACTAATTTCTACTTTCTTTGTTTCTCTCAAGAGGCAAGTTAACAGTGTGTTATACATAGTTTTTAAAGTAATGGGGCTGTTTGCAACTTTTTTTTCCCTTCTTTATGTGTGGTTTCATCTATTTTACTGTGATGTACTTAAGTGTAGCTTTTAAAAAATGCATCCTGTCTCTGGCTCCCAAGGCTTTTGGAACCTTGACTTGATTCCTGCCTTTAATCGTTATTAGCAATTGCTCAACCATTTTCTCTTCAATTAGTGCCACTTCCCTGTTCCTTCTCATTTCCTTCTAAAATTTCAATTTTCATCTTGTTTTTTATTTTCTTTTGTTTTGAGACAGGGTCTTCCTGTAGGCCCTGCTGCCTAGAACTCACTGTATAGACCAGGCTGGCTTTGATCTCACAGAGATCCGCCTGCCTCTGCCATCTGGACTGCTTGGATTAAAGGCGTGCAACACCATGCCTAGCCCTGTTTTCATCTTTTGTATCTTTTATTTCTCTATAGCATTTTTATATCACTATCCTTCCATGTTTTATCTTGATGCTCTCTTCTCACCTACACCTCCTTCCCAGTTTATCAACTTCAGCTGTGTCTAATCTGTCAAACCCACACACTTAGCTATTTAGTTTTGCTGATTTATTTTTTTCAGTTCTAAATTTCTATTTGGTTATTTTTCAAAGTATTATCTTCTGTGTTTTTAGTTCTATTATTTCTTTTTAACTTTTAAGGGGTTTATTTTATTTTTATTATATGTAAGCATATGTGTCAGTTTGTGGGTATGTTCACTTGAGTACAGGTACCCCAGGAGGCCAGAAGAACCCCTGGAGCTGGAGATACAGGCAGCGTATGAACAGCTTGATGTGAGTGCTGGGAACTGACTCAAGTCTCCTGGAAAAGCAGCAAGTGTTCTTAACCACTAAGCCATCTCTCCAGCCCATTCTCTGCTATTTGGTAGACCATATTTTATCTGATCATACACAGTGAACATAATTTTTTAAAATTTATTTACATTTAATTATTTTGTGTGTGTTTATGTGTATGTATGTGAGGGGGGCACAGGCTTGTCACTGACCACATGTGGAAGTCAGAGGGTTAACTCTCAGGAGTCAGTTCTTTCCTTCCACCATTGTAGGTTCCAAGGATTGAACTCAAGTTGTCAGGCTTGGTGGCAAGCGCCCTTGCCACATACACTGAACTATCTCACTGACCCAATCATAGTTGTTTTAAAGTCTGTTTCTGATAACTCCCCAAACTGAAGTTCTCAGGGATCATTTCTATTATCGTTGTTTCTATTGAATTTCTTTCATGTTGTTTTATTTCCATGTGTCTGGTTATTTTTATATGTGCTGAAATTATATGTGAAAAATTGTTGGTAGAAGTAATAAGAGACTTATTTGGATGTTACAGGATGTTATTACATGTCTCTACAATGTTTCTATTGCTTCTGCAAGGCACCTGGGAACCTCGCAATCTAGGCTCATCTTATTCTAATTTGAAGAATTAAGTTAATTGGATCTTGGCTGAGGTGCTACAAAACCCCATCTGCTTCCAATCCATTCAGTCCTAAGGTACAGTCCTCCAGGGTCCTGGCACGAGACTGGGGGTTACAGGCACCACTCCTTTGCCGGGCACTGCAGTCCAGCTTTTCTCCCTGGAGGCCCACTAAGCTGTTGTCTGTCACTTCCTAGTTGTCTTTTCCAGAAGCAGTTCCTGGGAGTGCCCCCCAGAATCACCATCTTCCCCAGTTCTGGTCTGGTGCTTCTTCATTATCCTTTGAAGCTGGTGCTGTCAGGAGGATTTCATTTTATCCCTTCTGCTTTTGTCCTTGTCCTTAGCAGGAGCACCAGTCTGATGTATCTGGTCTGCTGTGACCAGATGGTAACAAATGTAAAGCAAGATACAGAACAGGTGTACACCTGTGGGATGTATGGGCACACCTGTGGGAGCTGTGGCCGCTGAGATTAACCAGAAAGCTTGAGGCCATGTTGACCTAGTGGGCATCAAGGCCTTGTATTTTCAGGTTGGCAGTACAAGAAATAGAAAAGGAAACATGGACTTTTGAAATACAAAATCCCAGTGTTTAATATTGCTCTCAGGCCAGGTATGGTGGTACACACCTATAATGCCAGCACTCGGCAAACTGAGGCAGGAGGATTATGGGTTCAAGGTCAGCCTGAGCTACATAGTAAGATCCTGCCTCAAACCAACAAAATAAACAACAACAATGAAATAACTATCACCTAGCCAAATGAAACCAGAAAAACACTTGGAGCCCATCCCCAGTACAAGACACTGGCTTAAAATATGTGAACCAAATTGTGGTGGTGCATGCCTTTAATCCCAGCACTTGGGAGGCCAAGGCAGGGGGAATCTCTGTGAGACTGAGGCCATCCTGGTCCACATAGTGAATTCCAGGCTAGTTAGGGCTATAGGGACACCCTGTTTCAAATAAAACAAAAAAAAAATTTTTTTTTTCAATTAAAAAAAATGTGTTTGAGCCACAGCCTGAGTTTCTGGGAGCTTTGGGAAAAATTGGAACTTCCTTCTATTAAATTCTAGCATCCCTGTGGTCAGAGCTGCCTTGAGTAAACACCAGCCCCTGTGTAAAACAATTTTTAAAGTTAGTTTATGTCTTTACCGAAGTCTCTTTAAAATGCCAAAGGGCCAGGAAATAGATTCCATTCAAAACATCAACAGCATTTCTGAACAATTCTCTTCTCTCTTTCTTAAACCCTCCTAATGACAGCCCAGCAGCTACTCCACTTCCTTAATCTGTTTCCTCTCCCTTTACTCTACATACCCCCTACACCCCCAGTCCCTGTTTCTCTTATCCTCCCTCTAGTCTTCTGACCTAGCTGGCTTGTTTGCGTTCTCTCTCTCTCTCTCTCTCTCTCTCTCTCTCTCTCTCTCTCTC
>NW_008340429.1:2650558-2681934 GCF_000622305.1 Nannospalax galili
CCTTTCTTTTTTCTTGAGACAGAATATTCCTGTAACCCCAGCTGGCCTAGAACTTGCTATGTAGACCAGCATGGACTTGATCTCACAGAGATCCACCTGCCTCTGCCTGGGATTAACAGCATAGTAAAGGAATATGCTACCATGTCCCACTATAGCCTACTTTCTTCTAAAATATTATTTTTTTTAATTTTATTTATTTATGTCCCTGCATGTATGTAAGTGCACCCATATCATACAATGCCCACAGAAGAGGGTGACAGATCCCCTGGAACTGGAGTTAGGACAGTTGTTACCTGCCATGTGGGTGCTAGAAACTGAACCTGGGTCCTCTGCAAGAGCAACCCATCCTCTTAACCACTCAGCCAGCTCTCCAGCCCCTAACCTACTTTCTTTCTTTTTAATGAATATTTCATTTATTATTTTTATTTTATGTGTATGAATGTATTGCCTGTGTGGATGTAAATGTACTAGTGTTGTGGTATTATATATTACCTGTGGAGATCAGGAAAGGGTATTGGATCTCTTGGAACTAGAGTTAGACAATTCCTAGCTGCCTTGTGGGTGCTGGGAATTGAATCCCCGAATCCCTGGGTCCTCTGCAAGAGCAGCCAGTGCTCTTGACCACTGAGCCATCTCTCCAGCCCCCCAGCCTGCCTTCTCCAGGAGTTAATTCTCCACCTTTTCTTTTCTTTTTTTTAAAAATATTTTATTATTTTTATTTTATGTGTATGAGTGTATTGCCTGCATGTAGGTGAGTGCACCCATGTTGTGCAATGCCGCAGAGGTCAGAAGAGGGCTTCGGATTCCCCTGGAACTGGAGTTAAGGACGGTTTGTAGCCGCCATGTGGGTGCTGGGAATCGAACCCGGGTCCTCTGCAAGAGCAGTCAGTGCTCTTAACTGCTGAGCCATCTCTCCGGCCCCATCTCCACCTTTTCTTAGGTGGACCTACAGAACTATCTGATCCACAAAATGGCATCATTCAGTGTCCCTCCCCACCATCGTCCTGTGTTCTGCAGGAGAAATATACCAGATTTTTGCTTGCCAAGATTAAACCCTCCCTCACAGGACATGGGGGTGCGGTGCTGTTGGAAACACTTTAGAATGCATACTTTTTCCTGTCCCACAGCTATGACATCTGAGATGGAGTGACACCTGGATAGATGTCATTTCAAAGGAGGGAGAACCCATTTCCAGGAAGCTTTGGCACCAAGGTGAGTCCTTGGGGACTTGCCATTTCCATGTCACTTAATTTCTACAGTTTGATGGTATCTCTTCCCAAACCATCACACCCTCACTCCCCACCATGCTGAACTAGAAGGGGAGGATGACAGGGAGAGAAATCCACTCAGATTTTCCCTGATTTGTCTAATAATAGAAAGTTGGCATGCATGTCACAGTATACAAAGTATTTGATAAAAATAGTGTCTGTTCGGCTTGGGACTCAAGCTGGAGGAACATGGAAATGTAATTTATTCCTTTCTTGCATGTTCCCATACTAGAATGATTTGGTCTCTCATTTGTCAGGGATTTATCAAACATTGCCTTCTGTGACCACAGTGGCTTCCTATCCCAAGGTCTGATGGGGGCGGCTGCCAGGTGAAGAAGGCACAGACCAAACCCTGGCTCCTTACTTTCCTCCAGGCTGGAAAGCTGTGTCAATATCTCCCACGCCAACACATGAGCCAGTAGATATCTGGGAGAAGGTGTTCCCAACAGGAGTGGGATGAAGGGCACTCTCACAGGGCCAGCTGGTGGTATTTGAGTTTTCACCGCCTCCCTCACTGGCAGGATCCAGCATGTTGCCTCTCTCCCTGCACATTTAGAGTCCTTTGAGTTAGAGACTCAGACCTTAGCCTCTGCTCCTGCAGGGGGACCCAGGCTCCTTGAAGTCCTGTTCTTAGTGGGTGGCCTTTAACTGTACAGACTGGAATGAAGCTAGGGGATGTGGGGTCCCTTCACATGACTCAGTTTGGGGTAGGATGGTTGGTAGGTGGGTGGGTTTAGTTATGGTAAAAGCATGACAAAGTTTATGGTCTAATCATTTTTTTAAAACACAATTTCACATGGTTGTGCAACCATCCTCATCCTGAATCTCCACAACTCTTTCATCATCCCGGGCTGAAACTCCCCACCTGCCAACAGTAACTGCTAGCCCTGGGCAACCACTTTCCATGAGCTGGACTACTCTGGTTAATCAGATAAATGGAATCAGGCAGTGTTTGTCCTTCTGTCCTTCTGTGTCTGGCTTATTTCCCTTAGCATGATGTCCTCAAGGTTTACTCAAGTGATAGCATGTGTCAGAATTTTATTCCTTTTTTAAATATTTTATTATTTTTATTTTATTGCCTGCAGGTGTGAAAGTGCACCTGTGTTGTGCAATGCCCTCAGAGGTCAGAAGAGGGCATCAGATCCCCTGGAACTGGAGTTAGGATGGTTATTAGCTGCAATCTGGGTGCTGGAAATTGAACCTGGGTCCTCTTGCAAGAGCAGTCAGTGCTCTTAACTACTGAGCCAAGTCTCCAGCCTTTTTTTTTTTTTTTTTTTTTTTTTTTTTTTTTTGACAGGGTCTCCCTGTAGCCCCAGCTAGCCTGGATTTGCTATGGAGACCAGGCTGGCCTTAAATTCACAGAGATCCCCCTGCCTCTGTCTCCCAAGTGCTGGGATTAAAGGCGTGCACCACCACGCCCGACATCCATATTTTTTTTTTAAAGTTGAATAACATACACCACTGTATGCACACACCATTTGTTATTTAGCCACTCATCCAGTTATGGACACCAGGGTTGCTTCTACCTTTTGACCCTAGTGAATAATGCTATAATAAATGAAAATGTTTCCTCTCCTCCTTTCCCTCCCTTCATCCCACACCCACCCCTTCTTCCCTTCCCCTCCATTTCTTCCCTCCCCTTTTCTTCTTCCCCCATTCCCTTCCTGACAGACAGTTGCTATCTGGGTCACCTTGGACAAGTTACTTAAACTCTGTCTTTTTAACCTGCACTGTAACACAGCAACTGTCACATAACCTTCCTCATGGTCCTGCTAGAAGAAATAAAGAATACCTGTCCAGTGGGGGTGGGGGGCATTGGCATGCTACAGTGTCAAAGGACAGCACACACATTCATGTGGTTGTCAGTTCTCTTTTTCTATCATGTGGGTTCTGGAGATGGAACTCAGTTTGTCAGTCTTGGTAGCAAAAGCCTTTACCCACTGAGCCATCTTGCCAGCCCTATCTTGATTTTCATACCTGTAAAATTTGAATGAAGAAATGTGGTAAAACTTAAGGACTTGTTGAAAATTCTCTACAGAGTAACTAGTTTGCTAAGTGATGAGAAACACTAGGACAAGAGGAACTACTGGGAGAAACATCACGTGGAGATTAATGAAGAAGCCGACTCTCCAAATAGATGACACTATTAGATGTTTCGAGATAAAAAGCACAAGGGATCGAGTGAGGCATATCACTGATAAGCATTGGATGAGAGGAAAGAGCTCTGCTGTGCATGTACAAACACAGGCTGTGTTGAAAAGCAGCCTCTGGAAAAGCTATCGAACAAAAAGGGATAATAGTCAACAGTCTGCCCACCAGACAAGGTGCTCTTCTGCTTGACAAATTTCATGAAACTGTAGTCCTCATTCTAATAAACAGAGATGTTCCAAAGGCAGATCGCAGGGCATGTGAGTCTGATAAAAAGAGCTGCAATTGTGGCCAAAAATTGAAGGCTGTTTAAATTTGAAGTCTTGCAAGTTTATCGCATGTCAGTATTATGGCTTGAACATGGTTTGTCCCCATGGAAAGTCATATAGAGGCTTGATTTTTTTCAACACACAAAAAACAAGTCTCACCTCAAAGACAGTAAGAGATAATTTATTCGGGAGTCAAATATGAGTGACCAAGGCCTGGGAACATAGATTCAGATTACCCCAAATTCATATTCCAACATGTTAACAGTTTCATTAAGTTTTATAGTAACAGAACAAAGAAAATCATAAATCAAGACACTTTTCATATATATTGGTAGAAACATCAGGGAGGTGAGTTCCAGCAAAGCAGGGGCGTCTCTGCTAAAGACCTAAGATGCTACTGAGATGATAGTGGAAACTAGTGGTCTGTTAACACATTCCAAAAGTTTCACCTGATAGTCACAAGGATGTTAGGTCAGACACAGAGGCATAAAAGGAATAGCTATTTAGGAGGCTAAAAATAGCCCATGACAAACTTTAATTAGACTCAGGACCTGCAACATTCCAACCTCTCCACATTCTTTGACGTTCTAATCCTTGCAGACAGGTCAGTGTAAGGTGTAGTCTCTTTCTGAGTAGTGTTAGGAGGTGGTGGGGCCTTTAAGAGATGGAGCCTATTGGTAGGTGATTATGTTGCAAGGCATTGTCCTAAGAATGCTTACTTTCTCACTGGACAAAAATTCCCAAGCCATGGAAACAAGTCATTTCTCTGTACTGGACATAAGCGGCCCAGTATTTCACCCAGCACACACCGAATGGACCCCCAGTCCGTCCTCTGCACATGGACCAGATCCCGTGAATGGTGAGCATTTCCAGTTCCCCAAATCTTTGCTCAGGCAGATCCAATTTAAAGTCTGACAAACCTCAAAGTTCAGGTAGATTTTCATGTGGAACACAAGGGGGCGACCTCAACTTGGCCATAGACGTCAATGATCCTTTCAAAGGATCTGAAGTACTCCATGAGGAGATGGCTGCTTTTCTGTAAAATGGCAGTGACACAATTTGGGGCTTAGGTAGATTTCAGTCCTGAAATCTAAATCCAAATTTCTCAAAATGAGGTCCCTAGACCAGTACTAACTACCCCCTCACCCCCGGCAACACACACTAGTTCAGGAAATCCAATCTTAGGCCCACCTTGGTCTGCTGGATCTGTAGCTCTGGGACTGGGGTTCAGTGATCTCTGGTTTTATTGTTTGTTATTGTTTGTACTTTGTTATTGTTTTGGAGACAGGGTCTCACTATATAGCTTAGATTGGCCTTGAACCCAAGATGGTCCTACCTCAACTTCCTGACTGTTGAGTTTATGGGTTATGTACCCCTTTACCCCTCCACCCCACCCTCATGCACATACAATTTCTGTTTATTTGAGACAGGCTATCATTCTGTAGCCTAAGATAGCCTTAAACTTTCAGTGCTCCTCCTCCCTCTGCCTCCCAAATGTTGGGATTACAAGCCTGTGCTACCATTTACAGCTAAAAGTTTTAAAAAATACATATTTTAATTTTTTAAAAATTTTATGTGTCTGTGTGTATTGCCTGCATGTATGTAAAGTGCACCTGTTATGCAATGCCCACAGGGGTCAGAAGAAGGCATCAAATCCCCTGGAACTGGAGTTACTGTGTGGGTGCTGGGAAACAAACCCAGGTCCTCTACATGAGCAGTCATTGCTCTTAACCTCTGAGCCATCTTTCTAGTCCCTAAAATAAGCTTTTAATATTGTTGTTGTTTTTTTAAATAGGACTTCACTACATAGCCCAGGCTGGCCTTAAATTCACACTACCCTCCTGCTTCAGCCTGTGAGATGTTAGGAATTCAGGAGTGAGGCACCACACCTGCCATCTCTGTTTTCACAGTTGCTCCCCCACTCCCCAAGGTGAAGGTCATATAGGCTCAAGCTCTAGAGCCACTGCTCACTAGTTGTTTTTGTGGGGTTGTTTGCTTGCTTGCTTTTTGTGACAGGGTCTCCATGTAGGCCCAGCTGGCCTGGAACTTACTATGCAGACCAGGTTCACTTTGAATTCACAGAGATCCACCTGCCCTGCCTCCAGAGTTCTAGGACTAAAGGCGAGCACTATCATGCCTGGCCTACTGCTCCCTAGTTAAGGATGCCTTCCTGAATATTCCCTGCCATAAAACCATATTGGTATCTGATCTCTTCACACGTCTGCCTAGAGGTGAAATGGAAGAGCCCTCATCCTCCATATCAGCATCTTCTTCCAATTATTTACCTGAGGATGCCTGAGGGTGCAGAAGTTACTTATTCCACATGCACCAATGCAGCTCAGGACTCAGTCCTGGACCAGGGGCTGAAGGAGATGACAAAGCATTAAGGTATTGCTTTCAGGGACTCCAAGGCACTGTGGAAAGACCACTGGACCATTCCAAGCCATTGGAAAAACCAGAGAGGAACAGGGCAGTGAGCAGGTGTCACAAGGACCCAGAGGATAGGAGATTGCCTGAGACTGCTAATGGGGAGGATGAAGGAAGGACAGAGCTGGAAAGTGAAGGTATAAATCCCTTGAGCCTGTGGACAGGCTAAGGGGAAGACCCTGTACAGTGAGAGTGTTTGCTGTTTATGAAATGAATAGATCTGCAGGAAAAAGCAGGGTTTCAGTTGAGTCCAGCACTCAAAGGCACAGTTGTCTGGCAGGCTGCTCTGCCTCTCATTAGTTGTGGGACAAACCACAGGCAAGTGTAGCCACAGATGCTGCACTCAAATGGACCATAATTCTCACCCGAGGTTGTTGATTTGCCTGTGGGCTTGTCTGCATGCCAGGGAATCTAGTGCTTCCTCCTATGGGTTACATCACTGCTCCTGGGGCAGACAGCTCCGCAGACAGTGTGCTGTCTTCCAGGCAGCTGCAGCAACCTGGCACCTGGAAGGGGCCCATCTGGTGGTGACGTGTTGCTATGCAAGATGCATGTCAGCCACACTGGCTTCTGGATGACTAGCAAATGTGGCTGTCACCACTGCCTTACTTCCTCCCAAATAAGTCAGAGCAGACTAACCCCACCAGCCAGGTAGGTAGCTCCAGCTGGCCTGCTTCCACCTGGGATTCCTCCCCAAGCCAGGAAAAGAGAGAAGTTCTATAAAGGGACAGAAAATGTGCTTTCCAGTGTTCTAGGCCTTTCTAAAAGTTAAGTCACTGGGCCACAATAGGGTGCTTTGTTTTATTCTGGGGTGTGTGTATGTGTGTGTGTGTGTTATGTGTGCACAAAGACTAGGCCAAAGTTTGACGTCAATTGTCTTCCTTGATCACTCTCCACTTTCTGTACTGAGGCAGAGTCTCTAGTTGATTCTGGAGGACATGAATTCGGCTAGCTATCACTGCAGCAAAGGCACTTTATCCTCTGAGTCATCTCCCTGGTTGTATACAAGTTTTTCCCTCAAGGTTTCTAAGCCGTGTGTGTGTGTGTGTGTGTGTGTGTGTGTGTGTGTGTGTGTGTTAATGTCTAGGCAGTGGTGAGAGCTCATGCAGGAGACTGCAAAAGCAAAAGTCTGAATTTTTTTCTGAATGAAATAATTTCTACAGCAGTAGCACCCAACTTAGCTGTATGTCACATGTCTCTGTGGAATATAGCTCACCTAGGGCTACAAATACTGAATCAGTGGGTGTGTGGTGAGTCCCAAACTCCTGTCCCAGAGGCACCTTTCCTTATGATCGTGTCACACCTTCATACACTTATTGTAAGTTGAAGGTTATAAGACAAAAATTGTATTTATTATACCTAAGCTACCAAACACCCTAGCTTGGTAACATAATGCATGGTAGCAGTGGTTGTTTACCCTGACTGGCTCATTTCTGCTGTCCAGCATCATGAGAGTAACACACTGCATTTTGCTACCCAGGAAAAGATCTGAAATTGAAGCTCAGTTTCTAGAACTGCATCTTGCTTTCATGCCATTCTGCAGTTAGGTCAACATCAGCTGAACCATTGTTAAATCAAAGACAGTCTGTATAGTTAACCAGCTCTATGAGATTAATTTCTCATGGTGTGATCTCAGATCACCTGTATCCAGGTATCCACCACACTTGTTAACGATGAAGTTTTCTTGGCCCCACCCCAGACCCACTAAACAGACAGCTCTAGAAGGTTGGCAGCTTCCTTTAATTATAAGTTATTTTCTTTTTTGGAGACATGGTCTCTATCCCAGGCTAGCCTGAAACTTGATATGTAGCTAAGGGTGACCATGAACTTCTGATTCTCCTACCTCTACCTCCTAAGTGCTGGGATTAGAGGAATAGATACCGTGCCCAGGGCTTCCTGCATTCTAGGCAAGCACTCTATCAGCTGAGCTCCACCCCTAGCCCCAGAGCTTCATTTTTAACAGGTAACATTCATCAGGGGTACAGTTTGGGAATTGCTATATATATGATTCTGATGAGTTGTGATATGTGGAAGGCTGCTTCTATAGGCTTAAATTTCTCCCCTTGTAGACCCTCAATCTTTTTTCCAGACTCAAATGGACTCCAGGAGCCAAGCAAAGTATCAGCCAACATAAGACAAAGAAGCAAAGAAAGTAGAAAAGTGATGTCATCCGAGGCCATGTTGTATCTGAGGCCAAGAAATTGTGATGGAAAAACCCAGGGCTCCTCACCTTGACTCTGACCCAGCACTGAGGTTAGAGTGTGTAAAAAGACTTTCAAAGTTCTTGGTGGAGAAATTGGTTGTAGTTAGTGACCTCTTCCTGACGAGACAGCTCCAGCCTCTGTTCTTTGGCCAGCTTGGCTTCCCACTCCTCCTGGCAGTCTTGGAGCCATAGCTGGGGGAGCATGAAACTCCAATCCCAAAGGACCCTTCAGCCAGCAGGTTTTGACCTCTGAGGAAGGGAGCAGAGGGATAAATACAGTCAGTTCTCGTGTCTGTGAGGTAGCTCAGGGTGGGCTTTGCTGCCAGCCCCAGGGAACCTTCCATGTGGGAAAAGGGACAGAGCCTTTCTCTAGGGACCCAATCAGCCAGACAATGGCCACTCTGTTCCTGTGGTTACTGGCACCCAGGCAGTTAACACAGAAATCACCCTCGTGCCCTTGAGGGCAGCAAGTTTTCAAGCACTCCCTTCAACTTTGGCCCAGTATATTACAGGCTTAGAAGATACAGCTGCCTTCCCATTGCTTTTCTATGCTCTGTGACCAGGAGGTCCTCCTCTGCAGCTAATGATCCCTGGGAGAATGTGTAGATCTTCAGAGTACCCCTCAGGTACCCCCAAGACAAGAGAACTCTGTGTCCACTTAGCATGGTGGGGTAGGGATATGCACAGCATCTCTGTCACCCCCATGGCAGTCAGAGAGCAAACAGCCATTGAAGGCCAGAAAACCTAAACATGCTTTTAACATTGTTCCTTAACATTTCAACATGAAGATAGCTAACAGAAATGTAAACTGCCCCAATAAAAGGAACAGAAACAAAGGGAAACTCAAAGAAGCACAACCAGAAAGATATTTATGCATACATTCCCAGGTATGTCTATCAAAGACGTCTTACAAATTTGGTTCTGGGTTTATAACAAGAAATACTCAGTCTTAAAGGCAACCCCAAGGAACTTAGTTCCTTAATTTTTTTCTTATTAATGAAATGTCAACATTATTGAGCTTCAACCAAATGTCAGGTACTGCCCTATGCACAAGGAGACTGCTATGAGAAAGTCAAGTCTGTGCATAGAACTGATTTTCGAGCTAGGGGGCAGAAACAACCATAATATGCTATAATCCCAGCATAACAATAGTATTGGGGGATAAGTGCTCAAAGCAAATTAAAACCATATCACCTGTCATAGAAAATGGCCTGGGGAGAGGTGTGATCATTTTAGACAGAGCCACTAGGGAAGTCCCCTCAGGGAGTGACAAAGCTTGAACAGCAAGCTACAGAGTGAGGAAGTAAACAACCGGATGTGTGGAGAGAAGTGTTTCAGCATGGGACACTGAGTGCAGAAGCCACAGATCATGACAGGAATTGTGTCTGGAACTTACAAAGGGCCAGCGTGGCCGCAGCACAGGGAAGGGGACTGAGAGGAATGGTGAAGAAGCTCTGTCACCTCCTGGAGTTGTGCAACATGCAGCACAGGTGGAAGTGAGGTCAGAGTAGAGCAGCCGCCATGGGTACTGAGCACAGAAGCAGCAGAAGTGCTGAGCCAGGCATGGTGGCGCACACCTGTAATCCCTCACTTCGGGGATGGTGGCGGGAGGATCAGGAGTTCAAGACCAGCTTGGGCTACACAGGGAGTTGGAGGACAGCCTAAGGGAAAATAGGGTGCAGATAGGGTGATGGGTTTGCTTAGGCTGCTGTAATAAAAAGTGTAAGCTGGGTGGCTTATGCAGAAGCCTATATTCTCACAGTTCCTGAGGCCAGAATATCAGGTCAAGACCTCTCTGAAGCCTCACTCAACAGGTCTGTGGTTTTGCTAGTGGTGCTAGAGGTGGATCCTGAGGGGCTCGAACATGCTAGGCAAGTACTCTAACACTGAGTTACATCTAAGGTAAACCACTCTTGTTTTTTTTTTTCTTTTACATTTATTTGTCTCTCTCTCTCTCTCTCTCTGTGTGTGTGTGTGTGTGTGTGTGTTCTTTTACATTTATTTGTCTCTCTCTGTGTGTGTGTGTGTGTGTGTGTGTGTGTGTGTGTGTGAAAGTGAGAGGACAACTTGTAGGAGTCATGGGGCCTGGGACTCCAACTTAGAACATCAAGCTTGGCAGCACGTGGCTTTACCCACTGAGTCTCCCCACCAGCCCTCTCCTTGGGTTTTTTGTTTGTTTGTTTTGATTTGATTATTTTGTGTGTGTGTGTGTTTTGTCTGCATGTGTGTAAGTACATCCATGCATGCAATACCCACAGAGGCCAGAAAAGGATATCCAATCCCCTGGAACAGGAGTTACAGACAGTTGTTAGCTGCCATATGGGTCTGGGAACCAAACCCAGGTCCTCTGGAAGAGTAGCCAGTGTTCCTAATCACTGAGCCATCTCTCCAACTCTCTCCTTTTTTAAATATTTTATTTTATGTGTATGAGTGTTTTGCCTGTACACATTTAAGTGCACTGGTGTTGTACACCATAGGTCAGACGAGATCATCAGATCCTCTGGAATTAGAGTTAGGATAGTCATTAGCTGTCATGTGGGTGCTGGGAATCAAACCCGGGTCCTCTGCAAGAGAGTCAGTGCTCTTAACTGCTGAGCCATCTCTCCAGTCCCCCTCTGTGGTTTTTAATGGCAAACTTCTTGCCATGTCTTCACATGGTCTTTCACCAAGTATGCATCCCTGTGTTTTCTTTGTGTCTTAAGGTATCTTTTAAAAACACCGTGAGTCAGAAAGCTTTAGCGCTCACCCTGCTAACTTATTTTAGATTAATCACCTCTTTAAAGATCTTGAATCCAAATACAGTCATATCTTGAGGCACTGCAAATCAGAACTTCAGTGTATAAATTTTTAGGGAATACAGTTTGACCCATATGAAGGCAACAATACGGGCTATGGAGATGGATGAATGGATAAAGCATTTATTGCACAAGTGTGAGGACTGGAGTTTGGATCCCCAGCACTCACGTAAAAGTCAGGCAGGTGTGTTGGCCAGCCTGCAGTCTCAGGACCTTTAAAAAGACAAAGATAGGTGATCCCCAGGGCAAGTAAGCCAGCAAGCTATAGACTAGCCAAATTGGCAAGCTCCAGATTCAGCAAATGACTCTGCCTTGGTAAAATAAACTGGAGAGCAATCTGGGGAGAGACCCAGTGTCAACTTCTGGCTTACATGCATACATGAACACATACATGTCCACACAAGCCCACACAGGCAAACACACACATGTGAACAGGCAAACACACAGATTAACAGATAGATAAACAAATAAATAGAAGGCAATGCTAGAAGTAAGAGGACCAATAAGAAAGCTTATGCCATAATCCAGACAAGAGGTGATGGTGGCCTGGACCAGAGTGATGAATATACAAGTGTGACAAGTGGGCAGATTGTGACAGTTAGGACTCATGGATGGATTGGATATAGGGTGTGAAGAAAGAAGGAGGCATCAGGACAGCTCCTTTTTTAAATTAAAAAATTTTTATTAAATTTATTTTTAAGTTTTTGTGTGTATGAGGATATTGCCTGCATGTAGGTAAGTATAACCGTGTCAGCAATGTCCATGGAGGACAGAAGAGGGCGTCGAATCCCCTGGAACGGGAGTTACTGATGGTTGTTAGCTGCCATGTGGGCCCTAGGATTAAACCTGGGTATTCTGCAAGGAAAACCAGTGCTCTTAACTATTGAGCCATCTCTCCAGTCCTACCTTTTAAAAAAATTTTTGGCCCAAGCAGTTGGAAGCACACTGAGATTCATTGAGACAGGGAAACTACAGTAGACTCATATTTGGCTTGGGGGACGCTGAGAGATGAAGGAGCTCAGTTTGGGGCTTGTTCAGCATTCAATGTCTATTAAGCACTCAAGTAGAAATGTCAAGCAGCCACCTGGAGTTTACAGACAAGCACAGAGTTTGCCGATGTAAAAATACTTTTTCCTGGTCCCTACGATTTCTTTTAGTAAAAATTTGATTGAGACATAAGCCACACACCATAATGTACAACTCTGTGAGTTATAGCATATTTACCACCGCCACTGTCCAATTTTAGAAAATTTTTATCACTCCTGAAAGGAATAAGTCACTATACAGTCCTCTTCTCCCCCGAAACCACCAGCAACCATTGGCTTACTTTCTGTCTTCATTGACCTTAATCTTTTGTAGGCATTTCATAACAATGGAATCATATAATCATATAGTATATGGCCTTTTCCTTCTGACCACTTCACTGAGCACAATGTTCCCAAGGTCCACTCCTGAGCATCAATGCTTCAATCCTTTTTCTAGCTAAAGAGTATTCCATTGCATTTGGTTCATCCATTTATTAGTCAATGAGCCTTCAAGTTGTTTCCGCTTGAGGCTACTATGAACAATGCTGCTATGAATATTCATGTACAAGTTTTTATGTGAACATGGGTCTTTTGTTTTCTTGGGTATACTGAGGAGTTGAATGCTGAGTCATAGGGTGACTTTATGTTTGACATTTCAGGAAGTGCCAAACTGCTTTTTAAAACAGCTGTACCAGCTTACCATCTCATCAGCAACACATGAGGGTTCTAATTTCTTCGACAAGCTTTTCTGTAGCCTTTTTTTTTTTTCATTACAGCTAGTGAATATGAAGTGATGTGTCATCGTGGTTTGGTTTGCATTTCTCTGATGATAGTTCCCTCAGTTCCCTCAACTAAAGATGTTGAACATCTTTCATTTTCCCTGATGGCTGCTTGCATATCTACTTTGTGAAAACATTTATTTTAATTTCTCACCTAGTTTTCTGATTTGGGTTCTATATCCCTTGATTGAGTTCTTATACTATTCTGGGTACACGTCCTTATCTGATATGTGAGTCTGAAACATTTCATCCTTTTCTGTGGATTGTCTTTTCTCTTTCTTAATTGTATCCTTTCAAGCACAGTTTTTAAAAAAATATTTTATTTTATGTGTATGCATGTATTGCCTGCATGTAGGTAAGTGTACCCATGTCGTACAATGCCCGCGGAGGACAGAAGAGGCTATTGGAGCCTCTGGAACTGGAGTTACGGACAGTTGTTAGCTGCCATGTGTGTGCTGGGATTCAAACCCGGGCCTTCTGTAAGAACAACCAGTATTCTGAACCACTGAGCCATCTCTCCAGATCCCTCAAACAGAGTTTTTAGTTTTGATGACCTGTCATATAAATTTGAGAGTCTTCAGAATTTGATGTTATTTTAAATCACAAGACTCCACCAGAGTCCACAAGACTTTTTCACCAGGAAGCTCTTTGAAGAAGGAATAGCAGTATTGAAGGGCTGAGCCTAGGACTGACTGCCATTCAGAAATCTAGATGTGGGAAGACAGCAACTAAAACATTGGAAAGGACTCCACGCTCCTTTCCTCTCTTCTGTTTTGGAGTGCTCTTTCCAACGTAACCACAGAAAATTCAGAGTTCTTGTTTGTTTTTCAGGCAGCGCACTTCTGACCCTCTGTTTCAATTCTTTCCTTCAAGGTCATGCAAACTCCAGGGTCCTTGTCCATTCAGTGAGGAAGGGTGGCCTGTTGAGTCAGGGCCCTGGGAAGATGTCAAGATGGCATATGAAGCACCAGCGACTGACTGAATGTAACTTCTGGGAAAGGTAAAGAGGACAGGGCGTGGGAGCTAGTCAAAGAGAACTTTCAGAATGCATGGAAGTCATAAATGCGTGGAAGGGAGAAGGAAGGACAGCTAGGTAGGGAGAGTTTCAGACTGCAGTGCAGTTCTGAGAACCTACTAGCAATTTCAGCAGGGGCCTGTCTCCAAAGAGGTCCATACTAGCCAGAAAATGACCCAACTCTATTATTTCTGACATGCGCAGTCTTTGGTTGGGAGGAGCTTGGGGAAGAGTGTAGTCTTAGCACAAACACTAAGGTGGCATTTGAAAATGTTGCAGCAAACTGTCAGCAAACTGCAGACCTCCCAGAAGGTTGTCTCTTGAAGGGACCGGACCCCTGAGGGTACTCCCCCATGTTTCAATAATCCAACCCTCATGCTCACAACTGTACTCCTTCATACACACTCAGGAAACAGCTCCTTAGAGTTCCATTCGTTTCTTTTGCTAGATTAAACAATAGTAGGAAGTTAGAACCAACTACAGGCCGGGGAGATAGCCCAGTTGGTAAAGTGTTTGCCATGCAAGCCTGAGAAGTTGAGTTGGATCTTCACCACTCACATAAAAAAGCCAGGTGTGGTGGTGCAGATTTGTAATCCCAGTGATAGGGAAATGGAGACAGGCAGATCTCCAGAGCTCACTGGCCAACTAGTCTAACCTACTTCATAAGTTCCAAGGCTGTGAGAGACTCTGTCTCAGAAAGCCAGGTAGATAGTATTTGAGGAAAACACCCAATGTGAATCTCTGGCTTCCATACGTGCATGTATATGCACATACAGGCACACATGTACCACACAAAACCAACCTTATTCCTTAGGACAGCAATCAGCATCAACTGGTTTTTATCCTTTCCCTCTTCACTATCCACCTCAAACTCTCTTCACCTTCAGTTATCACCTCTGCAGATCTCTGTGGCTTCGCTGATGATGATGGAGCCTTAGCCTTCTCAACTGGGGTCGCTGTACCTCAATAAAGCCTGGGTTTTCCATGTACACTTTAACATCTTCACTACATACAAACAGTTCTACCTCCTCTTGCTGACAAGAACCCATGACCTCTACCAAGCTGGTGACTTTCTCACTTACTAGGCCTTATACACAATGAGTCCAGTGTTCCCTGGTAGCAGCCCCAGCTTGTAGTTTGCTGCAGCCCTTACTGGGTCATACTGAGTATGCTTCCTTTGAGAACCATGACTTCCTACTCCACAGAGCCCAAAGTTGTGGGGACAGGAAACCCAAAGTCCCTCAGTGCGTGAACAGGAATAATGATAAAATGGGGTCACTCTCACTTTTACTCTTTGGTTCTCTGACAGAGTAGTCATCTTATGGGGGACTCACTGACATACTGAAGTCTCCAAGTTAGTACCTGTAATGCATGGCAGCCATCTTCCAGCTGTGTCTATAGAACCCATCGAGGCTCACTGTTGTGCTTCTGTGTGATGGATCTAGTGGATCACATGTCAGTAGGCTATATAAAACTATGCATTAAGATGCCATGTGAACAACTATGGACTCATGGTTATATCAGCTCATGGATGTGGTGCTGGCTATGATCCTGTCATCAGGAAAGGAAGGCCCCATACTGTGAACGATTACCTTTCTCTACAAGAATGAAAAAACAGCCTTCTAAGACAGAGTGCTGCCAAGGACTCTTGAGGAACAGCACCGTGTCAGGGGCTGTGCAAACTTGCTGGGACTGCAGTACTGAAGTACCACAAACGGGATTGCTTAAACAACAAAAATGTATGCGCTCATGGTTCATCAGGCTAGATGCTCAAGAGCAAAAGTATCAGCAAGGTTGGTTCCTTCTGAAGGCCATGAAGAAAAATCTATTGTAGGCATTTCCCTTCAGCTTTGAGATGATATTTTCTACCTCTGTTGTTGCATTGTATTCTCTCTGATGATGCCTGTGCCCAAATCTCTTCTGGTAAAGATGCAAGTCACATTAGATTGCAGCCTATCCTAATGACCCCACTTTAACTTTGGTGGAGGAGGAATGCAATTTAGATCATAATATGGGCTCAGGACTGGCCTTTGTCACGTTTCAGTTGAGCATTCAAAGACAGTAGTAGCTAAATCAGTCATGGAATGGTAAGTGGGGACCATGTTGTTGGAACCCTCTGTGGATCTCCATCTCTGTTACTCAGGCTAGGAGGAACTTGGGGAGAATGTGGTCTTAGCTGAACACTGAGGTGGAGTGTAAAGCTATTGCAGTAAACTGCAGACCTCCCAGCAGCTTGTTTCTTGAAGAGACTCCTTGGTGGTACATCCCCATGCCTTCAATAATCCAACCCTCATGCTCACAACTGTACTTCTTCATATATACTCCAGAAGCAGCTCCTCCAGAGTCCCATTAGTTTCTTTTGCTAGGGTGAACGTTAGTATGCATGTACCCATCATGCACCTGGCATCATCTGGCTGAGTCATTCTCTCTACTTGTTGTTTAGTGCCTCTTCCATGGAGGGTGCTTTTTTTTTTTTCACTTTCACCTACAGTCATCTGTTCATCCTCGTGTCTCTGCCCCGGATCTTGTCTCTGATCCCTTAGGCTCCTAATCTGGTAAGATATCAGTAGACCTCTGCCCGCTGTGTTCTCACCTCTGGATTACATGCATCATTGTCAGTTCTGCTCACTGAGTAGATTTCTACCTCCATCCACCCAGTTTCAGGAATACTCCTGAATGTAGTGACAATGCAACTCTTGTGTAATGTTGTTTTGTATCCAGCCACCAAGCCAGTCCATTCATGAACTAAGCTAGGGCCTCTTCTTCCTTCAGCCTGTCCTAAGACCCCCAACGTGATATAGGTACAAGTTGAGGAAGGAATACTTGTGCCATTATGACAGGGGGCTTAAAGGTCTGGACTATCTATTTATTCAAGTTGATTCTAAATGTGTCATTTCTAACTTACAATGAAGTACTGCTAATCTTGTTCAACTTTGTGACTTGGTGGATCCACAGATCCCATTTTTTTTTAAATTTTATGTGTATGAGTATATTACCTGTGTGTACGTAAGTGCACCCATGTCATACAGGTCCTGCTCTAGGATCCCAGGGCTTGCTTCATCATGATTCTTCCATTGGGGCCTTAGCAATGTCTTTTACCTTAGAATAGCCATTCTGTTACACTTCTGACCAGTGGCAGCCTCTGAATCTTAACAGCATGCTTGCCTCCCTCTGCAAGAAACCTTTGTCTCCCATTATTAGTCACTGAACAGTATGATGCCATCAACAGAAAGCATCCATGTGAGGGTCTGTGGGAGTTCCAGGGAGTGTAGTACTCTTTGGGCTGTCTTATGACAAAGAACAGAAGAGTTAAAATAGCATAGAGGCAGAACTACAGATAAATGTTATCAGTTTTATACTGAAGTGAGTCATTATAGATCCTTTTCTAATCAGAATGGCCATATACTCCTATGTGTGTGAGGCCTTATTAACCTATTCTAGCAGAAATACTGTGTTCAGCACTACTTCTCAAGTGCTCAAGACCACTTCTCAACTGAGTGTCTAATGCAGTCACTCCCCAGGATCTGTCTAGTCCCTGACAAAATCAATGGAGATTAGAAGGACTGTCAGCCTTACATCCCCTTGGGTTTTTTTTTGCGGGGGGAGGGGGGAGCTGGAAGGAGAGATGTGAGATAAGTCTCATTCACTAGTAGCCCAGGCTGGCCTGGAAGTCATTATGTAGCCCAGGATGGCCTTGAACTTGAGGTGATCCTCCTGCTACAGCCTCCCAAATGCTGGAATTACAAATGTAAACACCATGCTTTGCTCTCTTAGAGTTTGTTTGGTTGTTGTATTAGACAGGGTCTCTTATAGCCCAGACTGGCCTCAAACTCTGTATGTAGCTGAGGATCACCTTGAGCTTCTGATCCTCCTGCTTCTACCTCCTAAGTGCTGGGATTACAGGTGTGCACCACCATACCCAGTTGATGCTGGGGACCAACCCAGAGCCTCATGCATACTAGGAATGCATTCTACTTAGCTATATTCCCAGCCTCTGTTTTAGGTTTTAAATTATTTTATTGTCTCCATTTCCAATACAATACTTTTTCTTTAATATCTTGATCAAGAAGGGCTGGTAGCTTTGGTGGTCTTATCCTTCAGGCCAAAGATTCAATGTAGGTGCCACACTAACTGCTAAATTGATCAATTCCAATCTTATACTCAGGGACTGGGGAAATTGTGTGGATATTTTCAGACACTTTAGCCATGATTCCCCTCCATAACCTCTTCTAAGCTTCATCTTTAACAGAATTCTGAGGGTCTGAGCATCAGCATTATCTCAGAAGTATCCGGGAGTATTTTGAATACTGAGGTACTCCCACTCCTTAGTGTACAGTAACCTGAGTAGCTGTCCACTAATATACTTGCTATCGTGTTCCTGGACCCTTCCTCTCAAGACCGATCTACCTCTTCAGTCAACACTCTCTATATCTGAACACTGACTCTGGTCCAGATCTGAGTGCAGGCTCATGACTTCTTACTGAGGTATTTGACCTTGGACTCCTGGTCTTTCCCTCTTACTTGGTGGGGAGGCAGTTATTGGCATTAAGCATCACCTTGTGGATGCCTTTCTGTGTGGCACATAGAAGGCTGTCCTCTAACAATCATTCCCACAATTCTATGAAGGTGAAGCTCTTTTAATCGTCCTCTCAGACTTGCCAGTTATTATGGTAAATGCCACCAGAGTTGGCTTCTGATGGTTAAACACCTGGTCTCTCTGACCTGAGGATAAATGGTTATCCCCATGGATATTAAGAAGACTAGTTCTGTGGCTACCTCTAGTCTACAGAGGATAGCCTCCACTGAAGTCCTCAGTGATGCTAGAACTCCCGATGGCTGCTGTGCTTAATGGTGTGTCTGGGCCACCTCGTGGAAATGATTCTCTGGGTTCACCTCCTTTTTTTTCTTTTTAACAAAAAACTCTTTCTCTACCATCTTTCAGGATAAATCGGTCATTTTTTATTTTTATTTGGTTCAATATGATCATCAATTTCTTCAAGAGCTATTGAATTTTCTGTTGATTATAGTAGAACAAATTTCCTGCAACCTAGTGGCTTGAAGCAACAGCTTGATCTCACAGTTTCCATGGGTCAGGCCAAGAACTCTTTAGCCGAATGGCTGTGCTCGGGACTCATTGGAGGACCAGCTCGTAAGAAGACTCACTTCATGACTGGTGGCTGTACTGGCTGTCATTGTGTGGTCTCAATTTTCCTCTTAGCTTATCAGACCTCTCCAGTGAGATTTTCAGGACTTCTTGTTGGCTGGGCAGTCAGAGTGCAGCAGAGAGAGAGAGACCAAGATTAAGCCAGTGTAATCATGGAAGTAGGATATCTTCATTTCTGCAGTGTTAAAGTTGTTAGAGGTCTAGCCTGTGTTCAGTGGGAAGGGACTTCACAGGGACATGAATATCAGAGTGGGTGGGTCGCTGGAGGCCATCTTGGGGTCTGTCCATTACAATTGCCCTAATAGCAAGTTTATACCAACTTCTGGGGCTCTTAACAGGGTAGTTTTCTGTTTGTTTTGTTTTCATTTAATGAACTTATTTACTTTAAATGCTTAATTTTATTAGCATGCAAAGTATAGGTTTCATTATGGCAATTCCAAATATAATTAGATTTACATTTGTTGATCCTCCTCTCCTTCTCTTCCCCACCAATCCCTTGCCTCCCTTCTCCCTTCTGACCCCAGTAGCATTCTTTCTGCTTTTATGTCACATGCATTCTATTGCCCACCATCCTTAACACCTACCTCCATCCCTTTTCTAGTTTCATGACATGTATCCACACTCACAGGTTGTTAAATCTAATGTCCCAAGAGTGTGTCCCAAGGCAATGGCTTCTTGTTCGTTCAGTGCTATGTTTTTTGATCAGGAACTCTCACTAGTCCCTGAGGTCCTTTCCTGGCTCCTGTTTCTACCTGCTGCCTATTTCTTGTAAATCTTACTGTACAATATCTTTTCCCCTTGTCAGGCCCAGCATAGCCAAGAATTTAACCCTAGGATGTAAAGACATGCTGAGAGGTCAGGGAACCTGTTATTTCTGGAGGCAAAGTCTCTGCAGCATCATTCAGCATAGGGGGTAAGACTGCCAGCTCTGAGCTACAGAACCACCTGGGGGGAGGGAGAAGTCATCCCCTCAGAATAAGCTCAAAACATCCAGGCAGATGTCCCTATCTCATACTTCAGAGCCCAGCTTTTCCAACCAGAACCTAGGCTGAGCATTTGAAAGTCTTCGAAACTACATGGCTAGCAAGTCCAGCAGCTGCTCCTCAGCCATGATAGGTCTTTAACTGCGTGAAGGAAGGACCCCTTTTAAGTCACCAGCCTTTAACTGTTTGTTAAAGACTCCCAGTTTCCCTTCCCTCTTCAAGACTTTAAACAACTTAGCAGGCTGGGGATATGGCTCAGAAAATAAAGCACTTGAATTTGGGTTCCTAGAAGCCACATAAAAAGCTGGGTGCCATGATATGCATTTGTAATCCCAGTAAACTGTGACCATGAGATGGGAGGCAGAGACAGGTGGATCCCCGGAAGCTTACTGGTTAGCTAGCCTCACCTACTCAATGACTTTCTAATCCAGTGAGAGACACCGTCTCAAACAAAAAATGAAAAGCACCTGAGGTTGATTTCCAACCTTCACACATGCACTGTGCACACGGGCACCACACACACGTGTACACACACACACACACACACACACACACATACACACACACACATAGAGTTAAATAAGAGCCGCTCTCTCCCCTCAGGTTCTTACAGATGTCTTGAAGGCCCCTCTGCCCTGAAAGCCCAACCAAGTACCCTCTGGGGCCATCCCATCCATCGCCCGCACCTACCCTTAGTGCAGGCCTGGTGCACTCTAAAATGAAAATCAGTTTAATTCTCACCAGTGAAGTTTCCTCATGCAGCAAATGGTGATTAACCCAGAAAACCACAACTGGCCAAAGTGCAGAGAATAAGAGACTGCAGAGTGCGTATCCCTGGGTAGAACACCTGTATCAAACCTCTGTCACTCAGAACTCAGGGACCATTACGGAAGAGGAGGCAGAAAGACTATAAGAGCTAGGGGTGATGGAGGATCACAAGGAAACAGTTTTTCAGATATCTGGGAAGTTACTCATATGAACTTATAGCAACGGTGGCAGGATACACAAGACCCATGTAAGTTCAAGCTAAACAAAAAGCCAGTATAGAAGTAGGGAATGGGTAAGAAGCCCCAACCCTAGCTGAGTAGCTATTGACAACTGATGACTTCTGGGAGAGGGAGAGCTGGGTTTTTTTTTAAGGGGGTGACACTAAACAGGTTAACCAGAATCCAGTGAGTTGACTCACACTGAGGGGCATTTGGGGAAAGAAACTTGGCTTGATAGGCCTTAACATGCATGACAGAGTGTGTGAAAACTGGTGGGGGGCTATGGGGGGTAGATGTAGAGGATGGAGTCTAAATATGCTCAAGATGCATTGTATAAAATTTGCAAAAAAATCAATAAAAAATAAAATGAAATGAAAAGCAGAAGGGCATGGAATTGTGGAGAGACCACACAAAGGGTGGAAATAGGCAGCATCTTCCAAGGTTTCCTGGTCAGGGTCAGAAAGCCTGATTGAGGCTCTACCAATAGCTGCATGGAGTCTTCAGGGTTAGAGCAGATAATTATGTACTTTGATGATTATACATATGTTTTCATTCAGTGTTTGTAGCCTTGATCTGTACCATTGGAGCTTAGAACCCAGTCTTCTCCAGGCTCTTATTATTTATTATTCATTTATTTATGAATGTTTGTGTGTATGCACATGTATGTACATGTACATATGTGTGCAGGTGTGTGGAGGCCAGAGGTCAACGTTAATATTTCTTCAATTGCTCTCTACCCTATTATTTGAGACAGGGTCTCTTACTGAACCTGATTCAGCTAGACTAGCTGGCAGCAAGGCCCAGGGATTCTCCTGACTCCAGCGGGCCATTGTGCCCAGCTTTTTTTTTTTTTTTTTTTTTTTTTTTTTTTTTTTTTTTTTTAGTGGAAACTGAAACCTAAAGTTTAGTGCAAAAAAAACTCACAGAGATCCGCCTGCCTCTGCCTCCTGAGTGCTGGGATTATAGGCGTGCGCCACCACTCCCGGCTTGCCCAGCTTTTTTATGCAGGTTCTAGAAATCACACTTAGAGCTACTTTACTAAGCCATCTCCCCAACCCTTCAGGATCTTTTAAAATCCTTTTCACTCTCTTCTGCGACCCTCATTTGCCAAGAATGGCATGATCAAATCACAAATACTCTCAGGCAAATTCTTTTTCTGAACCTTCCTGTGCGCCACCACTCCCGGCTTGCCCAGCTTTTTTATGCAGGTTCTAGAAATCACACTTAGAGCTACTTTACTAAGCCATCTCCCCAACCCTTCAGGATCTTTTAAAATCCTTTTCACTCTCTTCTGCGACCCTCATTTGCCAAGAATGGCATGATCAAATCACAAATACTCTCAGGCAAATTCTTTTTCTGAACCTTCCTTCAACCCCAGGAATAACTCTGGGGAACAGAAATGTAGGAGAGGAGACAGTAAAGAAAGCTGGCAGATAAGGAGATTCTGGAAGCAAGTGTTGTGAAATGGTGGTTCCTCCCAGGAGGGAGCAGGTGATGGCAGGTTTCTTTTTCTATATGGTACCTGGTCACTTTACCTGTTGTAGGTATTCTGAGAAGAGATCGTTGTGTCTTTGAGGTAAGAAAATAACCTTCACTGTCAGGCGACAGGGGATCATGAAAATAATAAAAGCAGGTGGCGTCTGTCCCCTTGGATGCTTTAGTAGGTGTTAGGGAGAGAGGAGGACATGTTGTAACCTCTTAGGGTTATCCTGGCCCCAAACTGAGGGAGGGCAGTCCTCCCTTCTTTCAACTGAAGTATTACAAGACTGCACACCTTGTTCCTCCTGGACTTGTTCCTCAAAGACACAGGCTACTGTGGTTGCTGTCTTCCACCAACAGGCAGGGGGCTCTTGTTCTTGTCCAGCTGCAGGACAAGCTGATGCTGAGAGAGCTAGTCTTTAACCATAAGTTCTTCACAGACTTCACAAGGAAGAAGGGGTAAGGGCAAAATGCTAGTCTCAAGGGGATTAGTCTCCAACGTCGTGCCTCCTCTGGATGATGCTAGTGCCTGAACTTTGTTAGTGGACAAGTTCTTTCCCTCAAAGGTTCACTTCCTACCAGGGGAGTTGAGTCAGAAAATAATGTGCATGAAGAACGTCTAAGCCAGCAAAATGGCTTAGCCAACCCTGAGAACCCAAGTTCAATCCCCAGAACCCACTTGGAGGAAGGAGAGAACCAATTTCCTCAAGTTGTCCTCCGACTTACATATGTGCACCATAGTGCAAAAACACAATAAATAAATAAATGTAATAAAACTTTAAATGTCTAAGCCCCTGGTCCTAGATTGTTTCTTTGCTTGCTTGTTTTTAGTTCTTTTTTTTCAAGTTTTTTGAGACAGAGTCTCCCTCTAGCCCCAGCTGTTCTGGAACTTGCTACATAGACCAGGCTGCTCTTGATCTCATAGAGCTCCACCTGCCTCTGCCTCCCAAGTGCTAGGATTAAAGGCATGGACCACTATGCTCGTCCTAGATTTTATTTGAAATATACTGGGAAACCCTTAGAGAAAGAAAGAATAGTAGCTGACTTAGAAGCTGAGATATAGTCTGATTTGTATTCTAAAGATAATTTTGACTGCTAGGTGGAGAATGGTTTCTTTAGGTGTAAAAGTGGAAACAGGAGCTTGTTGTGAAGCTATCAGTGGGTAGACCATGACACCTGCACCACAGTGGGGACAGTGCAACTGTCCCACCACCATCAGCTGCCATCAGTGGCATTGTTTTGGTAGTTATGTTAGAAAGTTACCAGCAAAAGCAATATGGCTTCCTTTCTCTCTCTTCTTGTAGGTATTTTAATTATATACTTATTTCCTTTTTATTTAGGAATAAATCTATGTAGAGTCCTACTAAGCTATTTTTGATGTTATGTTCTGTCATTGTCAACTTAATTTATGTTTATGAGTAGAAATGAATCTTCATGAGCAATTTTTGTCCTTCTCTATCTTCCATTCCTATCTGAACCATGAGTAAGCTGGCTCATTCTTTCCCTGCAGGATGGTCATTTTGTTATTGCAACTGGGCTAAGAGATGCATTGACAGTTGATGAAATTTTTTCTAAGTATGTTTGTGTGGGTGTTTGCAGAAGAGATAAGCATTAGAATCTGTAGCCTGAGCAAAGTGCACTGTCCTCTCCATCATGGTTATGTAAGCATCATGTAAGTATGTTGAGGGCTTTAGTCAACTCTTAGTCAGCTTTCCATTGCTATGAAAAAATACCCAAGAAAATCAATGTAAAGAAGGAAAGATTTATTTTTGTCTCATAGCTTCACAGGTTTGAGTCCAAGGTCATTTGATGCAATTGTTTTAGGCCTGAGGTTAGGCAGAACAACATGGTGGTGGGAGCATGTGGGGGAGGAGGCCACTCTCCTCAGGATGGCCAGGAAGCAGAGAGAGAAAAGGGTTCATAGGGGACAAGATATACCCTTAAAGACATATTTGCCAGTGACCTACTTTTATCCCACTTCCTAAAGTTTCCACAATCTTCCAATAATACCACCAGCTGGTGACCAAGCCTTCAACACACAAACATTTGGAGGCATTCCAGATCCAAAGTATAAGAGGCTCAGAAAAAAGATGGAGGACAAATTTTCTCTCTTGGGCTGGGACATCCATCATTTCCTGTGCTCAGACATCACAGCTTATGATTCGTGGAACTTCAGTTCTGGGACTTGTACCAATAGCACCTCCCTACTTCCCCATTTCCATTCTCCACCAAACCCCCAACTGAGACCTTTGGGCTTTGACTGGGACCATTGGCTCCACTGGTTCTCAGTCCTTTGGATGGAAATTGTATTATACATCAAGTCCTCCAGCATGCATTGAGGAACTTTATGTTCTTGTAATCACATGAGCCAATTCCCATAATAAATCTCCTCTTTGTAGCAACATTTGCATCCTATTGCTCCTGTCTCTGTGCAGAACCCTGACTAATGTACCCCTCCTTTCTCTTTAAAAGTTTTTTTTAGCTGGGCGTGGTGGCGCGTGCCATTAATCCCAGCACTTGGGAGACAGAGGCAGGCAGATTTTTGTGAGTTAGAAGCCAGCCTGGTCTACATTGTGAGTTCCAGGACAGCTGGGGCTACAAGGAGACCCTGTCTCAAAAAGACAAAAGAAAAATTTTTTTGTAACTATTTAATTTGGTCAAGGTCAGCCTCTGGATAAGCTTCCATGTCTATGCCAATTCCTCTTCATGCCTTCTGCTTTTTTGCCCTGGGAAAGGGCATCAGAGGCTAAATAATGGTTGCTATCATAAAAATTCACCATAGTTAATCATAACTATATATGACATAAGCACTTGATATATGTTAAGCACTAAGCTAAAAGTTTGTCTCATTTAATTATCATGGAAATTTTATGAAATTGGTACTTCTGTTATTTCATTTTATAGAAGAAGAGAAGTATCTGGGAAATGTAGCAAATTTCCCAAGGTCTCATGCTAGAGTAAGCAGCAGAGCCAGCATTGAGTCCCAGGCTGCTTGAGTCCATGGTGCACTCCTGATTATCCATGTTACCCTCTGCACAAGTGGTTGATATTTGCAGGCTTGGTCAATCTAGTTTGAAAACAAAAAGATGTGGAGTCTTGTAAGCAGAGACTAGAGTTGCATTCTCTGCCCTAAGTAACCTCAACATGCAACTCAAATTCAAATCCAAATAAGTTATCTATTTGTTTCCAGTCAAACATTTGGGCTTTTCCTGTCCCTACTCCGTGACTCCTTGAATAAAACTGTCCCTTGACTGAATGTGATGTTGCTGTCAGTCTAGATTTGTGCTGACATATGTGGATAGTCCCCAAGGGTTGTACAACACTGAATATAAGCTAGTGATGGATCCTGCCCATAGTATGTTCACCTAAGAAGATTGATGCAGCTGCTGAGCCACTCATAGCCTGGTGACTTGGTTCTTTGTTTTCATTCTTGGTTTTTGTTAATGACATTTGGCCATCACACATACTACATGGAATTAGTCACATGCTGGAAAATGTGACTTCTCTATAGAAAGATTAAAATTGAAAAACTTGTCATCTGGATTTTATGTCTTCTTCTACAATAAGATTGCCAGTCAAGACAGCACATTTGGGGGCAGCTTGGCAGCATTCATCAGCAGCTTGCTTCCTCTCCATCCTTCCTGCTCCCAGATGTTAAGTCCCACTCACTCTATAGCCTAAGTGGAATGAGGGGACAAGCACCCAAGGCAACTGCTGACAGGCCTGCATCCTTCTCCTACCTCTTCTGTCTTTGCTCAAGCTGCTTGAGGCTTCTTTCCTTTCTTCAAACTGAAGATTTCCTGTAGTGAGCCTCAGCCTCACTCTCATAGACAGCCCTCTGCTGTTACATATGTTTGTGAAAGCTGGTAGAGATTTTCAAGGCAGGCAAACAAGGGAGTGTTAAGCCCAAGTGCTCACAACCTGCAACCATTACTGCCACTGTTGATGGTAAGATCCCTGTGTAGGGCTTAAGCCTTCTCTGCCTCCTACCTTCCTGTTGGTGCCAGGAAGAATGTGGGTATTATTTATAGATGCTTATTAAATACAAGGGCTAGTGGTGTAGTTCAGTGGTAGAGTACTTGCCTAGCAGCTACAAGACTTTGGGATCAATCACAAAGATCACAAATAAATGACTAAATAAATAAATATTCATCATAGTTTCCCAGATTTCAGTCATTTCCCCAGTATTTTTGAATATTGGTGTATTATATGTATAGTTACTTTTTCAGTGTGCTTTATCATCTTCTATTAAAATTAATCTTTACTTTTATAATCTATATATTACTACTAGAAAATGGAAACCAGTACCTTAAACATTTAAATAAAAGGGGAATTTAAGACCCAATTTTTTACTAGTAAGAATAAAACAAAATAAGGGCTGAGTGGTGGTGGTTTGAATGAGAAATGTCCACCATCAGCTCATGTATTTGAAACTTGGCCCTAGTTGGTAATGCTGTTTGAGGAGGTTTACAAGAGGTGCAGCCTTGCCAGAGAAAACATGTCATTGGGGCGAGCTTTGAGAATTCATAGTCTTGCCCTACTTCCATCTCTTTCTGCTTCCTGCATGTACTTGAAGATGTGAACTCTCAGCTTTCTGCTCCACTGGCCTCCTGCCATGATGGACTCTTATCCCCCTGAAACTGTAAACCCAAATAAACTCTTACCTTGGTCTTAGTGTTTTATCACAGTGTTAGAAAAAGAATTAATACAACCTTGGAGATGGTTCAGTGGGTAAAGTGCTTACCACACAAATATGAGGTCTGAATTCTGTCCCCAAAACCTACATAAAGCTGGGTGCAGTAGCATGCATCTGTAACCCCAGTGTTTCTACTGAGAGATGGGAGACAGAGACAGAAGAATCCCTGTAAGCTCAGGGCCAGCTGGCTTGGTATACACAGCAGTGAACAGTAAGAGACTGTCTCAAGCAAGGTGGAAGATAAGGATTAACACCCAGGGTTGTCCTCTGGCCTCCACATAAGTGCAATGGCATGTATGCACCTGCATTCACACACAAACACAAATAAACCCAACATACACACAAAAAGAAAGATTAAAAAAATAAAGATAATAGCTAAATGTGCATGTGCCATTGTCTTAGTTGCTTTTCTGTTGCTCTGATAAAACACTGTGACCAAGGGAACTTGTTAAAGGGAGAGTTGATTAAGCTTATGGTTCCAAAGGGGCAAGAGTCCATCATGGCGGGGAGGCATGGTGGCAGAGGTAGCTGGAGTAGGAGCAGAGGTAAAGCACTCACATCTTCAATAGGCACAGGAAGCAAAGAGTGACTAGAGATTTGTCCCTATGGGGGACATTCTCATTCAAACCACCACAGCCATCTAAATCCTTCTCTGATACCCATGAAACAGAATACTGATAACTGACCTTGACTCAAAGGATTGTAGGAGGGCTGCCAGTGCCCTTCAGACTACCCTGCTTCGGTGGCTCTAAGCAGTAATGACCAAACTCTGTGCCTGAGGGCCTTTCCAGGAAGGGCATATTACCTTTCTTCCTGCCCCGTGAAGGCTGCCAGGGAATTAGTAAGCCAGAGCATGGCCTCAACTAGTGAACAATCGATGTTGGTGTGTGAGCCCCAGCTCTCTCCCCTCTGCATGTGAGGCTCTGCTTCCCAGAGACGGTGTTAGGATCCAGGCACTTGCTGTAGTTTCTGCCCAATAGCATATCCTTGATGGCTGACTTCCTTTCCTTCCTTCCCAGATTTTTCCTGGCATTCTGAGGTTTTGCAAATCAATGGCCTGTCTTCAAATGCTTGTTCCAGACCTGCTTCTGGGGGAGTCCACATCAAGTTGGGGTCAGAAGCAGGAAAAAAATAATTCCCGATGTCAGTGGTTCTTTCCATACATACAAATAAGTATGAGACAAGAGTTTGGATACTATTTTCCAGGGAAGGAAAGATAATATGGTTAGATAAGTTATCAAACAGAAATGTTGATTATAAATGTGAATACATACTTTGAGATTTTTGAAGGAGAAATCAACAAAGCATTACCATTATCATAATAGTGACTATGGTTAATCATTCCAAAACTCTCAATTTTATCACTGTGCTCTCATTTAATTGGACCCTCTCTGTAAAAATTATGCTGTAATCTCCTGAAAAATCCTAGCCCAGGGAATAATACAACAGCAAAAGTGACATGAGATAAAAGGACAGACAAATCATCTGCTTGGCTGAGCTCTACTTATTTTCGACTTTGTCTCTTCAGATATTTCAACCTGAGTGTGGTTCCTTTCAAGGACTCCTACCTGCTTATTTGATATTCAGACTGTTCTCCACCCCCCACACCCCCAGCTATCTGTGGATTATTACCAATGGAATTTATTTGTTGTCACAAGAGTCCAGTTTGCTCAGCTTTCTAGATGCAGTAAGCCAAAAAGATCAAGTCCCAAAGTTCATGAGCTTAGAGACTAGTGAGAAAATTAAGACGTTTATCAAACAGTTACAAGTCCATGAGCATGGAGAACAAACACTCTTGAAGAGAGAAGTCAAGGAGGTGTGCTTATTCATTTGGGTGAAGATTATCAATGGGGATTTTGCTCAGTTGGGAATAATAGAAACCTGAAATTTAGTTTGTTTCTTCCCCTTGGGCTATGAGAAGTTCAGAGGTGGGTTCTTCAATGTGGTCAGGGTCCTATGTTACTTCTCATCTAACCTGCCATTGTTAGAATAGGACCTTGACCTCATGCTTTCAAGATGGCTACTAGAACTCCATCTGTTCAGCCAGAAACAAGAAAGAAGGCTGAGTATAGTCAGAACTAGCTTGCCTGTTGAACTGGTATCCCTGTTCGGGAAAATTTCTAGGAGTACAATCTAACAACTTCTGTTCATTGTCTGGAACTATGCTTTGTGGCTCCCTCCAATTATAAGAGAGATCAGGAAATATAATATGTTCTGGGACCATCCCCACTATGAACAAACTCAAAACAATGCTAGTAAAAAAGAGAAGAGGGCTGGGCGTGGTGGTCCACGCCTTTAATCCCGGCACTGGGGAGGCAGAGACAGGCAGATCCTCTGTGAATTCGAGGCCAGGTTGGCCTACAGAGTGAGTTCCAGGCAGCTGGAGCTACAGGGAAACTCTGTCTCAAAAAGACCAAAAAAAAAAAAAAAAAAAAAAGAAAGAGAAGAGGATAGATACTTGATAGAGAACTCTGCCATGAGAGGAACCTTGAGGAAAGTACCTTTGAAGAAATGATATCTAAACCAAGACTTAAATTATGAAGAATAATCTGTGCCAAGAGCAGGAGAAAGAAAAAACAAAACAAAAAATTTTAAAAGACAGGTTGGTGGTATGTACCTGCAGTCTCAGTGCTTGAGAGGCTGAGGTAGGAAGATTATGAATTCAAGGCCAGATTGGGCTCCATAGTGAGTGTCAGGCCAGCCTGGGCTACACAGTAAGACCCTGCTTCAAAACATAAATGAAACAAAACAAACAACAAAAATGCAAGAGAAGAGGAAGAGCCAATCAGTAAGAGAGAAGAGCAGCATACAAGGAGAGAGAGAGCTGGGCAAAATAATCTAGCTCCTCAGTATTAGCATTCCATAATAAGGAACACAAGACTATTCTGGCCCTTCCTGGATTTCTATTGAGTAGTGTGAGAACTGTAGTCAATAATAAAAGAACGCTGAGCAGGAATATTAAATGACTGTTCTCAGAAAGAGAATATTGTCTATCACCTTCCTCATGACTCATCCTTCCCACATATCTTCAACTTTGAGCACTCGGTGCTTTTTTCCTCTGAACGTGTGAAATGGTGGTCGTTTTTCCTGCCAAACTTCTCATCACCTTTGTTCTGAACACTGGAAAAAAGAAATCCTGTTTCCTGTCCTTTGTTTCCTGGCCTTAGCCTTCGGTTCCACCCCTTTCTTGGTTGCACAGTGTTGATTTCCAGGCCCTAGAGTCTCTTCCCAGCCATACATCAGCCTTTCCCTTCCACAGATACTAATCACTCAGAATTATCACAGGGGAAAACGTCTTCTCTCTCTCCCAGAGGATGTTTTCTTCTTGGATCACTTTCTTCTGCTATTTCTCTTAGGTTTGTTTCCCAGGATCTTCTCTGCAAAGACAGGAAGAAAAAGCAGGTGTTGGGGGCCCACATCTCCTGGGGAATATACTGGAGTAGAGCTGGTGTCAGTCCAGAAATGATGTCATCAGGTCATTGGCTATAAAACAAGACAAGGGAGCTTTCTGAGTTTACATCTTGGCTGTGTGGGACTGAGATATGATACTGTGCCAGAAGGGGGAGTACGGGAGCAGAGTCTGTGTTTGGGTGATTCTTCTGGCTTCTAGGCTGGCTGGACTATAGGCAATTTTACCATATTCAGCTTTTTTTTTTAATCTTTAAAAAGTAATAGTTACTCTTGTGATAGTTAACTTGTGTGTCAATTCAACTAGGCTAAGAGATATTCAGGTTGCTTGCAAAAATGTTATTTTAGAGTGTGTTTATGAAGATATTTCCAGAAGAAATTAGCATTTAAACCAACAGAATGACTAAGGAAGCTCTGCCCTCACCAATGTAGGTGGTTGTGTTAGTCAGGGTTCTCTAGAGGAACTGAACCAACAGAATGAATTATATTATATTAAAAGGGGATTTATTAGCTTGGCTTACAGGATATGTTCTGGGTAGTCCAACAATGGTTGTCTTCATACTAGAGAAGCTGAGAACCTAGTAGCTACTCAGTCTATGAGGATGGATGCCTCAGCAGCGAAGGCTTAGAGGATTTCTGAAGAACTGCTGTTCTCCAGTCAGTTGGAAGGCTCAAGAAGCTGGGTTCCAATGGCAGTGGGGGATGTCAGTGGGGGATGTCAGTGGGGGATG
>NW_008340429.1:2681984-2712171 GCF_000622305.1 Nannospalax galili
GGGGATGGCAGCAGGGGGGGATGTCAGCCGGGGATGTCAGTGGGGGATGGCAGCTGCAGCTGTGGCAATGGCAGCGTAGGGTAGATACATTGCCAGTGAGAGGCAATAGCAAGCTATCTTTTCCCTTGGCCTTCCTTATGTCCAGTCACCTCCAGAAGGTACCACCTACATTCAGAATGGATAGTCACATCTCAGTGAACAAAATCAAGGAAATTCTTCACAGGCATGCCTAGTGGTTAACATAATCTAGATAATCTCTCATAAGCATGTCCAGTGGCACATCTCATGGGTGATTCTAGATCCTACCAAGTTGACAATCAATATTGACCATCACAGTGGGCATCACTGAGGCTATGAATAGAACATAAAGACAAAGGAAAAATATGTTAGCTCTCTGCTGGGATCCAGGACCTCCATCTTCTCCTGCCTTCAGATATGGGACTGAGTCTGACAGCTATACCATTAGCCACTCTAGTCCTCAGACTTGTGAATTCAGACTGAATTCACCACCGGTTTTCTTGGTTATGCAGCTTGTAGACTATGTATCACAGGATTTCTTATCTTCCATAATCACATGTCAATTTCTAAAATCTCTTCCTATCCATCCATCCATCCACCCATCCGTCTATCCATCCATCCATTGGTTCTATTTTCTGGAGAACTCTAAAACATTATGTAACTGATTTGTGGTGAAGATTAAATAAAATAATATGTGTAAAATACTGGTTCATAGTATCAAATAGTAAGTTCACAACATTATTTAATTACATTGTTTCCAATATAATTAAAATTTTTTTGATTTTAAAAATAATTTTTGTATATAAATATTTTTATTGAGCTTCTGTATTCTCATACAACAGTTCTCAATCAAACCCAGACCCCCTTCCCCATCCATACCTTCCCCATGTCCCCACTGGACCCCCATGTACTCCCCCACACATGGTAAGTCCTATCCAGTCAAGCATTTGTACCCAGATGCCCTTCAATGCAAATTTGTCCAGTGGAGTCCAGTCAGTCCATCCAGAGATCATGTGCAAAGCATACTTTCCCCTACTCAGCAGCAACCAGCTTCCAACAACTCTCAGTCTAGGGCTGGCCTGTCACCCATCTCTCTCCTCCCCTCTGGGTCCTTGTTCTATTGAGTTGGCATGGGTCCTATACTCAATGCCACCATTGCCACAAGTTCACACGTGCAAGCTTCCAGTGACCTGAAAGCCTCTGCTTCCCTGTGTTCATTAACCAGCCCTGGCTCTTACAATCTTTTCACCCCCTCTTCTGAAATGGTCCCTGAGTTGTGGGTGGGTAAGGTTCAATATAGGAGTCCTACCCAGGATACACACTCTGTAGTCTCTTATTCTTTAAAACTTGCCAGTTGCAGCCTTCTATGTGTGTGTATTGCACTCCGCTGCACAAGGAAGTTTTATTGGTGAGAGTTGAGGGATGCATTGGTTTTCTCTTTACCCCTTATTCTGCTATGTTCCATGAGCCTTGGTTGTAGAGGTTCAACTGTAGATGTGTCACCTAATACTGGGCATCTCTCAGACATATATTCTCTGTGTCTGACCAGTTGTGCAATTCTGAGTAGTGTCCATCTGTTTCAAAAAGAAGTTTCTTTGATGAGTGGTGTATGGTATGCTTGTCAGAGTCCTGGCTGAACAGGTCTGTCTGCCTGATCCAGAGGCTGGGAAGTTGGCAGTGGGGTAATGCCTGGGGAGGAACTTAGAGATCTATGGTAGGGTGTTTAGCTAGTCTGGGTTAGGAAGCTAGTCCAGGGATCTGAAGTGAAAGAATTGGAGCCCGCCTGGGTCTGAGGCTGTCAGGGGAAGGTGATTTATTTATTTTATGTATGAGTGTTCTGCCTGCACATATGTAAGTACACCACATACGTGCATGGCCTGTGGAGGCCAGAAGAGGGAGTCAGATTCCCCAGAACTAGAGTTATGGACAGTTGTTAGCTGCTGTGTGGGTGCTGGGACCTGAACCTGGGTCCTCTGCAAAAGCACCCAGTGCTCTTAACTGCTAAGTCATCTCTCCAACTCTTCCAATGTGGTTTTTAATTAATATTTTCCATTTAGCTATGAGGAAAATATTTGGATGCTCATTCATTCCTTTATGAAGAGACTGCCTTGGCATACAAGGATGACATGAATATGACTGGCATCAACCTTGAACCTTTCCTTCCTCTATGGACTCTTGAGGCACAGATACTATATTCCACTGAATGAGGCCACTTGGCATAAATGATATTTCCAAGGTGTTCTCAGTTTAAGAGTGGCCCCGGCTCTCCATCTTACCTGGGAAGTTCCTGGATGAGGATTCTCTGCAGGACATCAGTGAGGTAGTCTGTTGACACATGAGGAAAGCCATCTGAGGATACAGACTGAGTAGCTCTGATTCTCACTCTCATCATGACATAGAGAAGCTAACTCTAAATCATTCTGCCAGTCAATTAAAGCTATTTTGATAATGGCTGTAACTTAGAGCTTTATTCACTATCTCACTAAATGACTAGCTTCTGAAAGATATTTGTAGACTAAGATGAGGGGACTTAGGTATAGCACAATGTGCTTGTTATACATGCAAAGTGCACTTACATCTTTGCTGCATGAGTTAGGATAGCATAGACTATGTACAGAAATGAAGAGTCCTAAAATATCAGAGGCTTAACACAGCAAAAAGTTATTTTCTGACATTATGTGTTCAGATCAATGTCAATGTTCACTGATAAGGGGAAGGATGGCACAGAAAACTATAGGCTACTGGAGTTCTAATAGTTCAAACAAGTCCTGTAGTCAATTAACCTTAGGAATATTCTCTTGTCACTTGTCACAGTTGAGGTGATGGTTAATTTTGATTATCAATTTGGTTGGATTAAAAAACACCTAAGACATTAGTGTGTCTGTGAGGGCATCTCTGGAGAAGATTTGCTGAGGAGGAAAAGCCACCTGAAGTGAGTGGCACTATCCCATAGGCTGGGAACCCAGAATGAAGAAAGAAGGAAAAGGAGAAAACCACAGAAGTACCAGCCATTTACCTCTGCTTCCTGGTGTACTGAGTTGTGTGCGAGCAGCCTCAAGCTCCTTTTACCACAGCCTTGAGTGCTCACAGTTCCATGCCTTCCCTTCCACGATGGACTATACCTCGAACCATGAGCAAGGGAAACCCTTCTTCCCATAAGTTTCTCCTTATCAGGTATTTGGTCACAGCAACAAGCAAAGTAACTGACACAGGTGGGATGTGGCTTTCCCTCAAAGGCCTATGTGATAAGGGTTGACTGCCGGGGTGATACTATTAGGAGGAAAGACCTTGTAGGAGATACGTAGGTCACGGGAGTATGCGTACAAGGAGCACTTGTCCCCAACCCTTCTTTTGCTTCCTAGCCTTGAGATGAGCTGTTCGTTCTGTCCTTCACGCTCTGCCACTGTCATGTGACACCCACTCAAGAGACCTAAAATTAATCCAATCGTTCAGGAACTGGGGCACCCAAAACATGAACTGTAGCAAAAAATAAACCTTATCTTTAATAAGTTATCTCAGGCATTGTTATAGTGACGAAAAGCTGACCAACACATATCAGTGTTAAAATTTTTCCAGTTCAGGGATTGGCGAGATGGCTCAGAGGTTAAAAGCAGTGGCTACTCTTGCAGAGGACCTGGGTTTGGTTCCCAGCACCCACATGGTAGCTCACAACTGTCCTTAACTCCAGTTCTAGGAGACCCAATGTCCTCTACTGGCTTTACAGGCACTGGACACATGGGAGTACACCTATGTACCTACAGGCAAAACATTCATATACATACAATACATAAAATACTAAATTTTTTTTCCAATTCTGCTATTTGAGATGGTATATGTCTATAATCTCAGCTACTTGAGAGACAGGCAGGAGAATCATGAGTTTGGGGATAGCCTGGGGTAACATAGCAAGACACTGTCTTAAAAAGAAGGAACATTGTTTTAAGTCAAAGTGACCTACTTGTAAACAATGTCTTGAGTCTTTGAAATTGTCTGATTGAAACTGCAGATGCCTAACTAGTATTCTAGTGAAAATAAGATAGGAGAGGCATTATAAAATACTATTGGGAGTAGCTTTTAAGAAAAGAGGGCTGCGAGTTTCTCTGTGGTAGAGCACTTGTGAGGTCCTGGGTTTGACCTCCAGCACTGAAAAAGAAAAAAGAAAAAATTGGACAAAGTAGTGTTTTATCTGCTCACTGTATTCAAAATATAACCTGTTTTATGCCTTCTATTGAGTCTTAAAATAGATACAGAAGGTTTTGGCAGTGACACAGTCAGGATAAATGCACTACTAATGCTGATTTTCCTTGGTAAATAGAGTTAATCTTTGTAAGAATAGTAGATGGGGGGAAGCAGGGCATGGCTTTGTGAATGAAGCACTTGCTGTGCAAGTGTGAGGACTGGAGTTTGGATCCTAGATACACATATTAAAAAAATCAAGGTGGTAAGACTCCATTGCTGAAGACATGGCATACTTCAGACACAAGACTTGAAGAAATTGAGCTGGAGCTGACCTGGAAGCCTCCCCCGAAGACTAGCTCTCATGGTATCAGAGGATACTATAAAAGCTGCCAAGAGAAGAAACCAGTCAATGGTCCTAACTAGCTGCAAAGCCTATGAACCACAACAGTGACTGGCCAGGCAAAATATCTCTCTTGTTGCACTATATAGACTATATAGTGGCACTTTTATCTTGGAGGTAATCAACAGTTATCTAACTGGACTTAAGGCCCACTCAATAGGAGGGAATCCATGCATGGTACTGTAAACATAGCCAAGTACACATGGCTGGAGAGGTCATTTACCCTAGAGAAAAACCTACTTCTGTCACCTTCCTAGACCAACATAATTTCTTACTATATTCTAAATGTTATATTTACAGACAAGTGTATTTCTTATCACCCATCAAAAAAGCTTCTTTTTGCAACAGATGGAGACTATTACAAAGTTCCACAACTGGTCAAAATATAGAGAATAAGTGACTATGAGGTACCCAGCCCTAAGTGATAGATCTACAATGCAACCTCTACACTTAATACTCAGGGAACACCATGGAAGAAGAGATGGAAAGATTGTAAGAGCTAGAGAGACAAGAAACCTGCTGCTGGTTAATGAATTCTAGATAGGTAAGCTATACCACAGTATGGTAGTCTAACAAGATCTGCATAATGACAAAACTAGTTGACATGCTAAGGTGGATGGGGGAAATTTCCTAGGGTCCCATCTCAAGATGAAGAGCTACAGGCAATCATTGAATTCTGAGAGAGGGAGAATCAGTTTTCTCCAAGGACTAGCTCCCTGAGAGGTTACCTAATCCAAAGTGGGCAGCCCTAAACACAGGTACATATGAGCACCACTAAATAGATTCGGTGTATTATAAATAAAAGTGTGTATGTGTGTGACAATAAACAAAGAAAAGGACAAAAAATTGTGAGGGAATGGGAGGGGACATGGGAGGAGTTGGAAGGAGACTGGGAGGGATGGAAATAATGCAAATGTAATACTCATGTATGACATTCTCAAAAAAATAACAAACACTAAAAGAATAATATCTTAAAATGCAAAGGAACAGGTGTTAGAGAAATTGTTACACATGGACAAAAGGATTTATTAAAAATAAATCATGAAAATGAAAAAAAGCAAGTTGGGCATGGTAGCCTTGCCTGTAATACTAGCACTCTGGAGGTAGAGCAGGAGATGCCCAGGGCAAGCTGGCTACTTAGACTAGCCAAGCTCTGGGTTCAGTAAGAGACTCTGCCTTAGTAAATAATGTGGAAACTTATGATGGTTAGTTTTAAGTATCAACTTTCCATAACTTAGAATCGCCTGAAAGGAAAGCCTCAAGTGATGGTCTGCCTTGATCAAGTTGGCCTGTGGACATGTCTGTTGGGGACTATCTTGATTCTTAGTTGATGTAGGAAGACCCAGCCCAGTGTGGTCAATACCATTCCCTAGACAAAGGGGTCCTAAATTATATGACAGGAGAAAGCCAGATGAAAGTAAACTGGCAGCATGGATACATTTGTTTCTCTCTGCTCTTGAATTCAGATATGATATGACCTGTTCCAAGTTCCTGCCTTGGCTTCCCTTCAGTGGTGGACTGTAAGCTGGAATTGTAAGCCAAATAAACCCCTTCCTTGCCTATGCTGATTTTGGTCAGGGTGTTTTTTCACAGCAACAGAAATGAAACTACAACACCTGACATCAATCTCTGACCTCCACACACACATGCATTCTTGTACACACACACCAGCATACATGTGCACCTGCACACATGTGAACATGTACGGACTCACACCACACACACATACACAGGCAAAAAATGATAGTAGATTCTGAGTATATTGAACCTTTTCCAAGGATATCAGGGCAGAATGTCGTTAGTACAACACTTTGTTGAATTTATAAGTTGAAAAAATTAGCTAGTTAGTTGAAGATTATCTTCAGACCAGATGTGCTAGTTCAAACAACAAGAATACACTAGACTTTTTCACTTTCAGGGATGAAATGTGTGAACAAGGCACCACCATTTTTTTTTACCTCCTACCCATGTGCCTGGCACTATACTAAGTGTCATTACAGCTGATCATATTTTACTGTCTGCTTAACAAGGCTACTGTGGCTTTAAGAACTGCTATGTTCTGTCTAAGCTCACAGGGCTGGTCCATAGCACAGTCAAAAAGCCTGGCTTGAATCTGAAGGCCAAACTCAGAGCTAAACAGCAGTGAATGAAGAAGACTAACTCTACCAAGGGAGCTCACTAGAGCTGGCAGGAAAGTTCAGCTGTTGGATATGTGCCTGTTTGACTGTTTCCATGTGAGTTGCAGGATGGAGTGGTTCTTGTATCAACCAAAGATTAGCTCTGGTTCTGAATGTGATAGAGTAACACGATGTTCCATGTCCCAGTGGAGAGCATACTCTCTGGGCCTGAGCTCTCTGACAGCTAACTTGCCCTGGGAAAGGCATGGCTGTTATCCCAGACTTCTAGCTTATACTTCTCCCAAGAGACTTTTGGAAGTTTCTGTTCATCATAAATTCAAGACAGAGCATGGCTATGCCCACATCATAGTACAGCTCTTCAGGAAGGGAAATAACCGCTGGAGTTCCAAGTTTGGAATCATTTAGTGCTATTTAAAGACAGCCACACTTCAAAGTTTATAGCATGGAAAGGTTTTCATTTCCCAGGAAGAGATTCCCTTCTCTTCTTCTCTTACCTTCCCTTCCTCTCCCTTTCCTTTCCCCTTTCCTTCTGTCTTTGGTGCTTGGATCAAGTCCAGGGTCTCATTCCTACTGGGAAAATACTACCTTAGAGCTACACCCCAGCCCCTGGAAGGTATTCCCTACACTTTTTCTTTACTCTGTGATAATTGGTCAGTCTAAGGGCCCTACATGATATTCATTGATTCCATAAGCATGCTTTAAATACCTCCTCTGTACTGGGTATGTCCTGTTAATCTTATGGTGGACTCTCACCTTTCAAGAAGCTTATAGTCTAGTTGGGGATACAAATCAGGGTGTGGGCGATGAGTTCAGTTTATGCTTCATTTGAGATGTGATAACTCATTTCATACTCTGCAGTGTTGCCTTGGACTAAGCATACTTGCAATTTAAGGCAAAGGGGTATTGTGTGAGGAAGACCTGGGGACAGATGAGGACACAGAATAAGTGATTAAGTGATCCCATGGCTCATTAGCCCTGCACCAGCTTCCTCTTTCCTTTCAGTAAAATGGAGATAATAGCATTGGCATTAAAGTTCATAGTAAGGGTTAAATGAAGTGTTGTATGCAAAAGCACCCAGCATCATGCCTATTTCCACAGGAGCTGCTCAATCACTGGATGCTGGAAATCATGAGGATGTTATTAACAGAAACTACAGGTAGCACTAACTCCACAAGGAGAGATGAGGGAGGAACAGTGGGTGCTGAGAGAAGAGTTCCGTCACTAAAGCTGTTTTCTCTATAAGAGTCACCCTCACAATGCATATCTGAGTGAAATCCCAGCTCTCTTAAAAATACCTGAAGAGCCAGGCATCGTGGCACACACTTTTAATCCCAGCAGAGGCAGGCAGATTTCTGTGAGACTGAGGCCAATCTGGTCTACTTGGTCTGTTCTAGGCCTGCTGGGGCTACAGGGAGACCTTGTCTAAAAAAACAAACAAAATAAAAACAAACAACTTTTCTTAAATTTGTGTGAAAAGGGTAAATGATGTCAAAGATGGGCTGGTTTAAACTGTTCCAAACTCTTCTTTTTTCCTTCTCCTTTCCTTTTCTGAGGTTCAGGACAATAATCCTTGTTTATAAAAAGATTGAGTCAAAATCTGTTTCAAGTTAAGATATTCCAGCAGGATAGTGAATAACCATTTATTCTACTGAAGATTCTGAACCTCCTAGAATTACCAGAACAAAGATGTCGTTTTTAAAATAAACTCTTGGCATGGTCACTATTGTTACAAAGGGATCATTCACAATGGCTTTGTAAGAATGGAAACTATGGTATCATTATCATACAGAACACTCTATCAAAGATCCTGATTCACAGACACTTGGGATTCTTTGGTGGCAAGCAGTTGAACAAACTGGCTTGCTTCAGCAAAACAAAGAATTCACTAGAAGGCTGTGGGTTGCTTATGGATCCCCAGGGAAAGCTGAAACAAAACAAAACAACAAAACAAAACAAAATAAAACAAAACAATAAATCCAGGTTTCAGAAAGCACAGGACCAGGACAGATCAGAGAGCAGAAACAGACTGACTTTTGGGGATCATCCAAATCAGATAAATCAACTTGTTCATCTTAGTCTCTGCCTTGTTTCTCTCAAGTTTTATTTCCTGTGAGAGAGAGAATCTGACTGTCCATACTGGAGACAGCAGAACACCTACGTGGATAGTCCTACTAGCCTTCTGATAGTGGGAGAGGCATAGTTCACGATGCTGAGGTGGTTTTCCCCAGGAGTCGCAGTTAATGACAGAAATGAACGCCCCTTTTTCTCCTTCCCTTCCTCCCTCTCTCCTTTTCTCCTTCTCTCCC
Source organism: Nannospalax galili (assembly GCF_000622305.1). NCBI lineage: Eukaryota > Metazoa > Chordata > Mammalia > Rodentia > Spalacidae > Nannospalax > Nannospalax galili. Next base: position 2,691,026 of record NW_008340429.1, read on the forward strand.
CCCCCTACTGTGTGCTAATTGGACCCAGGGTTATATATGTTAAGCAAGTGCTCTACCACTGAGTGAGGTACACTCCTAGTCCAGAAATGAAACTTTTTGGTAGAGCCAAATTATAGTTTTAAAAATTATTAATTCCAGATTGCTGAAGCAATGTTTTGGAGACCTGGCAGATTAGGTTAGAAATACCTGTGGTACTTGTTAAAAATAGGGTAGCTAGGTTTGACAAGGGCAGGAATGTCTGTTTTTTTTTTTTTCCTGTGTGTATGTGTGCGTGTGTGTATGTTACATGCATGTGAGTGTATAGGTACATACAGAGGCCAGAGGAAGATGCCAGTGTCTTCTGTCACTCACTGCCGTATCACCTTGAGGCAGAGTTTCTCCAAGAACTAGAAGCTTACCATTTTGGCTAGGCTGTGTGGTCAGAGAGCTCTCAGAATCTGCCTGTTTCTGTTCCCTAATTCTGGGTTACAGGTACATGCAGACATGCACAGCTTTTTACGTGGATGCTGAGGATTTGAACTCAGGTCCTTATGCTCACACAACACTCTTACCCACTGAACCATCTCCCAAGCCCTAGACATCTGTTTTTTTAATAATCTTCTCATCTGATTCTGTTTACTACCAACTCAGAAATCCACTGTACCAAGGTTCCAAAGAATCTGACATAGAAAAAAAATTGCAGAACCCAAAAATGGGATAAAGTAATTTTAGAGACATTTTTATGGGTTTGGTGATAAAATGCTTTTATGTCCAGTTTATGTTAGGTGTCTTTGTGGTTAGGGGCTTAAGAAAATGTGAGGCTAGGAAGAGCTCTTTCCCTGTTTATGGCAAGTCTGAGCAAAGTGGCCAGAGAGGGTAAGGCTGTTCTCTTAGGGGCCCATCTGCTACCAAGCCCTGCAAAGAACAGGTCTGGGGTCTCCCTAGGGCAGCCCTGACCTGAAGGAGAAGGGTCAGATTTTATAATCTGAAGCGGAATATACACATGTGCACATGCGGGGTAGGGTCAGGGAGAGGAGGAGTTAGAAAATAGGCCTAGCACACACAGGACAGAGATCAGTTACCTTTATCTTTCTATCTCACCCCAGCTGACAGGCTAACCAGTGTCTTACTCAACTTGGAGGATGGAGGAGAAGGAATAATGATATTCTTCTCTCAGGGGCTGCATACCTCCTCTTCAGCTCTTCAGCTATCTGCTTCCATCCATGCTGCAGGTCCTTCATTACTATCTCCCCAGAGATATGTTCCTGACACACTCTGCCCTACTGCTTTTCTAAACTAAGACCCTGTTGTTTTCTCTGTGACACCTGTTGTCTCTGTGGACACCTGTTTTCCCAGTCTCATGAGCATGCCACCTGCCCAGTCACACAGGTCACCTAGAAGGGCTAATATTATCAACTTGATAATTAATATTATCAACTTGATAGGATCTAGAATCATCTAGGAGACAAGCCTCTGGGTGTGAGTGTGAGAAACTTCTAGATTACATTAATTAAGGTAGAAAGATACAGCCTAACTGTAAGTGGCACTGTTCCATGGACTACAGTCCTGGACTTAATGAAATAAGAAAGCAAGCTAAATACTAGCATTCCTTCTGTCTTCCTCCTAACTGTGGGTGCTATGTGACTATCTGCTTCCTGTTCCTGCTACCATACCTTCTCCACCATGATGGACTGTATACTCAAATTGTGAGCCAAAATAAACCCTTCCTTCCTTAAATTACCTTTGCCAGGTATTTCGCCACAGCAGTGAAAAGAGTAATTACTATGGATGCCTTGCTTGCTTTCCCCTCTGCTCTCATCATCCTGAAATTTCTACTGGCTTTGAATCAGGGACCCTCCATTTTCATTATACCCTGGATTCTAGAGATTAAATAGCTGGTTCTATTTTTCCTTTTCTTTGCTCTTAGAACTGTTTAATGACAGTAGTCCTATACCTAGTCCAATACCTATCACTCTAATAAAGGCTTGATAAATATTGGGTAGCCATTTGAAATTAAAACTATTTGACTGTTTTGACTTAAGGAAAAGGAAATCTATGTAATTCAACTTAAAATACTCTGGATAAATGAGTGAATGAAGAATGATGGGAAGAAAAGCACTTTGGACACAGTGAGTTTTTGACCTTCAATTGACTCATCTACTTCCTCCCTAATAAAATCCCAGTTATGATCAGCCCACATCTTCCTCTCTCCTAAGAATCTTTCCTTTTTTCTCTGGACAGTGTCAGGTTTGAATGTTCTCCTGCAACTGCTACAGTCATCTTGCTACTGTCCTTTCAGTTCAGCTAACTTGAGTCAGAGGAGGGCCAAGTCAGCTGTAGAAAAGCAATGTCTGAATGTACTGTGGGAAGCCCCTTCTCTACCTCTCAGCTTCATGGTTTTTTTTTTTTTTTGCATTGTTTGTTCTGGTTGTATATCACTATGAGACAGCTACCAAAAAATGCAGTTTTGTAAGGCAACATCTACCATATTGTATCTCACAATTCTATGACCAGGAAACTAAGCAGAGTTTAGCTAAGGTAGGATTGACTGAGGTTGCTCAGAGATGTTCAGGAGCTAACAGACTGGTCTTTTGAGTTCAACATGACTTCCATTACCTACATGACACCTTGGCAGTGATGGCTGGATGTCTAGTCTAGGTGAGACCTTCAACTCATGACCTCTTCACCATGGCCATGTCAAGGCAGTCACAGTTCTTCTACAAGGTACAGAGGCCCCAGGGAAGATTTGTTGAGGCAGGAAGAAGGGGCTTCTAGACCAACCCTTAAGACCAGCCATATTCTGTAGGTTAAACCATCACAAAGCCCATTCCAATTCAAGGTGAGAGGACTTACGTATGGGAAAGTATAGAGGAGTTTATGGCTATCAACCTTTCATCTTTTACATGACTTAAACCAATGGGGCACAGGGTTTCTGTTATTTTTTGAAATATGTATTATTTTTATTTTATGTGTATGTTATGCTTGCATGTAGGTAAGTGCACCCGTGTTGTGCAATGCCCATGGAGGACAGAAGAGGCTGTCAGATCCCCTAGAACTGAAGTTACAGACAGTTGTTAGCTGCCATATGGGTACTGAGATTTGAACCCAGGTCTTCTGCAAGAACAGTCAGTGTTAACCACTGAGCCATTCTCCAACCCCAGTTTCTGTTATTTTTAGGCAAAGAGATTGCACATAATTAAAATAGATGCTGTGTTTCCTCAAGCCTAGAAAGATATGTGTTCCTGTTCCTTTACTACAGGGGTCTGTAAACTTCCTGCTACAGGATGCATAGTCTCTGTTGCAACTGCTCATGACTGCCAATGAAACATATCATCAGCTGTGGAAAATATGTCAATGAATGAACATGGCTGTGGTCCAGTGAAACTTATTTATGGTCACTGAAATTTGACCTTCACATAATTTTCATTTTTTACATTTAAAAAAAATGTAAAAACCATTCTCCACTTAGGGATATCCAAATAAAGAAGGCAGGATGGGGGCTGGGAGCTGGGGAGATGGTACAGTCAATAAAGTACTGCTGGGAGGATGGGAATATAGCTCAGTGGTAGAGTGCTTGCCTAGCAAGCGTAAGGCCCTGGGTTCAGTCCTCAGCTCCGGGAAAAAAAAAGAAGACAAAATAAAGTACTACTGCACAAGCAGGAAAACCTGAATCCAGATCCCTAGAACCCAGAACCCAGAACCCACATGAAAAGCTCTATGCCTGTAACTCCAGCACTGGGGAAAGGGGCAGAACAGAGACAAGCAGATCCTTGAGTATTATTGGCCAACCTAGCTAAATTAATTAGCTTCAGGTTCAGTAACAGATCCTGTCTCAAAATAAAAGTAGATGGGGCTGGAGAGATGGCTTAGTGGTTAAGAGCATTGGCTGTTCTTGCAGAGGACCTGGGTTCAAATCCCAGCACCCACATGGTGGCTAACAACTGTCTATAACTCTGGTTCCAGGGGATCTGATGCCCTCTTCTGTCCTCTGAGGGGAGTGCATGACACAGGTATATTTACACATATACAGGCATAACACTCATACACATAAAATAAAAATAAATAATAAAAAAGTAAAGAGTGATTGAAGAGAGATACCTGACATTTACCTCTGGCCTCTACACTAACATGCATACATGTGTATATATACCCCCACACACCTATGCTAACAAATACATATAACACACACACACACACACACACACACACACACACACACAGGGAGTACAACACATCCCACCCTGCCTCCCCAAGGGAATAAAAGCAGACAGACTGGATCTGGCCTCTGGGTCAGTTTGCTAACCTCTATTGTGACATAGCAAGCTTGCTCCATGCTCAGAACCTTTGCACATGCTAGCCTTTTGAGATACTCCTTAGAGTCCTCACATGCTTTGTACTTTGTCTTAATTAGATCAAGTGCTACTCCTTAGGACAACCTCCTCTGATCACATGATCTTGAGCTAGTTCCCTGGCCTCTGAAATACATTACCTCCTTGCATTGTCTTGATAGCTTTTTTTACTGTCTGAAATCTCACTCACTTATTTGCTTACATATTTGTTGCTGCCCCTTTGTGCTCTCTAGGTAGACTAATCTGAATGAAAAAGCGATTTTGCCAGTCTTATTCACTATGACTTAGCCTAGACCCTGGTGTGTAATGGCCAATTAAAGATTTGTTTAATGTATAGTGATTACAATTCAATTCTCCAGAGCTTGACAAGCCCATAAAAGACTACTCAGTTTATTAGATGAGAGAAACATAATAAAAGCAGAGAAAGGAGATCAAATCATTACCTGTACTCAGAGAAGCTTTTGTCCCTTTGTTATTTTCCTGATGGTTCAAGAAAAACTGAAGGGAGAGTCTTCTCTGTGATTCTCAAGATGGTTGTTTTCTTCCCCTGGCAGATATGAATGGCCTTCTTCATCTGGCCTGAGGCATGAGAAGAACAACCTCATCTGAGGAGGGAGAATGCCACCATGGGCTTATGAAATAATGTTTGGAAATTAGAATGTTCTAGATCACTGTTATGATTTTAAAATTCCCAAGATCTCTAGAAGGGAAATAGCAAAGGTCAGGGGTGACACATCAACAACAGACATGTCACAGTTGGCAATAACACCAGGTTAAACCTACTGTCAGGAGGGAAGATAGCAGCAGCAAGCTGGACATTCAGAACCAGAAGGCTGGAGCTTGAACAGAGTGTACCTACTGTGGTGGTGCTGGGTGGGGGCCAGAACCTGATAATTTGGCACTGGGCTACCCATGCCTGGGACAGAAGTGGCTTTCAGCCAGTCCTGCCTCTATTTATTCAAACAAACAAACCGGTGGGGTAGAAAGAGCCTGCTGTAGGTGATGAGAATAAACAGGGTGTCCATGGGAAGCAGTGAGGTCCACTACTGAGGCCGGGAGTTCAGGGAGTTCAGATATGGAACAGAGCCCCAGGATAGAAAATACAAAGTAGAAACAAAGAGAGGTTGGCCTGCATGCAGGCATGATGGGCTGGCTGAGAATAACCATGGCATTGGATAGTTGTTCCCTGTGGTGGATGAAGCAGGAAAAACAGAGATGAAATTAATCTTTTCGCATGGCCTTTTTAGTTACAAGTCATGATAAAGATCATAAAAATCTGACCCAAGTTCAATGGCCAGAGGCAGGACATCAAGCAGCATCTTTGGTGCTTGGTCTGTTTTCATCTCTTCTCTGCACTAGCTTCATTCTCTGACAAGCTCTCCCCACAATGTCGGACCACATCAGCTCAGGTGTCTATCCATCCTGCTTCCAGTGCATGGTTGTGGCCTAGTTGCTCTAAGAAGTCTAAGAATTCTATCTCCTTGCCTCTGATTGGGTCATGTGCCCTTTGCTGGGCCAATCACTGGATCCATGGGTTAACAATGTCTTATTGGTCAACTGTGGGCCATGTGCCTTTTCCTTTGATGTCCACTGGAATTGGCATCACCTAAATCACCTGAACTAGGAATGGGGAAGGAGTTTCCCCAAGAAAAACTTAGATGCTACTACCATAATACAGGGATACTGATGCTAAGTAGGCAAAGAACAAATCAAAAGCAAACCAAAACAGATATTTACAATCAGTAATCATGTTCACATAGAAATGATCAGAAGCCATAATCTCTCATTAGTACATGAAGACGTAATATCTAATAAATGTTTTAATCAGGCTATTCAGTTGTGTTTATACTGACCAAATTGCATCCTCTGGTTTAAATGGGCAGTAGGGCGTTAACATCAAGAATAGAGAATAATAATCATAAATGAGGAAAAAGTAGCTACAATTATCTAATGCAAGAGCATACAATAGGATAAACTTGGCATTTAAATTTGGTAAAGTCCTTTGTGACTCTATTTCCCTGCCTCTGCCTTTCTGGCCACTCTGTTTCTGCCTCCTAAACCACACTGTGTTCAGTTCACTTTTGTTCCCAGCTCTTCTTCCTTTATATTCTCAGGCAGAATGACTCTTTACCCATTCTTTTTAACAGGTTCCCCTTGAGAGCCTCCTTTGTGTCAGTCAGGACTGTGCCAGCCAACTTAATGGATTAACTCCTGATGATCCCTACATGCTACTGACTCTCAACTCTCTGAAACCCAGATACCTCCCTTCTGATTCACACTTCTAATAAATGGATGAATGAGTGAACAAATAAATGAATGAGTTTCCTTTAGTGTTTCTAGGTCAACATATATGTGATGGTTAATAATAATCAACTTGACAGGATATAGAATCACCAAGGAGACAAGACTCTAGGCACACTTGTAAAGGTTTGTCTAAATGAAGCTAGCCTCTGACCATGCCTGTGAGGGATTATCTTAAGTTAATGGAGGTAGGAAGACCAACCATAGAGGTGGGCCACATCCTTTGGGCTTGGGTCTTGGACTGCATAAAAAGGAGGAAGCTAGCTGGGCACAGACATTCATCCTCTGTCTGCTGACTGCAGATGACTGCTCTCTGCCTCAAGGTCCTGCCACCATGGCTTCCCCACCATGATGACTGTACCCTAGAACTCTAAGACAAAATGAACCTTTGTTTTTTCTTAAGTTGCTTTTTTCTTTCTTTTTTTTTTTTCTTTTTTTGGTCTTTTTTGAGACAGCATCTCCCTGTAGCTCCAGCTGTCCTGGAACTCACTATGTAGACTAGGTTGGCTTTGAACTCACAGAATTCCGCCTGCCTCTGCCTCTGGAGTGCTGGGATTAAAGGTATGCGCCACCACGCCTGGCCAGGATTCTTTTTTTTTTTTTTTTTTTATGTGAATGATTGTTATGCCTGAATGTGTGTGTTATAGCTGTGGAGTTCAGAGAGCATCAGATCCCTTGGAACTGGAGTTATAGACAGTTGTTAGCTGCCATGTGGGTGCTGGGACTTGAACCTGGGTTTTCTGCAATAGTGTGGTGGTTTGAATGAAAATGTCCCCCATAGGCTTCAAGTATTTGGACATTTTGTCCCCAGGTGGTAGCGCTGTTTTGGGAGGTCTTAGAAGGTATGGCTACCTGGAGGAAGCACATCACTGGGGGTGGGCTTAGAGAGTTCTTAAGCCTTGCCAGATTCCAGTTGCTCTTGTTTCCTGTGCCTGCTGGAAGATGTAGAGTTTAGCTTCTGCTCCTCCTCCAGCCACCTCTGCCGCCATGCCTTCCTGCCTTGATGGACTATAATTCCCCTGGAACCATAAGCTCAAATAAACTCTTCCTTTTATAAGTTGTTTTGGTCAGTGTTTCTATTACAGTAACAGAAAAGTAACTAATATAAGCAGTCTGTGTTCTTAACCACTGAGCAATCAAGTAATTAAGACAATACCTAAAATCTATCTAATCCTATTCTATTTATGCTTGGTAATACTTTCCAAGACAGAGACATCAGGGTTTCCTTTACCTCCTCCTTCTAATCTCCCTTATATCAAGTTCTATCAAATTCTGACTCAGTAATTATTTTTCTTTTTTCAGACATGGTCTCACTATGTAGCCCTGGCTGGCCTGGAACTCACTATGTAGACCAGGCTGGTCTTGGGTGCTACCACGTCCTGCTTGGCTCAGTAATTCTTAAGTCTTTCACAGTTGGAATGTTATTGCTCTTGCCTAGTGCAGACTGACACCACCTTTGGTCACTGCTGCAATTTCCCTATTATCCCTGTCTCTAAGTTTGTTTATATAGCAGGTACACTCTCTTGCTTCTTCAGCTTTCCATTGCTATTGACCCCAGACCCTTAGTGTGCTAAAGAGGGCTTCAGTGTCCTGCCCTCTGCCCATTTCCAGCCTCTCCTCTAAAGTGGACTGTCTGAAAAGTGTGTAGTTTCCTTCACACAGCACATGGCTCATGCCACCATGGCTTTGCTCCTGCTCCACCCCATGTGGCAGATGACTGGCCATATACCCCTGTTTCTGCATATGATGAAAGCTTCAGCTGAGGTACCAGATTCTCTAGAAAGCCTTGGGGCTCTTCAGGCTGAGATGGTAGCACACAGTGTACCCCTCTGTCATTATACTATAAAGATCAGGTTCCCTTGCTACCACATAGACTTCCTTGTGAGTTCCTTGCAGGCATGGGAATGGTGAGTTCATCCTGGAGTTTTGGTGCCTACTCCAACACCAAAGCAGAGGAAGATTTCAAGAACTATATGCTGAGTGAATGAACAGTTAAAACTGTAGGTCTCTATTTCCTTCTACGGGCCTATGTTTCCATTTATAATCACAGGTCAAGGTCTGCTCTAAATTTCCCTTGGCCTCAATATTTATCACAGTATGATAAAGCTATCCCCCTAACATACTATGAGAGCTAAGGGGGATTGGTGCTCGTGATTGAGATAGAGGATCACCCAAAGAACTTTGGAGGTGATCTAGACATCAAGGGCAGAAGCTGTAGACCCTAAATTATATACTGATCTGATACCATGGATCAGAAGAATGACTCATAAAAAAGTGAGGGGATATTTCCCTAGTCTATTTCTTGACTTACAGTCATTTCCTAAGCTTCACTTGAAATTCTTAGATTAATATTTTGTAAATTAATTTAAATCCATACAGAATGTCAACAGTCTTTGTACTTTGTTGACTGTGATATTGACAAGCATAGTATTCGTCCTTAGAAGGCATTCAGCATTTGTTATTTACCATGTATTGTTTTGTTAAAATATACAGAAGGCTTCACCTGAACTGTACTATTAATTCAGCAAATTTTCTTTTTAAAAATATTTTTTAATTTATTTTTTATTTTATGTGTATGAGTGTATTGCTGCGTGTAAGTGCGCCTATGTTATGCAATGCCCATGGAGATCAAAAGAGGGAGTTGGATCCCCTGGAACTGGAGTTATAGAAAGTTGTTAGCCTCCATTGGGTGCTGGGAACTGAACCCAGGTCCTCTGCAAGAGAAGCCAGTGCTCTTAGCCACTGAACCATCTCTCCATCCTCAACAAATTTTCTTAAATACTTGTTATGTACTAGAAATCATTCTAGGTCCTGAGGATATAGTGATGGACAAAACAGACTCTCCACTGTCTGAAAGAACACACATCTACTATGGTCTCATGAGAGTAGAGGGGGTATGCCAAGAGTGCAGGATAGAGTGGAGTGAGCTAGGGAAGAAGGGCATAAAATGGACAGGAGAGGAGATACCTGTGGGTCAGATGATACTCAGTCATATAGAAACCACAAGTGGTTGTGATCAGGGTTACTAACCAATAATCTTTAATGTGATATACGATTATTCTCGCTCTTGGAGAAAAATTCAAAAGAGTATGTAGGAAGCTGTTGCAATTATCCAGGTCAAAGATGGAAGTGGCTTGGACCAAGGTAGGAGGAGAGGAGGTAGAAGATAGTCAGATGCTAAGTGTCTAGTGAATGAAGGCTCTGTCAAAAGGATTTGCTGAGGACTAGATGTGAATTGTGCAAGAGAAGAAAAGGATGGCTTTCAGGTTTTGGCTTGAACAGTTGCAAGGATGGATTTACCATTGGGTTGGAAGAAAATCCAGACATCAGTGTGGGTCTCTTTTTAAGTTTAAGATGCCTGCTTAGATTCACAACCAGAATGTTGAGCAGTCAACACTGTCAATCTGTTTGGCGGTCAGGAGGAGGAGTCAAGCTTGGACAGACTTTAGAAAGTTGCCAGTGTGCAGATGATTCTAGTCACAGTATAATAGGTTGGGCCACCTAGAAGGTGGGTGTGGTTAGAGGTTTGTGAATTCACCTGGGACTTTGCATTGTTCAAAGATGAGGAAAATGAGACGGAATCAGCAAAGGAGACTAAAGGGGATCAATGAGATGAAAGGAGATGTGGAGAGAGGTGAGTGGATGGTGACCCACAGGGCAAGTAAAGAAACACTGTTATGCCAGAAATAAAAAATAAATACCCTAAGAGGGGCTGGAGGGATGGCTCAGTGATTAAGAATACTGGCTGTTCTTGCAGAGGACTGGGGTTCAGTTCACAGTACCCACATGGTGGCTAACACTTGTCCTTAACTCTAGTTCTAGGGGATCTGACACCCTCTTCTGGCCTCCAAGGGCAATGCACACATGTGTTGCACTTACAATATATGCAGGCAAAACACTCATACACATAAAAATAAATAAAATCTTAAAAAATACTCTAAGAAATTCTAATCTACCCCAAATCAGTAATGAGTATGTTTCCACATATATGTGTTTGGGATTTGCAGTGTGTGTATGTATGTATGTAAATATTTTTTTCTTAGTTGGGCATGGTGGCACATGCCTATAACCCCAGCACTTGGGAGACCAAGGCAGGAGGTTTGCAAGTTCAAGGCCAGGCTGACACTATCTCAAAAAAGTTTTCCTTCTTTATTCTTATTGACTTGGAGTTAATCAGCTCCTTCACACTCCCCTAGTAATCCTAAATCTGGGTGTTAAGACTTTATACCGGGCCTGCACGGACATGAAGTTTGCTCTTTCTTTTTTTTTCTCTTAGGTAAGATCAGTTCACCTTCCACCTACATTTCTAAACAGAGATTGAAGCACTTAATGCCAAGATGTCCATTCATGAAATCATTCATACATTTATTCACCTGGACTTGACAACATGTGGGCGCTGTTCTAGGTGCTGACGGTATATCTGCATTCATGCAGCATGTAGACCCAGCTTTGTCTTTGTGAACTAGGGGCTCACATTTCAGTGGATTAAGAGGTACAACTTTCAGTTGAGAAAGCCAGTAAGTGTCTCAGAAGTTATATCCGGTGTCTCTAGGGTAAGGAGCAAATCTTGTTAGCAGCCCAAATGGAATCTCCTCCTAGCTTCTACAGTCTTGGGTAGCTGCTTTGCTCATAGCCTACTAGAACAATCAAAGACATCTCCTCCACTCCACTTTCATCTGAGCACCAGTCTTTACTGTTCAAAGTTCATTTGTCAAAGCTCATCTTTCAATAGTGTGATTAGTTGCTATTTTATTGGCTAACTTTTTTCCCCTAAACATAGTGCTGCAAACACTGGTTCAAGTAGCAATTTGTGAGCATCTATCACTGAAACTTCATACAGCTGTGTGTGGGAAGCCAGATGATTGCATCCATTTTACACTTGCAAAACCAAGAACGATTAAGTAAATTGCCCAAGGCCACACAACTAAAGTAGCAGAGCTGTAGTTAAAAGCCCTGGTCTGGCTGGGCATGGTGGTGTATGCCTTTAATCTCAGCACTTGGGAGACAGATGCTGACAGATCTCTGTGAATTTGAGGACAGCCTGGTCTACATAGTGAGTTCCAGGCCAGCTGGGACTACAAGGAGACCCTGTCTCAAAAAAGACACCCCTCCCCCCAAAAAGCCCTCACCTATCTGATGCTTAAGATTTTGCTTTTAGCATTACTCTTAAATAGACAAATTGGAGACACTCTAGCTACATCTTTTAAACATTACATTCCTGTTAGGTGTGATGGTATATGTCTCTACTCTCAGCACTTGTGAAGTGGATGCAAGGAGGGGGAGTTGTTCAAGACCAGCCTGGATTATATGAGACCCGGTCTCAAAAAACCAAAGTACCAAACAACAACAAAAAATGAATAAAGACTATGTCCTATCTTCACCAAATTACTGACAGAAAAGAAGCTGCAACAAAAATTTACAGTTTACATAGAAGAATAATATTTGGGACATTTCAATGACAAATCTTTTCAGTCTCTAAATAAGTGACTTCCCTGGTGCCTGTTCCCTTGCTTCTAAAACAATGTGATTGACAGGATGCTCCATTATTGCTTTAGACCCATAGCTCTGTGGTTCTAGGAGCCCATGAATAGCCTAGCTCAAAGATAATCTTTTGGAAGGGGCTGGGGATAGCTTAGTTGGCAGTGTGCTTGCTTCACAATCATTAGGGTCTGAGTTTGATCCTCAGAACCCATGTAAAAATGCAGGGCATGGCACATACATTTGTAATTCCAGCACTGGGGGAAGAGAGAGTGAACAGATACAGAAGGATCCCTGAGGTTCACTGACCAGTCAGTCAGACTATCCTAATTGATGAGGCCAATGAAAGAGCTTGTCTCAGAGGAGATGGGCAGTGTTCCTGAGAATGACAACTGAGGTTGTCCTCTGGTACAACCTCACACATATGCACTAGATCTTTTTTGCATCTGTAATTGATTTTGGAAACAATAGAAAACTGAATCTTTTAAATCACCTTAGTGATTTACTACTATTTTTCCCTTTGATACTCATGTGCTGGTTAGTTTTTTTGTCAACTTTATACAAAACTAGAGTCACCAGGGAGGAAGGAACCAGTCTGATGGAGGAAATTCCTCAATTGCTGATTGATGCCCACTGTGGGCAGTGCTATCCTTAGGCAGGTGGGAATAGGCTTTATAATGAAGGTAGCTGGTAGCTGAGTAAGCCAGAGAAGGCAAACCAGTAAGCAACATTCTCTGATTTAGCTCCTGTCTAGGTTCCTGACTTGATTTCCTGCCCTGACTTCCTTCAATGATGGACTGTCACTTGGACATGTAAGATTAAATAAATCCTTTCCTCCCCTAAGTTGCTTTTGGCTCCCCGTTTTCCTTTTAAAACATGCTCAGCATGTAGTATTCATCTTCATGATTCCAAAATGGCTGCTGCTATTCCATCCATAGTCGTGACAAAAAGAATAGGGAAGAAAATTAAAGGTGTGTGTAAGCTGTCTCTTTATTGGGAAAAAAGACCCTCAAAACATCAAACAAATACGTAAACCTTTTCAAAGCCTTACCCAATGGATTTCCAATGCCCTCTCAATGGCCAGACGGAGGATATAAGACCACTATTATGCAAAAGCCTGAGCAATTTGAATTCTTTAGCAGAGCATATTGAAGTTCCCTGTCTAGAGCTAGACTCCCAGTGAGAATCTCAGCCCTGCCACTCAGTGGCTGTATGACCTCAGATGATTCAGTTCAGTTTCTTCTGAAAGATGGAGATAAGATGATAAGAGGATTGTTAAGAGATTGAGTTAGCATTTATCAAGCATGTAGAACTGTGTCTGGGGCATCTATCAAGCATGTTGAACTGTGTCTGGGCCAATGGTGCATAAGTTCTTTCTTAATAGATGCTGCAATGGACATTAGGTAAACAATTAGCAGCCATGAGATAGAGAAATCATAAGAAGTGAAAATAAAAATACCACTAACACATAAGTCAGACATATATAGCATAAAGTAGTATGAGTCATTAATTCCTTGAGCTAAAAATTGTGTTGCATAAATGCTGCCACTTAAAGAACTGTGAGCCAATGTCATTATAAGGATAGATTTTCCTTTCCTTTCCAGGAAAATGAGGATTTCAGGTTTCATGTAATCAGCTTCTTTTATACTAATTGTAAGGTCTGAGGCTTAAAGCCTAAACAGAGGCATGTATAATTATTGAAATATTTGGGAAAAAATCCTGGAAATATACCCATCTCACACTGTGATGACTTGTTTCTCATTTGTGTGTGATCTCATTCCATTTTTATGTGTTTGTCTACTATTATTTCTTTTTATGTATATGTATATATATTTATTGTGTGTGTGTGTGTGTGTGTGTATGTGTGTGTTTGTATGTATGTATACAACTCTCAGGAGTCAGTTCTCTGCTGCTACCTAGTGGGATCTGGGGATTGAACTCAGATTGTCAGGCCTGTGTGCAAGCACCTCTATCTGCTGAACCATCTCACTAGTCCTTGTTTATTAGTTACTGATGCTTTTAGATACAGAAAATGTATTTGTTATAGGTATCTCATATGCGGATAGTTTTTAAAGGACAGATAGATTTGAATTCTAAGCCTAGGACTGCTAGTAAGCTATGTAACCTTAGATACCTTACTTCTCTAAGCCTCAATTTCCTTCTTTGTAAAATGGGGGTAGTAGCAGTATCAACTTCTCAGGATTGTAATAGATGTTAAATGAAATGTAATAGTGTTAGCACTGTTCTTACTATGCAAAAAAGTTTAATAAATCTCATCAAATAAGCATCATCATTCTAAAAACCAACCTTTATGCAGGAGTATTAAGTATAATAAAATATCCACATAGTTTTAATAATATGCTTGTGTGAATGGCGCCATATTTGAGATACAGATCACGTATATCAACCTACAACCATTACATTTAAAATCAGAATACCAGTGTCTTATCTGTAACCACATGGAAAGTCTGTGTAAAGCAACATAGGGAGTCAGCCATAAAAAAAATCAGTAAGTACAAACTAGAATTACAGAGCCACAGAAGTGCAGTAGAAGGAGAATTCATCCTGAGGGGCTGAGGTGCAACACGGATACTGCATTCTACCACATCTGCCTGTTTATAGCAGCAAGACCATCCTTCCCTGTTAATAGCAGCTTATTTATCTTTTGGGGAAACAATTCCCCAGTGCTATATGTGTTTGTATGGGATCTGCACTATCCTTGGTTCTAGTCTTGTCATTTCTGCTGCAATCCTAGGAAAAACTTCTCTTACTGCACTGTGCATTCTTTTTTTGTTGTTGTTGGGGACAAATGTGCCCAGGGCCTCAGTGCATGAGAGGCAAGCATTCCACCACTGAGCTATAGCACCAAACCCCTCTACATTTGTTGCTTTTCTATTACTGTGATAAAATACCATAACCAAGAGCCACTTAAGGAAGAAAGGGTTTATTTTGGTTATTTTAGTTCCAAGAGTCCCATCAAGACAAGGGGGCATGGTGGCAAGGAACGGCATGGCAGCAAGAGCCAAAAGCTGAGAACTCACATCTTTAAACACAAATACAAAGCAGAGAGAGCAAGCTGGAAGTAGGGTGAGGCTATGCACTCCTAAAGCCTGTCCCCTAGTCAACACTTCCTCTATCAAGTCTACACTTCCTAAAGGTACCATGATCTCCCCAAATAGCATCACCCCCTGGGGACCAAGTGTTCAAATACTTGAGCCTACGGAGGACATTTCTCATTCAAACCACCATATCCTCTATTTCCTTTTTTAAAATTTTGAATCAGGGTCTCAGTGAGCTACTTAAGTTGGCCTTGAACTCAAGGCCTGGGCAGGACTTGAACTCCCAATCTTCCTGCCTCAGTCTTCTTCTGGGATGACAGGCCTGTGCCACTTACAACTAATCTTGCTGAATGAAAGAGCTCTGAGAATACAGCCATCACAAAGTAAAGTCAGGGCTCGGGTAGAACTGAGTGGAGAGCTTGCCTAGGGTGATGGAGAGCCTGGGTTCCATTCCCAACACCAGTACTAGCACCACCAGAACCTAAACAAAGCAAACAAATGAATAAACCAAATGAAAAACAGGTTCCAGAGGGATAAAAGTCCCATCAAGATAGGGAGGAGAAGCAGAAGTTCAGCTCTACAGTCATTTCTGTGCTTGTGTCATTTCTTTATTTCATATGAAAGTCATTTGTGGGTCTAACTGTTCCCATTGATTTGTGTGACTGAAATCTATCCTGTTACATGAATGACTTTTCCTCCTTTATTACCCATGTGTACTTGTGTGTCCCTCCTGTTGACAATGTGCATCTTTTTTTGTTGTTGTTGTTTTTCAGACAGGGTTTTATTATCTAGCCCTTGATGACTTGGAACTTGCTATGAGCATCTTTGAGGAATCAAGGTGTTTAAAGATGGGGCTACAATATTGAACATGGTCAAGTCCTTTTCCTTGTGGAGCTTTCTAGGACACAGGTGCATCTTCCACATGCCAGGTTTTGCATTCAATACTGCTGCATTCTAAGTGTCTTTTTCTCATAATATTGCTGAAAGAGTGGGAAGTCATTGCAGAAACTTTGGAGTAAATTTGTAAGTTCTGTCTCTATCATCTACACAATGTACATATTTGTCTGTGCATGGCTATAATAAGGATTTAGGAGCTGCTTTTGCTGAAAGTGCCAGCCCTTCATTTGGGCCTGTAGATGCCCCGAGATCCTAATGCATACATGAAAATGTGATAAAAAAATTAGCATCTCTGCTTCTATCTTGACTTCTACCTGTCTCCTTTGCTCCTGGTCACTCTGGGTTCAAGGAACAAGAAGTCTGATGGATAAACATTTTGTGGCAAGAGTTGAGAATACCTTCCAGGCAATGGCAATTTACTTCATGCCTGACAATCTTGAGATCAAGATCAACTAGACCACAGTTCAAGACTGTTTTTAACTTGTGCATACTTTCTGCCTTCTGCTTCTGGCTCTCCCTGTGTAATCTGGGAGTTCATATTAGTACTTCTGAAGACAAGGGTGAGGATGTTGGTCCTCCTGTCTTCCTGGTATGGCCACAGTGATTAAAGCTCCTTTCTTGATTTTCCTCATTATTTTCTCCATTTTCTTCTAAGGGAAAGTGGCTGGAGCTGATTTGTTAGGACCCCAGAGATGGGCCTGTGGCCTAGGACCCCAGTAACATGGTCATATTAAATTATATACTTGTGAATATATTTGTGCCACACAGACTTATTAAGTATGTAGACTGTACGTCTGACTGTGATCACAGTAGAGACCCCAACTCCTGCTTCTCTCTAGATTCCTGACAGGTTATTCTCTTAAACCATCAAAGTTCTGTGTGATCTGTCCTGTATCGACAGATAGTGACAGTGTCTACCTTTAGGTGTTCAAGACAAGCATTGTAAATAGACTTGCTTTCATGGAGTTTCCATTCCAGATCCAAGGCATCTGGTTCCTTGTTTGCTTCTTTTCTCCTCCGGAACAGCAGTCAGGTTTTGGGCTCATCCTTGGATGCCAAGTCTAGGCCTGTGTTTGTGCATAGCAGACCGTTTGAAAACACAAAGATGGACACACACACACACACACACACACACACACACACACACAAATTCCTGGACCATAGAACCCTATTCTGTCGGAGTTCACAATTCAGTGCTAGACAGTGGGGGACCTAGCTTGCCAAATGCGGTGAGTGAGCTGCCAATGTTGGCTCTTGTGGCTGAACACTGGGAGGGAGGGTGGTTCACAGACTTGCAGCAGAAGGTGGAAAGGGACAACCGGGAAGGATTCATTTACTGGCTATACAAATACTGATTGGCACAGCAGTGCACATAACGCATATTATTTGCTATTAAATGCCAGCCGCTGTCAAGGTGTGTGGATGCAACAGCAGACTAGAGAACTACGGCGGCACCTGCCCTCGAGAAGCTCACTGTGCAGCAGCGAAAAACGACGGGCACTGGCTAGAACCCTGTAAGATGGTTTTAGGTTCTCAGCAGGAAAATAAAGGTGGCTGAAATTCTTAAAGATGTGAGAACCAACCTTCAGTGGGGGGCAGCCGTGGGCGGCTTTGGAGCTGGAGTGGCCGTGAGGGGACGGACAGTAGGGGGCGGGAGGGGTGCAAACTAATTTAAAGATGCAAACACGTTCTGTCCGATTGGGAGGGAGGCGTGTGAAGCTCAGTGCGCGGAGACTTCTCCTGGGCTGGGGGCTGTATTTTGAGTGCAAGCTCGATTGTCCAGCAGCGTTGGGCGGGTTGCAGCGAACTGCAGTCTTCAATCCTAGATTTTTCATGCTCAGCACCGCTAGGTTCCGGGATTCCCCGGATCAGCAGACGCCTCGTCTCCAGCTGGGCTTAGGACCGCAGCAGGCGGTCAGGGTGGCGAGGGCGAACGCCCAGCTGCACACAACCAACCCTAGGGCTCCAGGTCCGCAGCACCCGGCGCGGGAGGGGGCGGGACTTGCTCTGCGGACCTAGGTGGTGGCGTGGACTCCGCCCCCCACCTCAGACCCCGCCTTCAGGATGACCTGATTGGATTAAACCCGCGGAAGGGCAGGGCGTCCTCGGGTGTCCCCGGGGGGTCGGGCTGAGAGGAACACGCTGATTGGCTCTGCAGGGGATTAGGTCATCGCTAGCAGGTTCGAGAGGCCCGGACGCCGGCGGGGCTGCAGAGGCTGCTGTGAGAGGGCGCTACGGGCTGCAGTCTGGCGAACCCGCTGAAGAGGCGGGGAGGCGGCGTCCGCGCTCGCTCGCTCGCTCCCTTCCCGCATCGCAGAGGGGTCTGCCGCTGCGCTTCCTGCTCGCTCGCCGCTCGGTGGCTCGCCGCGGGAGCATCTGCCTCACGGCCCCGGTTCCGGCTGCGTTCGGGAACCTCCCGCGGACTCCGCGCGCGCAGCGAGCCGGCGCC
Source organism: Nannospalax galili (assembly GCF_000622305.1). NCBI lineage: Eukaryota > Metazoa > Chordata > Mammalia > Rodentia > Spalacidae > Nannospalax > Nannospalax galili. The sequence goes on from NW_008340429.1 coordinate 2,709,538, forward strand.
ACACCTGTGGATCGCGCGGCCGTCGGGGGTGCGGGCCGAGGTCGGGCGGCGAGCGCGGTGCGGGCGCCCGAGCCCTGCGAGAGGTTTGTCCCCTCGCTGGGTGCCGCGGGCAGCATGGGGCTCCCGGCACTTGAGTTCAGCGACTGCTGCCTCGACAGCCCGCACTTCCGAGAGACGCTCAAGTCTCACGAAGCGGAGCTGGACAAGACCAACAAATTCATCAAGGAGCTGATCAAGGACGGGAAGTCGCTCATCAGCGCGCTCAAGAGTGAGTGTTCTGAGCTGGGAGGGACCGGGCCCGGGCGGGAGGGCTGAGTGCGGCGGCGCTCGGCGCGGGGTTGCCGGTGAGCTGCTGGCTTTGGTTCCCCGGGCACTGAGTGACGGGTGTGGATGCTGGTGCCCGGGCAGGAAGGATATGTAAAATGAACGAGTCAGCCACATCAGAAGAGGAAGGCGTCCCGCCCAGCCCCTGCCGTTCGAGGATGGCTGGGAGGTGTTGCATCGTGGCGGTACTCTGGGCTGGGTGGGTGTGTGCAACACACAGGTGTCCCGACGTGAGGCCAGAGCGCCCAGCCTGCCGGGACATCCGTCACCTCCCAGACTCGGTACCCTTAGGGAGCGAGTTGTGCACCACTGGGTGTCCAGCTGTTGGAATGGAGCGTGCCGAGGGGGCGGCTGCCTGTCCCCGGGAAAAGGCTGGTTGTGACTGCTCCGCGCCGGGCACGCAGCTCCAGCCTCCAGTGGTTGGGTATCTGCGATCCCAGGGAGACTTGACAGCCAAGTCATCCCTAGGCATAGATCAGTGCTGCGTACGTGCGCAGGTTTTGATTTTTGTGCTTAGCAGAAGGTGACAGGGGTGGGAGTAGAGAACCAGAGTGTTCCTTTACTTTATACTGTGGGCGAGGGTTTAAAAATAGAATGAACATATCCGTCTTTCTCCTTCCCCGCTCCTTTGCACCACTTTTTACCTCTCCAGTTATCCTTGAAAACCCAAAAGTCTGCGAAGGAATGTCGTTAGCTTGCTTACAAAGGAGTTTAAGCTCATCTTAAGTTTCTGTAAAGCCGTTATTGGTACAAGGTAGTGGGGTGTTGGATACAATTTGCATGTTGCTTAACTTTTGCAGGGGAAGCTCAGAAAGTTTCTCCTCGTGGCCACAATAGAGCACTCTAGGGATGAGCACCTTGCACAGCAAGAATGGCTTTTAGTGTCTTTGCATTTCACGCACTTACAAATAGTTCAGTCCATCTTTTCATTTGGAGACTCAGGAAGAACTTGAGGCAGATAGTGGAATTGTCTTTGCCTCTTTTCCTGTCTCTGATGGATTTCCTAATAGAGGATATCTTTCAGCTAAGAAAGGTTGCCTCAGCAGAGTAGGATCCTACTGTGAGAATGCTCCCCAGGCCTCTTCAGAGAAAGACTTAGAGAAGCTAAGTCCGGGAGATGTTATTTGGTAAGCCTGTTTATTGCTTTTAAAATTGAAGAGTGAGACAGTGACTGCCAGGGCAGCAAATACAGGTCTTTGCAGAGGTGGGGGTGAAATAAAGGAGAAGGACTGAAACAGGAGGAGGCTCTCCCAGGCAGAGTCTTAGCAGGAGGCTGTGGCTTACCTGAAGTGGTGCACAGATTCTTCTGTTAGGTACCAGGGTCTTCCTTGTATCAGGGAACAAGTGACCCCTAGTTTGGGGTAAGCTTGGGAACCACTTACAAGTTGTGTCTGGAAATTTTGGTTGACCCTCTTGCCTGCTTTCTTTCTTAGAAACAGGGTCACTCTGTGTAGCCCAGGCTTGCCTGGAGCCCATGATCTTCCTGCCTCATCTTCCTGAGAGTGCTGTTATTAAAGGCACTAGCCTCAGGCCAGCTTTAATTGGTCCTCTGCTTCACTCAGCAAACATATAGAGTGCCTGCTGTTTGCGAGTACTGCACTGGGCACTGAGGATGTAACAGACATTCGGCTGTACATGTGGCTACAGAGGCACAATCCTGGTGTGGCTTTACTTGTATGTTATCTCATGTGCCTGTATTGATTTTGCAAATGAGAATTTGGAGGCTTGGGAAAGCCCTAGTCCAGAATCATTGAGTGTTAGCTACTAGCCTGGAGTTTTCCTTCTAGTCTAAGGGGTGTGAGAGGGCAATCGACTTCTTACCAGTACAGAACTCTTGATCCTGCTCCATCTTTCTTGCCTAGAATAGAGCCCCTTGGACCAAACTCGCCAGAATTTGGACTTGCATTTTGTACCTCAGCATCAAATCTGAGGAGGGTATATGTGGGTGACTGGCAATTTGCTTCCCACTATTTTTGAGAAACCTGATTCTTTAGATAGAAAGAAACATTGCATTGATGGCATCCGGGGGTTAACCAGTCTAATGTAATGAATCAGCTCTGTATGTTAGAAGGAAGACTGATGGGGAGCTGAGTATTCTGGTCTCTGGTCTTCTGCTACTGCTAACTACTGCTTTAACAGAGAACGTGATTGATGTTACCTCTTTGTCCTAGTTTGTTCTTCATTGCTGTGACAAAATACTCTGACCAATACCAACTTGTGGAGGAAAGGGTTTATTTAGCTTACATCTCCCAGGTCATAGTTCATCAGGGAGCCCAAGGTAGGAACTCAGGGCAGGAACCTGGAAGCAGG
>NW_008340429.1:2712541-2737541 GCF_000622305.1 Nannospalax galili
CACAGTGGGCTGGGCCCTCCCACATCACTCAACAATCAAGAAGATGCCCCTCAGACATGGCCACAGGCCAGTCCAATAGAGGCGATTCCCCAATTGAGGCTCCCTCAACCCAGGTGTGTCAAGTTGACACTAAAGCTATCCAGCACACTCTTCAACCTCTTAAAACAAGGTGGGGCTGTCACTGTTTTCCCAGATTTTAGACATTGTGTTATGAGGTATCTGTTGCTTTGTGTACCACCATGTTAATTCCTGTGTATTAATTTTCTTTAATCAGATCATCTTCATCACTACTGTTAATGGAAAGTCAGTGGGTTTCTGGTATGGCTTAAAGATAACTATCCAGTTGTGTACAATTATACAGGTAACATTGATTTTATTTTATAGCCAATAGTTTGCAAATCTTTAGATTTCCTTTGTTTGTGAATCAGAGGTAATAAAACTGGTCCCCATGGATTGCTAAAGTTCAAATAGATCATTTTTATGTTGCTTTATGAATGGGGAAACAGAGGCGTCAAGAAGTCAGTAACCTGCCCAAGGGAACACAGACATTCAAGGTATTTAAATACAAATTTTCAAATCCCAAGGACATTACACTTAACCTTGAACTGTCACTGTCATCTAGGTTAGCCTAAACCAGAAGTTCTCTTGTGTTTGTCTTTTGAATCCCCTTGAGAGTATGACAAAACCATGGATTCCATGAAAATGAACCCCTTGAACTCTCTGGAGTCTAAACTGCTGGTCTGGACATAGAGTGTAAGCAATAAAATATGTTGGAACACACATTTTTAAAAAATCTTGCCTTTGGGGCTGGAGAGGTGGCTCAGCGGTCAAGAGCACTGACTGTTGTTGCAAAGGACCTGGGTTCAATTCCTAGCACCCATATGGTGGCTAACAACTTCAGGGATCCATCACCCTCTTCTGATCTCCTCAGGCACTGCATGATACAGGTACACTTATTTGCATGCAGGCAATACATACTCATACACTTAAAATAAATAAATATTGGCCAGGTGTGGTGGCACATGCTTTTAATCCCAGCACTTAAGAGGCAGAGACAGGCAGATCTCTGTGAGTGCAAGGCCAGCCTGGTCTGCATAGCAAGTTTCAGGCCAGCTGGGGCTACAGGGAGACCCTATCTCAAGAAGACTGAAAATAAAATCTTGCCTTTGAGAGAGTTTCCTTTTGATGTGGAGTTGAGCCTTGGCAATTGCCAGTCGTTGTTCATGGTGGTGATTTGTCATGGCTTTTTCTGAGGTGGACAGAATCGCAGAATTCTGTTAATAGTGTTTGTATCAAGTTGTGGTTATATGAAAAAAAAGTGCCACAAGTTCAAAAACAACAAACTAAGTAACCCTCCCAACAACCCTTCTGTTCCTATTATTTGCTAGGTGAGTTTTCCCTAATAGTGGGAAGGGTTGGCTGCCTTGTTTGCAGGACAAACTTGCAAAATGTAGTGGCCTTTGTGTGTGACTCTTCCTTGGACCCAACGGTAAACCAAATATGTTTTCTTCATAGAATGAAAAGTGGTTTGAGGGGTTTGGGCTTTTGGGAACCAAAATTCTTTCCATTTTGACATTTGATTTCTGGACTTGTTACTGGGGAATACCCCTCTAAATTTGACTTCTGTTTTCTGAAATAGACTACCCTTATTCTGACAGAACAAAGGGGCGGGGCAGAAATGTAGTTTTCAAGATATCAACTTCATTGAGATGTAATTCACTATCTTACAGCACACTAATTTAAAGCATCTAATTCAGTGCAACCACCATCACCATCAGTTGTAAAACATTTTTGTAAGCACCAAAATAACCTGTTCTCATTACTAGTCATCTGCATTTCCTTCCAACCTCTGCAGCCCTAGCCAACCACTAATGTGTTTTCTGCCTCTCTAAATTTGCCTAGTATAGATATAAGAAGTACAGCTGTAACCATTTTTTCTAGGTGGCAATAATCAACTTTAGGTACTGAGTTCATGAACTGAGTTTCAGATGGGGCAACACTGAGCCAGTAAGCTGTTCTCCTTCACTAGAAGCAGGTTAAGTAAAGGCGAGGGCCCAAAGATGGTCTTGTTTCCTAAGGCCTGCAAAGCCTGGATGTGCATTGGTGTTTTCAGTCCCCAGGAAGGGTCTGGATTCACCATAGTTCTTGGTATTTTGATGGATGAGGAGGGAATAACTAAGGCAAGACTAAGAACCCAGCCCCTCCAGTCAGGTTGGGTTGGTGTGTACTAGTGAATGAAACCATTCTTTGTGGTTGCTCCTGCTGAGTGATATTTTTTCTTACTAAATGAAACGAGTGGATTTATGTTTCTTTAGTGATCCCATACTTTACTGGACCTTTTGGGGGGTGATGTGCCTTTTTCATTGCATTCTCAAATGTTACTGATTCTCTGTCCTTTCTCTTGCATCACATTTACAAGGTAAATTTTACACAAACATGTAGCCTAATAATGCCAGTGTCCTTCATTTTATCGAGCCTTTATACCAACCGCTACATACTGTACTATTATTCCATGCTGTAAGATGAATACAGTTATCCCTCAGTTATCTGTGGGTATTGGTTCAAGGGATCTCCCTTGGATACCTAAATCCTTAGATGTTCATGTTCCTTCTATATAATGCCATAGTATTTACATGTAGCCTCACATATCCTTCTGAATACTTTGAGCATGTCTAGATTACTCTTAATACCTGACACAATGTGAATATTATGGATATAGTTATACTGTGCTGTTCATGGAGTAATTACAGAGGAAAAAGTTTGCACGTGTTAGGCACAGATGCAATTTTTTTCCCCCAATTATTTTCCATCTTGGTTGGTGGAAACCTAGGATACAGATCTGCAGATATGGAGGGCTAACTGTACTGTTTCTTCATTTGGGGGGTAACTTGTTGAAAGTCACACAGCTAGGAAATTGTGCAGCCAAGTCTTGAATTGGTGGTGGGCTTCAGGTGAGCCTCCCTTCTCTGGAGAACATTACCCTCAGTGTCTCCAACAAAAGTCCTGGACGTGAACATGCAGACCTTTCAGAGCTCTGTAGTCTAGAAAGGGGAACCATGTAGCAGGTGCTAGGGGAACTGAGATCATCCTAGTGCATGATCTTTGTCTTCCAGCCCTGGGTAGCTAAGGCTAGCTAGTATTTTGTATTGTACTCTGAGTTCTTCTTACCTCATAGGCTTAAAGAGCCTTGTGGCTTGAAGGACAGATTAGGAGGGTGGATGTTTTTATCTTGTCTTTGTAAAACATCACTTTCTTTTTGGAAAAAGCACTAAATGATTTCCAGTGATTTATTTTTAATTGGGTAATAGAACATTGAACAGGAAGGCCAAAAACCTGTTCCTGTTCTGAGTTATTAAAGTGAATTCCTGGTTTGTCCTCTTTGCTCATTAAAACAAAAATAAAATAATTATCAAGTGTTGTGTGCTTTAAAACCTGTCCTGCCTTTCCCCCTTCTTTAGTTTTTAATATGGGCTTTTTTTTTTTCTGCCACAGTGAGAATGAGCCATGTGTGTGTGTGTGTGTGTGTGTGTGTGTGTGTGTGTGTGTGGTTGTGCACATGTGTGCAGATATGTATGTACATGTGATGTGATGCCCTGTTCTTTCACACTCTGCCTTGTTTCCCTGAAGCAGGGTCTCTCACTAAACCTGGAGCTCATAATTTTGGCTAGGCTGACTGACCAGCAAATCTTTCCAATTCTCTGTATCCCAGAGCTCTGGGGTTCTAGGCTCAACTGTGGCCACACTGGTTTTTTACTCTGAACCATCTTCTTAATCCCAAGAATGAGCCCTTTTAAATGACATAAACACTCAAAAGATGTCTGAGGCCAGCTTGCTTTGCTTAGGAGTAATTATGTTACAAAAATCTTAACAGAACTATTAAGTGTGGAGCCAGGTAGCAAAAATTTTTCCCCAGTTCCTTTGGTTTGCTTTAGCATCTTCTGAAGAAAAGGGGGGGGGAGACTTTTCTGAATTATTTATAAATGGTAGTAATTTGCAATACTGACATTTGGAGTATTACATAAATGCAAACAACAAATACAAACAAGATTTTGTAGTTTTTGTATAACATTGACTTTAAAATCATCTCTCCATGTTTCTCCATTCTCAGTTACACTGGATGAATTGCATCTAGTCTTTAATGCTTAACCCACTGCATGTGGCCTAGATTCTTCTCCCCACTGCTAAATAGCAAATAGGCTTTATTTTTTAGAGTAGTTTTAGGTTTACAGAACAATTGAGTAGAATGTATAAAGTTACCATCATAGTTTGGAGTACCTAGCCCTTCTAGTGTCTCTCTATTTTTTAAAAACATCTTTTGCAATCTTGGTACAGCTACAATTAACCAAAATTGATTTTATTTTAGTTTATTGGTACTGTTGGGTGGACCTAGGCCTTGCAAGTAAGAGCACACACCCTTATCCCTGGCCCCTGTAGAATATTATTAATGGAAGTGCCCTGGTGGTGCATAGTTGATGGATTTGACAATGTGTAATGACATGTACTTACCATTATAATGCCATTATAGTTTCACTGCCCCCCAAACCTCTGTGTTCTATCATATTCTTCTCTCTCCTTGCTTTTACCTTTTTCTAGAATATTTGATCACTAGAATCAGTCTGTAGCCTTTTCAGGTGGGCTTTTTCGTTTAGCTGTGTGTACTTCCATATTTTTTCATGACTTGAAACTCATTTCTTCTCATTGCTGAATAATATCACATTGTCTAGATGTACAGAGTTTGTTTATTCACCTGTTGAACGCCATCGTGATTACGTTCAAGTTTGGACAATTATGTTTGCAGCTGATGTAACCCTTTTCACGCAGCTTTATGTGTGGACATTTCAGTTTATTTGGGTAAATCCCAAGAATGTGATTGTTGGATGAGCAAAGGGTTCGCAGGGTTAATTAGTCACCACTCTAGTTTTAGAGTTTTTCTGACATCCCAAATGGAAACTGTAGTGGTAAAATAATGACTCCTCATTCTCACCTCCCTGGACACTGATAACCTCTCCTCTACTGTTGTTGTTTATATGCCTATTCTAAGAATTTCATAGAATCATACAAAATTAATCATTTGTATGTGGTTTATTTTACTTAGCATAATGTCTTGAGGTTCATTTATGTTGTAGCATATACCAGAGTTTAATTTCTTTTTAATTGTCACAACCATCACTAAGAAACATCATTTTTTCCCAATGAAATCCTGAAAAGGATTTTTTCCCCGCCCCATTTCTTTTCTTTCCCCTCATAATGATCAGGAACACTTGCAGTTGATGTATCAATTTATCGAGTGTGTGTCTCCCAAGAACATTATGTTATGTTTGCATTTATTCATTGATTCCTTTCTGAGTAGCCATTTGTTTCAGGTCAGCATGCTTTAGGGGAGTAGTTTTTTTGAAGCTTCATTGATCATAATTTACTAGACATAGAAGTCATCTGTTTCAAGTTGTTTGCATTTATACAGCTATGGAACTATCACTGGAATCCAGCTGATGCACATTTTTGTCACCCAAAAGTGTCCTCATGTCTGCTTGCAGGTGCTTTCCATTCTCACTTCCAGCCTTACATAGCCTTTTATGTCCCCCTTTCCTGTCTCTAGTCTTGTATTTCTGACCATTTATGTCCCCCTTTCCTGTCTCTAGTCTTGTATTTCTGAAAATTGAAGCTAAGTAGAATCATAGCCCATGTGATCTTTTGGTTGATGTTGAGGTTCACCTGTGTTGTGGCACATTTTAGCAGTTTGTCCCTTTTTATTTATTGCTGAAGGGTATTCCATTCTATAAACCATGAGTTGGGTTTTAATTGTTTGCTTTTTTGAATAACGCTGTTATGAACATTTGCATACATGCCTTTGTGTGGGTATGTTTTCACTTCTAATTTCATTTCTTACCTAGGAGTAGAATTGCTGAGTTATATGGGAAACATGTTAAATTTTAATTTAAACAGGTTTAAAGGAACTTATGCTTAACTTTTAAAAACCATGTCAAGCTGTTTTCCACAGCAGAAGTACCAACTGCACTGTGTGAAGCTCATGTACTTTCTCTCACTCTTTGATAGTAACAAACTACTGGATTAATGTGGTATCTCATTTGGTTTTAATTTGGATTTTCCTGATGACTAATGATGCGGAGCATCTCTTCATACATTTATTGGCCATTGGTGCAACTTTTGTGCTGAAGTGTGTATTCACATATATATTTTCCTCTGCTTTGCCCCATCAAACTTTTGATGAGGAAGTGAGGAAGTGAACAGTACTTAGTGTAGCTTGCCAGTTTTGCCTTCTTCTGGAGACTCATTGTTTCCATTTGCTATAGCCTTGTTTGCTATGTATTTGGAGATAGGTTCTTAGGGGGAAGAGGTGTCTATTGTAGTTAGGCCAGTCAGCATATCTCAGAGCAGATTTCACAGGCAGGCATTCTAGCCTTAAGTCACTGCCCCCCCCCCCCCTGACAAAGCTAGAAGGCTCTGAGCTACTGGAGAAAGCAACTTCTGTAAGGGACTGTGTTATCCTGTCAAGGCCATCGCATTTCTAAAAATTAGTCAAGGAAAGGATCCCATTATGAAGCTTAAAAATGTGATTATTTTAGATTTATAATAATGATTGGCCTTGTTTTGAATTTTTAAAATTATAACTCAGTATGTTTCAACTGATACTTTTTTTTTTTTGCCTGTAAAGAAAACTTTCATGCAGCAAACGGAAAGCTCTCGTTCTGCTCTCTCCATGTCTTTCAAAGCCCTTGGACTATAGTTAGGGCTTTGTGGGTGAAGTAACAGGTGCAGGAGTCATGGGGAAGAGTGCATGGGGTATTTATGGACCAGTGAGGTCAGTTGTAGTTGGAGCATAGTGGTGGGAGATGAATGAGGGAGTCCAGGGGATAGGTCATTGAGCTCTTGAGTGCTCCAAAGGACTTTGGGTCTCATTTTCATTATGATGGACAGCCATGGGAGGTTGTTACACAATCCTATTTGCATTTAAAAAGATTATATAGATGAGGTGAGATGGTGCATGCCTGTCATCCAAGTACTTAGGAGGTAGAGGGAGGAGGATTAGAAGTTTAGAGTCATCCTTGGCTAAATAGTCAGTTAAAGGCCAGCCTGGGTTACATGAGTCTCCGTCTCATAAAACTAAAAGTGGGGTCGTGTGGACAGCTAGATGGAGAACAGATAGAGTGGAACAAGATGGAACAAGGAGCCAATTAGGAGGTTGTTGGGATAGAAATAAGAGCCATGGACCTTAGGTCACTTGTTGACATCAGAGGCTGAGTGTTTTAGAAGTAGAACTATTTATGTGTATATTCTTGTTTTTTGTCTTTTTGAGACAGGGTCCCACTATGTCACCCTGGCTGGCCTGGAACTCACTGTGTAGACAAGGCTGACCTTGAATTCACTGTGATCTGCCTGCCTCTGCTTTCTGAGTACTGGGATTAAAGGGGCGTGCCATCATGCCCAGCTGATACAATTTACTACTTAATTCAATGTGGACTATGAGAAAAAAGAGAAATCAAGAATGATTTAGATGTCTTTAGCTTGAGCTATTATGTAAATGATGCTGTTTTCTGAAATAAAGATTTGAGGACGATTAGGTTTGGGAAGAAAATTAACTGTATGAATGGATGACCTAGTTCAAAGGCAGATTAAAATGACCCTGACACACATAATTCATGAGCATATTCTCATACTAGAGAAGCTTAGGGTTTCACACATACTAGGCAGTTAGACTCACAGCCCCACATTCCCTTTCCAGTTTGGTATGCTCTTTTACTTATCCATTTTCTGTGCATTTTTCATAAGTGAGATTATACTACCTAAATGTTTCTTTGTCTTACTTTTCCAGTGAATCCTCTATTTTAGTTCTTCTATGCCAGTACATGTTCGTACTGCATTGTTTTTGATCAGTTCAGAGGTTTTACTATGTGGATAGGTATCTAGGCTTCTGATGGAGGATATTGGATTCTCTTTTTCAGTTAAGAAAGTGTTGCAAAGATCATCCTCACATCTGCCTTTTGCCTGTGGCTCCTGACATTTCAGATTCCTCTGAGTGGATCTGTTGCTGACTCCAGCTTCTAAACACTATTCGACATCGTTGTTTAGGTCCTTTACCTCCCTATAGCTAGTGGGTTTGGTGTTCATGAATGTGTGTTAGATTATGTTTCTGAAGCTTAACTTTTACTTAAATTGGAAGCATCTTGAATGGGCCCCCTTTTGAGGCACTGATACTAATTCTGAAAGAACCACAGGGTAGGACGAAAACTGCTCTGTGTGTGTGTGTGTGTGTGTGTGTGTGTGAGAGAGAGAGAGAGAGAGAGAGAGAGAGAGACAGAGACAGAGACAGAGATGGAGAGACAGAGACAGAGATGGAGAGACAGAAATGCAGAAATGGGGGTCAGACATCCTTAATAGCCTTGGGCCTGATACCCTTTCTGAGCTGCAGATTCTTACAGGTAAAATGGGAGATGAACAGGGCTTAAACCATATGGAACAGAGTATTCCAAACTCAAATTGTAGACCCTAGCAGGAGAGCATGTTTGTTAGGATGTGAACAACAGCATTAGTAGCTAGTAGAATTTTTACAGAGTAGAGTCACTGGGGCTTACACATTTTTTTGGAAACCCAGAGTGGAGGAAGAGAGGAAATAGGAAAACAGCTTGGCAGTGGGGATCAGAAACGGTCACAGCATGTTTATGTCTGGCTCATTTCACCTTGCTTGGGAGGCACAGAATGCTGTAGAGGGTGAGCTTGGAGCTGAGCAGTTTCCTACTATATTTAGAAAGAGGAGATTCCTGGGGTTGGGTAGGGTGTGTGTGTGTGTGTGTGTGTGTGTGTGTGTGTGTGTGTGTATGTATATGTGTGTGTGCTTTCTTTGCCAGATGGACAAAGGTTTGGGGCTTGAGAATTCTAGATCAAACCCCGTTAATCATCTAGCTTCTCTGGACCAAGTCAGTAGCTGTACTTTGGCTCCTGCTGTTGCCACAAAGGAAAAGCCAAAATAAACTATTTTTTATGGTGTGTAAAGGTACTGCAGGTAGGTTTCAAAGCTTATTTGATCTTGCTGTCAGATTGACTTTTAAGCTTACTCCATGCTCATTGGAACACTTTGAAAATATGAACTGGCTTCTTTTGTGTGACTTTAGAGAGATTTTCAGACATGTTGAATTGAACTTTGGCTCTTTTTGTGCCAAGGACACCGTGGAGCAGATAGGACCTAAACTGTAACAAAGCTCTGACTGTGTATCTCATTATTGCACTTGTAGGTCAGGTATGGACAAAGAGTTGAGAAATAAAATTAAAGTGACATATTGACTTCAGTTCATAGCTGTTTCTTTGTCAGAGCAGATCTAAATAGTTAATACTTATAAGTGGTACATAGATCAAGAGACAAAAAGAAATGTGAATATTCTTCCAGCTCCTGTCTGTTGATCCCCAGTTCTACTGAGGACATTTTACCAATGTCTTGGATATATCTATATCTATATAATATATATAATATAAAAATATATAATATCTATATGAATGTACCAGCAAATATATGTGTATTTATTCATAAAAATATAGACATATATGCATTTATAATGATACATATATACCCTTCTGCACCCTACTTTAATGTATTTTATTTGTTCTACACTTGTATATATATTCCATCTTATGCATGAAACACAGGTTGTTTCACCATTCCCCATAGCCACACACTTAGGCTATTTCCAACCATTATCCTTATGTGCAATATTGACTTCAGGGCTAGGGCTATAGCTAAGTTGGTAGAGTGCTTGCCTAGCATGCATAAAGCCCTGACTTTGATCCCTAGTTACCCACAAAACTGGGTGTCATGGCATATGTCTGCGATTCTAGCACTTGGTAGGTACAAGTAGGAGGATTAGAAGTTCAAAACCACCCTCAGCTACATAGTGAATTCCAGGCCAGCCCCTGGGCTACATGAGACTGTCTTAAAGTGTGTGTGTGTGTGCGTGTGTGCGTGTGTGTGTGTGTGTGTGTGTGTGTGTGTGTGTGAGGGATATGCTTCTAGGTACATCCTGACACTTTTAGCATGGGACACAGAAATGAACAGATTGTAGGGTCAATTCCTAGGAATATAACTGCTCAACTAAAAGATACTATATATTTTTCATTATGATAGGTATTTTATATGAGTATTTCTAAGACATTCCAAGTGAGCCGAATTTTCTGAATCATGATTTTAGTGTTGGAAGAAAGCATACTTACTGTTTATAGTTTATTGAAGTGTAGCCTCTGTAATATAAAACAATACTTAAACATTTCTCCATTTCCTTCTCTATAACTTGTATGTGGTGTTTGTTTTAGGATTAAAAGCTGTAGTGAAAATCATTCCCTAAAATGTGACATAGCCACATCTTGGAGTCACCCAAATGTGAGGCCTAGTCTGCTCTAGTGTGGTGCTGTTGAGTTTTCATCTGGTGCAGGGTGTGCTTTATTCAGGAGGGTTGGCAGGTACCAAATCTTCTGCCTTTGGTGATTGGAGGTGGTGACTTTGGGCTAGTGGGCCTCCCTTATCTGTGGGAGGAAGTTTGCCTGTGGGCACTGGAATTCCTGGGGATGGGTGTGGGAGGGCGATGTTTTGTCTGGCCTCTCTCTATGGCTGTTTCTCCTGCAGAGCTTAGCATGTCTCTGATGGAGAGCAGGACCATGCCATAGGTCGTCTGTGGTCTGTGTTTAGGTACTTATGGTAGCTCCTTTTGGTGTAGTAGAATAGTTTGGTGGAGATTCTGGGGTAGAACAGGCATGTCTCCATCTCCTGGGTACTTAGCATCTTGAAAGGAGGCAGGGGAATTACAAGCAACATACAGTGGGGGTAGGGGTGGGGGTGGGGGTGAATGCTGGCAGTTGGAAGGGTATTGGGGGAGGGAGCAGAGACCTTTGGGAAAGGGCCAGTGAAGGTTTATTAAAACCAAGGAGACCTTGGTTCTTATCTGTCATTTTTAGGTCACTTCTACTAATTTTGCCTCACAGTCACCATTCTTCATTAACCTTGAGAAGCTCTGTTCATTCAAAATTGCGGTTATTTTAAAAGAGAAGTTCATAGCATGGAGAAATCACAGGTTTAATGGGTTTACTAATTTTTTGTTCTAAAAACAATCATTGAATCATAATCATTAAATTAAAAAGTACTTTTCATATTACTGAAAATAACCTCATATTTCACCAGTGATATGAGATGTACTTTATGCTATAAGTATTGGAGAGAATGGATACCTATTTCACATGGTGCCTGGGAAGAAAGGTGGGGGAGGGATGGGTCACTTCACAGGTGATGGTAATGGTGTCCCTGGGCAGCTATTTCTGTGCCAAGGTGTACACAGAGAGTGCAGGGAGTACACTTTCCTGAAAGCCTGCTTTACTTTGTGGAATCATTATTTGAGTACTCAAGCAGTTGTGGAGTAGAACACAGGGTTCCATGGCATTTTTTCAGAGGAAATGTGCTGGTGTAAATGAAGAGGATAATGCATAGTCAACTGTATTTAGTGACTGAGAAGAGACAGGACATTGGAGAGGGAGGAGTTAGGGTGTCTCCAGAGTATCTGTTAAGTCCTGAGAGCTGATAAAACTATATACTAGCAGAGACTTGTGGTGTGTGATGGGTACACAGAGTTAAATGACGTTTGTTTCTCTAGAATTGTTATGGTGGGACATGCTGGTGACGATACAAACAGGGTTGTCCCATGTGGGTGGAGATACTAGCAGCATTGTCTGAAGTACTGGTCTGGATCTCTGGAGGGACATGTGGGCTTCGATTGCAGTTTTGGGTCTTCCCATGTGGTATGTGAGGCCCTGGAGTGAATGTATGCATAAGGAAGAGACCTAGGCAATGGTTGTCAGCTCTGACTGCCCATTGGAGCCTGGAGTGCATCCCCAGAGATTCACCTCCAGAGATGTTGATGTAATTTGTTTTGGTTGAAGCCTGGGTTTGTGGAATTTAAGAAATTCCTAGATGATCTTAATGGGTGGCAGAGACCTTGAGAGGAGGAGTAGAGGCTGAAACTATGGGCCATATCAGCATAGAGGAGGCTGGGAAAGAGCTCAAGATGATGACTAGGGGTTTTGTTCTGGACGTTTTGGAGGAGAAATATGCCCAGAGGCCTTTGGAATTGACCATTGGAGGAGGAACTGAAGCAAGCAGCCTAAGTGCAAGGGTGGGTAATAGTGTCTAGGTAATAATATTACTGCCAGGAATAGATGAGACTTGTAGATGTTGTGCTTAGTAGTATAAGCATATGGTAAGTGGCATGTAAATGGAAACTGCTTTTCCCCCCATTACAAGATTGACCTTGCTACAAACTTAATGGTTATACCAATTCAGCTTGACATGACTGCAGCCATCTTGAGTTATACTTGCCATCATTTCCACAGAGCAAGTCTTGATGCTTTTTCTTGCATAAGTTCTTAAAAGTGAGCTTGTTGTAAGATTTTTCTCAAACTGCAAATTCCCAGCCAATAGCATACTCTCCTGTCTTCCTAGTGATTTGCATGAAGGAGGGTCCTCAGACCACACAGGAAGTCAGAATAGGTTCTGTATAAATAGCCAGAAGAGATTCTGCATAAACCTTGTCCTCAAGCCATATGCCCCCTTAACATGCCCTGCTGAGTTGCCCAGCCTCACCTGGGGACAGCTCAGGTGTCTAGAAGGTGTCTACATTAATGCAGGATGATGGAGTGTTTTGAAAGTGTGAATGGTCCAGCAACCTCATGACATCTCAACTGGTGTGGCTTCATGTCTGGGATCCATTTGTTCATGAGGTCTGTCTGTGAGCCTGCGGCAACACTCTGTAGCATTGGGGGAGGGGGTGGGGAGTGTCTGAAAGGAAACTTTATGTTCCTGGGCAATCATAGGGCAGGCAGTTTTCCCACAGTGAGTCCTGGGTGCTTTTGTCAGGATTAAAGACCAATGGGGTCAGACCCTGTAATTATATTGCACATTTTTTTTCTTTGAAAACATCCAGGAAGCATAATGAGCTGGCCAAGCTGCTGCAGAGGCAGGGTGTCTGGGTGATGACTCTGAGGGTGAGGTGTCCCTAAACCAGGAAGAGCTGATCCGCCCCTCCTACCACTGTGGTACCCTCAAGCCGCTCATTTCTGGCCAACACTCCTTCCTCCTTGGGTGCTTATCTCTGTTCTGATCTCTGCTGGTTCTCAGCCTTCTCTGGAGAACTGGGTGACAAGGAGACAGCTGATGCTGCTGGGATCCCAGGGCGTCCTTGTGAAGAGATCAGTGTTGCTTTTGCTCTGCTCTTTGCTTAGGAAGTTCCTGGTGCTTCTCTTCCAAATATGGGCTTCCTGCTTTGGTGTCTGAGTCTTCACAAAGATACCCAACACAAACCCTACCCTGGGCAAGCTTATCCAGCAGTTCATCAGTAGCATAGCTCTTGCTGCAGACAATATGGCTTTGTGGGAGCTGGAAGCCAGTCAGGCACTGGGGATGCTCCCTCGGCATCTGTAGGCCTTAGCTCCCAGCTGCATGCCAGCCAGGCTGTGAGGCTGTCTCCCATCCTCTGACCAAAGCTGCTTAAGAACAGTGTGCAAGGTCAGCAAGTTACCATGTGGCTAGTCTAGTTAGAGAAGCAAGGCAATTCTCTTTGGAAAGAAATTCTATTTCCTTTTTATGGACCCAGCGTGCTTGTAATAATTTCCCCAGCAGGGACGCTCTGCTCAATTGCATAGGAAATTGGAGTGGAACTGATAGCTTTTGGCCTTGGTGTCTTTTGGGAGATGACTTTGGCTTGTTTTCCCACTCCCCCACCTTTTTTGGGCAGCATAATTTCATAGCATCACAGCACTGTAGGGCTTGGTGTTTTGTGCTTGAAACAGTGCTGAATTTTTGTGTGAAAACGACCAACAGCTAGAGTACGTAAAGGCTGGTTATTGGTACAAATCTGGTTTCTGAATGTTGGGGTCTCTTTCATACCCCAAACTTGAGTTTTTCTTTGAGAAAAAAAGTTCATGTTTTTTGATGGTTGTCTCACATGAGAAGCTCTTCAAATGTCAGCCTAGAGAAGGATGATGATTCATCTTTCTTTGCCTTTTCAGTCAGACTGATTTGAGCTTCTGGTGTGTGGGGCAGTGTGGGGGCAGCAGTGGTGGGCAGAGACCTTGGAGGAGGTTTTTAGAGTTGAAAAAATGGCTTTATGGAGCTCTAATTCACATATCAGACGATTTGCTCATTTATAGCAATTACTTGGAGAACATTTTTGTTATCACCAAAGAAGCTCTACATTCTAAGCTATTACTTTTCATCTTTCCCATTCCCCAGCTCTAGGCAATTTCTTCCTTGGGATTTTAGCTCAGGACTCCCAAGAGTGGTACCTCTTGTAGCAGCTGGGAATGCTGTGATGTCATTGCCTGGGTACAGGAACTGGACACTGACTTAGCTTTTTGCCCTTGGACATAATTTGCTGATCCGGCAAATCTCACTCACATTCTACCCCAAGAGCGCCTGGGGGCCTCTGGGTAGCCTTTCTTTTGTTCTGTTTCTGCCTGCGTGATGAGCTTGCTTTGCTGAGTAACTTCCTGGCTGAGAGTGGGAAGGAAGAGCTCAACATCTAGGAGGTAGATGCTGGAGCACAAGAAAAGGAACTATTTTTATTTTAATTTTTGATTACTTAAACCCAGGGATTCATAAATGCTAGCTAGACAAATGAACTGTATCCCCAGCCTGAGGAATTTGTCTTTACAGCAGATACAGTTTCCAGTTATATTCTGATCTGGATAGTTGTATTTGGGGAGTGTCAGCTTTAATATTCTGGGAACTATTGAAAAAAAAAAAGCAAGTGGCTACGTTTTAGAAGCAAGAATGGTCCAGAGGATGTGTAAGTTAACATGGAAGTCCGCTTTTTCCACTGAAGGCTTTTTACTGGTCTAGGAAATTCCAGCCCAAGTGTAGAGAACGTTTGCTGACATCTGTGTTTGCTCTGGCTCTCTGCTGCCTTTTTCTTTCCTTTCTTGCCACCTTTCTTTCACTGTGACTGCCCTTTTCCCACCCACAGCTTGTCTTGCTAAAAGGCCAAAGATGTGACCCCTTGATATCTTGATAATGATGAAAACAAAGCCCCATATAAATGGGAAAGACCTAAACAGATTCTGGAGTAATAACCATTGTGGACTTTAGAAGTCCACCATTGCTGCCAGAAGTCTGGCAGCAGCTGTGAGTAGTCATGTCTTGGTAAACAACACTGTCTATGGCTCCTTTCCTGTTCAAGTTCCTGTGTTATGTTCGAGAGGTGAATGGACCTCAGAACCAGGGTGGGTACACAGTGTCCTGCTCCTTGCTCCCTGGTTGGCTGCTATGACTGGAGCATTTAGGTTCTTATTTTTGCTTAGTAGGACCTAATACAAGACTCAAGTTTCCCTTTTCTTTTTCATTGGTCTGGGGCAGTGCTGTTAAAATTGTCTTAAATCAAGTAGGTCAGTACTTTATATTTCAAGAAATAAAAATGGGGACATGGAATGAGAGCGTTATTTGGGTTAGTTGAACAGCTCTAGGTTTAATTGTATATTTGTAATGCCACCTAGGGACCTAGAAACCTATTTGGGACAAGTCAGGAGATTGGGTGTGAGATGTGAGTCTTGGGAGGTACTTGATTTAGAGCTTCCAGGAGTACCACACTTTGGCCATGTGTAACTGAGTCCTGGATGAGATGAAAGGCTGATATTTCTTTCTCTGGAGCTGTCAACTCCACAGTTCATAGAGCCATCAAGAGCCAAATAGCAGGCTGTACCTTCTGCTCTCTTACATTGCTTACGTTGCTCTGTCTTTCATATCACATAGGTTGGTCCTTAAAAAAAATCACAGTCCAAGGACTTATATTTTCTTCTAATTATACAAGTGATACACGTTCATTAGAGAAAATTTAGAAATTACAAATGAATAAAAGAAAATGAAAATCAAGTCAATAGTGCTGATAAGAGATAGTCATTTTGATTTTATAACCTTTCTATTCAATAGCTCACGATCATCTTTCTGTTTCATTGATTCTTAGTGGCCACCTAATATTCCAGGTCTGCGTTGTCAAGACTTGTTGGACACATGCCTGCCTTTTGCACAGTTAGGTCTTGTGACTCTTCTCTTTCATGATAATTAACCAATCCATAGTGCATGCCCTTATAAATGGGCCATCACATCTCCTTCAGATAAATGTACTTATCTTTCTTTTCATGCTTAAGATCTATCTCCCATCTCCTGCCTGTTCCTCTCACCCCTCAGCATTTTGTTTCTTGTTAAGCAGGATTTTGAAAGCAAAGAGATGTTTTCAGAGAGACTCATAGGGTAAAAGCATGATGTTAAACTGACTTGAACCTTGAAAATAGTAATGGAATACTTAACACCATTTAAATGCTTGCTGTGTGTCAGATGTTTCAGTTAGGTGTTTTAGAAACTTTAAAAAAAATTTCAGTGCCAGGATCAAACCCAGAACCTTGCACATAAATGCTCTATCACTGAGCCATACTCAGCCCAAACTTTATTTCACTGAATCTTCATGATGGTGTTACGAGATATGTCCTGTTATAGCTCCATTTATGGGCTAGAAAACTGCTAGTAGGGAGAGCTTAAATAATTACCACAACTAAAAAGTGTTGGAATCAGGATTTGAGCATAGTCTAATGCTAGCCCTTTTGTTCTTGACTAGTCTTCTACTGCTGACTGCCCAGCTCCTTAAATCTTCTGTTTCCTTCTTTAAAAATTTTTTTTTGGATTTATTTATTTTTATTTTATGTGTAAGAGCTTTGCTTGCATGTATGTAAGTGCACTTGTGTTGTATAATGCCTGTACAGGCCAGAAGAGGGTGTCAGATCCCCTGGAACTGGAGTTATAGATGGTTGTTAGTCACCATGTATATGCTGGGAACTGAACTCAGCAGCTAGTGCTCTTAACCACTGAGCCATCTGTCCAGTACTCCCCCCCTTTTTTTATGAGACAGGGTCTCTGTATCCCCATTTGGTGTAGAACTTGCTATGTAGACCAGACTGGCCTCCATTTCACAGAGATCTGCTTGCCTTTGCCTCCTGAGTGCTGGGAGTAAAGGCATGGGCCACCATGCTCAGCCCATTTCCTCCTTTAAAAAGTGGGGACAGTAATATTTACTTGAGAGCATTTTAAGGGTTAACAGGAGGCAGTTTATATACAAAGGACCTGGCATAAAATCAAGGCAGCTATTGCTACTCTAATGACTAATTACTTTTTCCTTTTGTAAGATGGTAATAATGTAGAACTTTCAAATACTGTCCTTGTGCTGCCCTTATGTCCTGATCTTTGGCCTACTCATTGGATATAAAACCTTATATGAGGAATTATCTCTGGAACTTAGACTAGACCTCATGTAGAACAATATCATACTGAACTTAAACCTAGATGTCTCTGTTTTAAACACATCTGGTTGCTGAGTGTGGTGACACATGCTTTTAATCCCCGCTCTGGGGAAGCAGAGACAGGCAGATCTCTGTGAATTCGAGGCCAGCCTGGTCTACATAGTGAGTTCCAGGCCAGCTGGGGCTACAGGGAGACCCTGTCCTAAAAAGGCAAAAGCAGTAAAACAGAACCACCCCCCCCCCAAAAAAAAACCCATACATATCTGGCCACAAGATTCCATAATATCCTCAAGAAGGTTGAGGTGCTGGCTTCCTCAGAAATCATAGAATCCACATAGCACATGAGAGCTCTGCATTGCCACTTATCCTTGTCTCCAGGCCAGTGGTGGACACCATCAGCTGGGAACTGACCCAATTTAGCAGTTACTCCCTGGGTTCAGCATAGATGCCTGCTGTGGTACTTAATGAAAGGGCGTCCTGCATATAACTGTGGGTATGGGTAGAGGGTAATGATCCCCATCTTCTGGTTGTGAATTATGCCATTTCCACCTCTACTTGTCTTATTGCTCCCTCAGCTCATAATCATAGCATTCACTCCTGCCTTTAGCAGTCTTACAACCTTCAGCAAACTGAGGAAAACAACAGCACAGGTATTGTGAAACTTACCCACCTGGGTTATTATGGGATTAAGGACAAGTGAGCTTCTCTTTACTTATATCTGTTTATTTTCTGAAGTCATTTTAGTTTTTATAACCATGTGGGTAGGTGATTCCTCTTGAAAAGTGTCCAGAATTGGGGACTGTATGTGTGTGACTGGGGGACAGTTCTGAAAATGACAGAGTTCTAGTTCATGGAGCTTCTGTGTGGTGGGTAAACATATTGAGGCAGTAAATAAAACACTTTCAGGTAGTGAGAAATAAGTGGAAATCAAATCAGATGGAAAGTGATAGAAGAGAGGGTGGAGGCCACTTCAGACATATCATCAGAGAATACTTCTCTGAGGAATGACCTTATATTTTGGGCTTGCACTTGGAGATGACTGTTGTTGATATGCCATGCCAGTTGTTGGAAGTGGAAATCCCTCTCTGAAAGAAGAACTCTTCAGGATCATACTTTTTCCCTTGGTATTTCTTTCTTGTTCACAGGTATGGCTATTAATATTAGGATTTGTGTGTGTGTGTGTGTGTGTGTGTGTGTGTGCACGTGTGTGTGTGTTGGGGGAGGGTATGCATGTGTGGTGTGTGTCCATTTGTGTATGTGTATGCCCAGGGGCTTGTACACATGAGCATGTGTGTGGAGGCCTGAGGTTGATGTTAAGTGTCTTCCTTTTTTGTTGTCTACCTTACATACTGAGTCAGAGTCTCACTGAACCCAGAGTGTATTTGAAGAAACTGTCTTGTCCTGTGTGCTGGAATTACAGCAGCTGCCATGCCTGCCTGGTTTGTACATGGGTTCTGAACATCTGAACTCTGGTCTAGCAAACCCTTTTCTCCTTAACTCTCATATTGGTATCTTAACTAGCAAGAACCTTGGTAAGATAGTGGTACGTGATCTTGGTAAGATAGAATCTATTTCTCACACTTTGAATATAAAAAACATAAACCTCATTAAATCTTTTCAGAATTTCCCATGCCATTCACGATTTACTTTTGTACTCCTTACCATGTTTATGGGGCCTTGTATAACTAGGCTTCTGCCTGCCTTACCTCTGGCTCTCCTTCTCTTCACTGTGTCTAAGCGTCTCTGGTCTTGCTTCCTCTACTGCACTTTCTAGCCATAGGGCCTTCCCATTGCTGTTTTGAAATGCTTTGCTACAGAGCTCCTGTGTCTGGCTTCTTATCCTGAGTCTTAGCGAAAGGTCTTTTCAAAGGACCCTCCTCTGACTACTTGATCTGAAGTCTTATAGCTGCCCCCTTCTTACCTCCTCTGTCTCCTGGTCCTCTTATATGTTGTGTGTGAAATGTGCCTTCAAAGATCACTTCTCAACCACTAAACTGAGTTTTAGGAGCAGTTTTCAGTATTGATGGCCCATATATCCTCTGGTGCTCTATATTTCAGTTTGCTTTAATGACTACCTTTAGTAGATCAGGTGTGGCTTCTCTGATGGCCCTGTACCCCTTTCCTGATTTGGGGATAGTGTGTGACACTTCCAGGGAACCAACAACAGACTATACCAGAATCTAACTTGGTTAGTTTATAGGGGTTTACTTACAGGAGTATAGGTGAGGGGTTACAGGAGCAAAGATGACTTGAAGGCAGAGAATCACTGAAAGCCCACTCCAGCATGGGTGACAGTGTTTAAAACCTGGAGCCTGGGAGCTCTCTGCTGGACTTGCATGCAGATGAACAGGTTGGAGTCTCTGCTTAGCTGTCCCTTACTGCTTGTGTAACTTTGGGGAGGGAGAGGCCTTGCATATCTGGTAAGTTTTGGGGACTTCTGAGATTTTTAAGTTGTTTCAAGTCTTAAGGAGTCTCCCTTTAGAATTTTCTGTGTCTTTATGACCTTCCCTCTAGGATGGAATGTTTGTTTCAGTTAGGAGGAAATTGCCACATAGCAGGTAGCCCGGGTGATGATGAGGTGCTCTCTTTTAGATGTCTGTCTCTCAATTTTGATCAGGTAGTGGAAAGAGAAAGGAAATCTCAAGTTTCTAAATCTGTGCCAGAAGTAGTACCATGTAGGAGACCCAGGTCTGCTTAGTTGGGGCAGATAAATTTCTGTGAGTAGATTCTTTTTATAATCTTCACATCTAGAAGAAATGGACTCACAGCTGACTGTTAAATTGTCAAGGATGTTTGCTCATGTATATGAAATTGCCTTAAAAAGAGAGATTTTTGAATATTAGAGTACATATTCCCCCATCCCATTTTATAGTAGCACAAATGATAAGGCACACTTTATAATATTTATATGAGTCACTTTTCATTGGTCATTTAAAATATTTCTTCCATTTTGTTTCTCTGCAGGCCTCTTGCTGACCTTTCTGAACAGGAATCGTATCTCTTGTTCTTCTAGTAGATACCCTGAAGATTGGGTTTTTGTACAATTTTCTTTGAGGCTTTTTACATTTGGAGAGTTCCTTGTACTAAAATGGTTTGTACCAGGGGTTGAACAAACACAAGACTGTGCTTTTCACACAGTCTCTTAATTTTTAGGAATTGAATCTTGCTAAGCAGAACTCAGGTTTAGGAGTCAGTCAGCTTCTGTCTCGTCTGTCCCCCCCTGGCCCTGTGTCTCTCAGCTCTGTGTTTGTGGAACATCAACTATTTAAGGGTACAAAGGGAGAAAGAATGACAGCATCACTTCTTTCTATCTGCAAAACATAGTACCATTTGGTGACATTTCAGCACTTGAGACTTACTGACCTACATAGTGTGCAGAGATCTATTACCACAGTACTTCAGAAATGTGTTGCCATATACCTCTGTCCCCATTGACTTCTCAGCTGTTGGAAATTAGGTCCTGATTTAGAGCAGTATTGAGGCTGTGCACTAGGCTGTGGCTTGAGCAGCATTAGAGTCAAGAAATCCTGGACCTGAAACACAAGCTGTTTTCCTTATATGTACTTTGCCTTATCTTTTGCTGATTTCTAGTATCTTAGTAAAGAAGAGAGTTAAAACTCTTTCCCCAGTTTTCTTGTCAAACTGTTTTTCAAAGCCTTTGTCATTTGACTGGGACCATCTGTAGCTGATGCTCATTGGAGGCTAAAGGTTATAGGAACTTTGGATAGTGTGGAAGAAAAAGGAACCTGTGGAAAATCCCAAGCCATCAGATGCTCTATCTGCTGCATGTTTCCTGCTTTGTAGAACAGAGTAGACCCACCTCTGTCCTCAAGCAGTGGCATTACAAACTTGACATGTTGTATGACTGTAGTCTAACATTCAGTCACTTCTTGTCCTTTGGAATGGCCAGGTGCAGGCTGGTTGCTATGCAACCCTGGACATGACATAAGCAGGAGAATTCCCCCACTCCTTGTTCTGAGCCCTTTGGTTTTTGCCTGTTTTCTCTTCTCCTAGAAGTTTGAAGGGTAACAGGGGTGGGCATTGATAAAGGACACTGATTTGAAGTGCTGGCTACTGATCACCCCTCTAATCAGATAATGTGGTGTTAAATAAGAAGGGCCTGGCATCTCAGAGCTCCATACTCCTGGAACTGATGGAAGGAAGAGTGGTGAATTCCTTTTGGTCTCAATGGGATGTGGAATATTAGTGACTGTGGAGCAGTTACCAACATCTTCTCAGTCAGTTTCAGTAAGGCACATTTGTAGATGTGGTACTTCCCATTCTTGCTGTAACACCCACAATGCTTAACAATGTGAAGGACAAAAGAACCAAGTGAGATGGCTCAGCAATTAAGAGCACTGGCTGCTTCTGCAGAGAACCCAGATTCAATTTCCAGCTCCTACATGTCAGCTAAAAACTGTCTGTAACTCCAGTTCCAGGGGGTCTGATGCCCTCTTCTGACCTCCGTAGGCATTGCATGACATGGATGTGCTTACACACATGCAGGCAATACACTCATACGCATAAAATTAATATAATAAAAAATTATTTAAAAAGGGATTTGCTAGAAAGCCCAGGGCTGTTCCAACTTTATATTTAACAGGGTCCCATACCTCCAAATGAAGCCTTCAGGCCTGGTTTCTCTTTGTTACTCACTCTGAGTTCTTCTCATGGTCTCTTCCCTCATGTTGGCAAGGTGACTTATGGCCATAAAGTTCAGACTGAAGCCCTCAACTCTTTCTTCTTTTGAGATGGGGTCTTCCTGTAGCTCCAGCTGGCCTGGAACTCTATGTAGACCAGGCTGGGAGTTCCATCCGTCTCTGCTTCCTGAGTGACGGGATTGAAGGCCTGTGCCACCATGCCTAGCTCCTTGCCTCTTTCTCGAATTATGCGTTCATGCTTGAGATGATGGAGCTGGCTTGAGCCCATAGTGGAGTAACATAAATGTTCTGAAAGCCAGGGAGGGATGGTTTCCCCACAGGAATATTAGGGTGCTATTAATACAGAGGAAAGGGAGATAGCAGCCAAGGCATCCAGTCTTCTCTACACTAGCCTAAGAAAGTTGAGCAAGATTATCCAAAAATTAAGCAAGGTTATCTAGGGAAGGGAAAGAACTTTCCCTCCCACATAGATCTCACATTTGGAGAAAATAATTTGGGCTATCAGCCTGTGGTTTAATAGAGTAAACTTGAATATTTAGATTTGGATGGGGAGAAATTAGTGAGTTTTGAAATATTGGGCATCCCTACATCTGGGCAGACTGAACAGTCTAGAAAGTATTTGGGAGTCAAGTGTCTACAGAGTAGGGGATAAGGATATCAGACAGATAAAAGGGAGAGAGTCCAGCTTTTGTTGGGACTAATTATAGGATATGAAAACAAAATGCTGTAGAGGGGTTGTGAAATAGTGCAGTAGAGTTCTGTAAGCCCAGCCAGCATGGCAACTGCTTCTCCATCCTCCAGAGCTGGAGAAGGATAACAGTGACATTTACAGTTGAGGAACTAGAATGTACCCAGTAGAATGTGTTTGGAATCTTCTTGTGGCTAGTGTGATGAGTTTGACTATAGGAGTTTGCAAACTCTGTCAAGGGTCAAATAATAGATGAACATTTTAGGCTTTCTGGGCCACATAAGGTCTCTGTTCTATATTTTTTAAGTGTTTGGTGCTGGGGATTGAACACAGGGTATCATGCATGCTAACCACGTTATAAATATTTATTTATTTTTTTCTTTTTTTGGATTGAGAAAGTAAATGACTTATCCTTTAATCATATAAAATCCTTCTGATTTTAAAGTCATTCAAAGACAAGCCAGGTGCTGAAATTTATCTGGGGTCAGAATGGGTTTGGAGGGGGATAGACCTAGGTTCAGTGCTGTTTGCATTGCCTATTAACTGTGTGGGCATTTTAATCTTTCAGGGAATTATTCTGTTTTCTCATCTGCAAACTGAGTCTTCTGAAAGCACCTGTCATTGTCAGAGAATTGGTTAGTATGAGGATGGCTCAGACAGTATTTGCTTTGTGGTATCGAGATGTTGACCCTTACGCCTGTGTAGCACACTCTGGGGAAGATGGCGAGGCCAATTTCTAAGAGTCTTTGCAATTTTGATTGTTCTTCCCTTTTGGTGCCTTCTTTTTGTTTGTTCTGGGCAATACTTCATCAGGTTTTGGGAAGTTGGTGCAACTCTTAGTTTCATTTCTGGTACGTTCAGGAAGTGACCCACATTTTCATCCACATTTGGCAGTATAAACTGAAATAAATTGGCTTGATCTATTATCGGAATGCAGAATATGTACTTACTTTGTTTGCAGCCTGAAATTTCCTCCTCCTTTTCTAAAATTACATTCCAATAGATCAGCCTATCAGGAATGCTTATTAACACCAAAAAACCTAGTTTTTCTTCTTTTACCAGAGAGATATGTTACAGTTGTGGATTTTTATTTGTTGAACTTGGTGAGTAGATGTCAGGAGATTTGGAGGAGGGTTGGATTTTCCCTTGAATCTTGTACTGTTATGTGCTGATTGGTACAGATAAATTATGATGCAGTGGATAAAGATCATGTGCTCTCACTAGTCCTCACTGTCTCTCAGCATCCCTGCATGCACTTGGCCTTAAATCATTCTCCCCCCTCCCAGCCCCCGAATTAAGGTTTTTTTTTACTTTTTATTTTTTGGTCTTTTTGAGACAGCGTTTCCCTGTAGCCCCAGCTTACCTGGAACTCGATATGTAGACCAGGCTGACCTTGAACTCACAGAGATCTGCCTGCCTCTGCTTCCATAGTGTTGGGATTAAAAGCGTGTGCCACCACGCCCAGCCAGCATCAAGTATTTTTACAACTGTGTGCAGACTGATGTACTTAGGCATCAATTTCCTATGGAGGAAAATATTTTCATGCTTGGAAGCATATTCCCCCAAATTATATATTAAATTGAATATACATGTCTTTGACATTTTCACAAACCATAGCTCACTAAATCAGGAAACACTTGCAAAAATTCATACTTTTCATATGGATAAAAAAGCAATTCCTTTTTTCCTCACAAATTGATGCTCAAATTTTTAATGCTAACATTTGATTTTTTTTATAAGCTTGAGATTATCACTTTTTGACATGAAACATGGAAAAAAGTAAGGTCAACTGTCGTATTTAAGTCTTATTAACTCAAAGGCAGAATGACAACTATTTTCTGTGTCAAATATTTGTCTTTTTTTTTTCAAAATTCCATCAAATTTTAATCTCTTCTTCTAATTTATCATCTGTTGAAGATCTCTACTTTCACTGTCCCAATTTATGCTATACTTCCCTTTTTCTACTGAGTGACAATTTATTTATTTTTATAAATTTTTATTGAATTTTGTTGTATTTCATACAGAACATCTTAATCATATTTATACCCCCTTCACCACTGGCACCCTCTGACACCAGCCCCACTGGAATTTATGCATTTGTACATAATTTCTGTAATTTGTGTTAAGGCTTATCAAGTCAAGTTAGTGTCCCCGGACATCCTTCAGTGCATGTTTATCAACTGAGGTCTAGTCAGTCTACCTAGAGTCCCTCCTTTTAAGAAGACTGGCTCTTCCTCACCCAACAGTAATCAGCTGCCAATAACTCTTCAACTAAGATTGTGACCTGCTGCCCATTTCCAGTTCTGTGCTAGGTTTTTGT